>NC_056739.1:1477455650-1477788455 GCF_019279795.1 Protopterus annectens
GTTTCTAGGACTTTTCTCTCTCTTAGTCAGTTGAATCATAGAGTCTGATATTAGTGTATTATCCCATGTGTGCCTATTAGCCATGAATCTAGATTGTTCTTGAGAGATGAATAGAGGGCATGACCATTTTTTAATCTTTCTGCTAGTAGGGAGGCTAGTATTTTGAGATGTACCTTCATCAGGGCTTTAGGTCTATAGTTATGGGGATTGACTGTCAGTTTTACTTTTTGTAATCAGTATTGTTTTGGAACTATTTGGGGGATCATTTATCCCATTTGTTCTAATGTAGTTAATTACCCTTAAAAGTATAGAGGAAATCTTCAGATTAAGTGTCTTATCAAATTCTTATGTAAATCCATCAGGGCCTGGTGCTTTGCCTGACTTTAAGTTATTAATTACCTCAATTATTTCTTGTTTAAATGGGTCTGATAAAATATTTGCTTGGGTAGTTGTAATTTTGGGGAATTCAAGATTTTTTAAAAAGTTATTTGCTTCACACTTAAAGGCTTGCTGAGTGGCTCATATTATAGATTTCCGTAAGCATTTCTTTAAATATTTCTGTAATTTGTTCATCTGTTTTGAATGTTCTATTCTGATATTGTAAAAGAGTTGTTATAGAAGCTTCTTGCCTATTATCTATTATTCTTGCAAGCGTTCTAGGTGGGACTTGTGCCCCTTCATAGTATTTGGCTATATATTTTAATTCTTGTATTGAGTAATTTTGTTGGTGCAAGTCAAACAATTCTTTTTGTAATTTGCTTATTTGCTTTTCAGAGTCATGATTTTGGTTATTTGTAATTTCCTTTCCAGGTCTTTAAGTTCCTTAATTAGGTGGGTCTCCTTTTGTTTTCTCATTTTCTGGACATAAGGCACCTTTTGAATCAGGAAACCTTTGATTGTTGCTTTACATGCCGCCCATCGAATATCAGGGTGGATATCAGTATTTTTTAGGTTACTATTTAGCTCTACTAGGATGTCAGACATGTTTTTCATAACCTCAGATTTAAGTACGTTATTATTTAGGGACCAATTGCAACTTTGGTGCCTGGATATAGGGAATGGGTTAGTCCAGTTAATGTCTGTCACAATTTTTTAATGGCCTGATAAATATCTTGGTTCACTAGAGTATCTTAGTTTCCCTCTCGCACATTCCTCAGTGATTAAGAAAAAGTCTAGTCTGGTACATGAGTTATGGCATTTAGCGTAGTAAGTATAATAGATGTCTTTCTGTGAGTTTTCTCCAAAGGAGATAGGGTCCAGTAGGAAGAAGTCTGATAACTGGTCTATTAAGGCTAGAGATGATTGGTGATTTTGCTTGTTTGATTTATTTGAGTGATCAATGTGAGGATTTATCACTGTGTTCGTCCCTCCCTATTATGAAATCTGCAGATTTGCTTACTAGATTGTGAATTTCAGAGAGAAAGTTTTGTTATTTAGAGCATGGGCCATATATGTTAAGAAATAAAACTGGCTTCGATAGTTTGGGATTTAATGTTGTGAAGTAACATCATCTGCCATTTATATCGGACTTAGTCAATTATAGGGTCTGGGAATGATTTATTGACTATGATGGCAACTCCTTTGGAGTTTGAGCGATCTCCAGAAGTAATGATGGTTTTGACCCACTTACTATTTGTGTCCCCCTTCCAGTCTTCTACTAAATGGGCTTCTTGCAAGAAAAATATATTGGCTTTTGATTGAAATATTAAATGCATCAGTAGTTTCCTCTCTATCTTGCAAGTCCCTCACATTCCACAAATTTTACTCGGGGTGGCCATGCATTTTGACTTATTTTTGAGTGTGGTCTGCGATACCAAGCTTTTTGTCTGTGTCTGTAGTTGGAATCTGCATTCTATTCTTGTTTTTATATTTATAGTGTGTGTGCATACCAACCTTTCTTATTAGGATAACCTATGTTGTTGATCTGAAGCCATAGATATAACCAGCTTCTTATCCCAATTTTGACTACCATTTCATTTTTTATCGTGAAGGGGTTTTGATTATTAAATTCCCAGATTTTCAGTCTTCTGTTATTTTCCAAATTATAGTCTAATTTATCAGCATATAACCCTTCCTGAACTAAACCTGTGCCTATCCACATAGCTCCCATTTCCAGAAGGGTTTGGAAGTAAAAGGCCTTAGGATAGAGTAATCTTGAGATTTTGTTAAAGTTGAAATAAAACCTATAAAGCTTAAGTTTACCCGAACAAACTTCCCAACCTCTCTAAAACTATAATACATCAGTATATCTATTCTAAGATAACATCTCCTCAAAAATTCCCCATAACATCCAATGTTAGAAGTTGTCTATCTAGCCTTCATTCTTTTTGCTGGATGGGTTCAGAGCCGACCTCACGGCTCGGCTAAACCACTCTGCAAAGCTCGAAAGAGTTGGTTCCACGGCTCGAGGCTCCCCATATATCCCACAATGCTGAAGTAGAGTTACCTCCAGATCTCGCCTTTGCAGCCACAGCTCTCGGGGTTGGATTTGCTTCGTTTCACCGGTTCCTGGTGAGTGTTAGCTTTTTCTTCTTACAAAAGTTACTCTTTTACCCCTTCTTTTAAGTTAGAATTCTTGCTTAGATTAGTGTAGATTTATAGAACTTTATCCGACCACCCTATATTTTTCCCGTTTCTTTCTAAAAAGAACCTTTGGTTCTTCCCTTTGCAGGCCTTAGGCCTTCTCTTCCCCTAAGGAGTGTTTGTGTAGTTTACTATAATTTTGTACTTTAAATTCTAGTATTACAAAAAAGTATTATATTTTCTGACAGGGTATAACTGGGTGTTTGGGTGTGTGTTTGGTACACCTGTCAGTTAGGCTTATGTCTAAAGAAGCAAAGTGTCTTCAGATTCAAGAAGTGTGATGCGTGCTGTCCAGAAATGTCTCTGACAGGCGCTCACACTTCTTGTGTCTATTGTCTGGGGTTTAGGCACTTGCTGCAGGACTCCTGTGCTGTTTGCCATGGCTTCAGCCCCAGGGTCCTGCAGGAAAGAAAACAAGCTAATTCTGAGAGGCTTATTGAAGCCAGAGGATTCCCTGTCTGTAACTCAACAGGAAGCCCTCTAAGAACATCGGGAGAGGTCTCGGCCCGGCTTCTGAGCCGAGACCTCAGGTTGTTCAACCTTTGCCTTTATCGGCCCGGCTGGGCCGATAAGACTCAGTCCACAGTTTCTGTGGCTTCCGCCGGCTCGGCGCCGAGCCGAGGTTATCGAGTATTCGTGCGTCGGCTCCGACAAGATCGCACGGAGAGCCGACAAGCCAGAAAGAGGTCTAGGTCACCTTCTCTTGGCTCCGCTCATTCGGCTCCAGGATCTCCCCACACCTGCTATCTGAACGGAGCCAAAGGTCTCTCATTCCTCCTAGGTCATCGAGGCTCTCCGATCATGAATCTTCCAGAGGGTGGTGATGAGTCGACTTACTGCAAGTCCGAGGCACTAGCCCAGATGCTTCAGAGCCCGACTCATCAGTCGGTGCGCCGCCCCAGTCCATCAACTCTTTCCTCCCTCTTCCCGACTCTTTGAGTTCGGAGCCGCCCCGGTCGTGTCACGGAACCGAGACTGTGGTCACTTCTCCGGAGCCAGACAACAATTGTCTTGGCGCCCGTCGTCGCTCAGTTTTCTTCCTTGGAGGAATCCCGGCGCCGGACTTCCCTGGTCGGCTCCGAGGGGGTGAGTGGCACGGACCCTTGTCCGACCCCCTCTCCTCCTCGTGCTTTCCGGGCGCTGGTGAGTTCGACTCCGACATCGTGCCTCCGGAGCCATCACTGTCGGTGCACGAGGGGGGGTCCTAGCTCCTCAGAGCGGGGACCTCTGGCTCTGCCTGACAGGGGTATCATCTGAGGAGTCATGCGAGTGTGTTAGAGTCCTGGCTCTCACTTCCACAGTCCCGGCTCAAATCCAGCCAATAGCCTCCCTCTATCGCTGCCTCCTTCAGGGTAAGTTCCATCACTCCCTCATCCCGGGACCGCCCAGTAGAGAGCCCAGCTCCTCAGGAGCCCCCTTAGGGGATTTCCATCCTCTTCCGAGGCCTCTCCTGATTTGGCAGAAAGAGCCTCCTCGGAAGAGGAAGTGCAAGAGGAAGCACATTGACTCACCTGAGTCTATCACGCGTCGACACAGATCTGGATGATCTCTGAGGGTTCCCCTGTTCCCCTTCTGAAGATGTCTCATTTGCAGACATTCTGGAGATCCTGAAACAGAGGGGAAATTGGCCAGCCTCAACCTCGGAGAGGATCTAATCTGTGTATCTTGAGGCGCTTGGCTCTCGCCCTTCCACCTCCTGGGTGTCCCCCGCTCGACCCCTCATGCAGGTGGTTGCTAAGAGAAGGCATGGAAGCGGCTCCTGATTCAGTGGACCCCACTCCCAGGAGACCCTCCAAATTCACTCACAGCTCCATCAGACAAGCAGTTTTATCAAAAGGAGTTTCTGTGGATGCTATGGTAGTAGCTAAGCTGCCAGCCAAAGAAGGAACTGGCTGATCCTTCAGTGCCTGTCCATCCACCTAACAAGGAATCTAGGTCCATGGATAGGTAATGGAAGCTTGGATGTTCATGCCTCAGCTTAATATTTCTACCATGCGCTCATTTTGCTTTGAATTTTGAGCCTGTGCCATTTCACTCGCCTTCAAAGGGACTTGACTGGCGAAGGAGAGCGAGTGAAATGTTGAAGCTGACTTCCCAAAACAGCCGCGTGGCTTCAAAACAGGACGAGAAAATGAACACGAAGCTGGCTACCCTTAATTCCATATCCAACTCCTCCATGCGCCTCCTCTCTTATGTCGCGGCCGATGGATGGCGAGCAGAGGCCGCAGGGACAGGGGGGTAGCCTTTACGTAGGCACGCCTGGATGCGGCTATGCAACTTTGCGGAACCTTTCAAGGCGTCTTTCACGTAGACTCCCCTTTGATGGATCATCTCTCTTTGGTCCTCAAGTGAAAGAAACCCTGACTAGGTGCGTAGACTGATGGCAAGACCCTTTCTGCCGGGCTTCTGGAGTCCGTTTTTCGACTTCCTTCTAGGCCTTACCCCAAAGGCCAGAAGGGTGGGAAGATGTGGTTCCGTAAACAATCTCAAGGACTCCCCGCCTGACGCCACAGAGTCGTTTTCCTACCAAAGGCAGAGTGTGGGAATAACAATGGTAGACGATAAGCCCTAGGGGCGAGGGGGGTCCGCTTCCAGAACCAGGGCAATCGAAGCCTTTCCTGACAAGCCCTTTCAGCATCCCTTGATGGTGTTGCCCGACTGCCCATCTTTCGGAGGCAGTCGGGGAAGATTGTCACTGTACCCAGAAGCCTGGCTATCCCTGACTCAAGACAAATGGGTACAGTCCATCATTTTCCGAAGGCTATTCTATCCCCTTTCTTCGCTTTCCAAATCAGTCAAAAAAAAACCTTCCAGATGTTTCACCCGGCTCAAAGGGATATAGCAGCTTTGGAAATTTCAAAAACTGCTTTTGCAAAAGAGCAATTCAGTCAGTGCCAGCAGACCAACAAGGATCCGAATCTACTCTAGGTTCTTTTTTAGTTCCAAAGAAAACAGGGGACTGGAGACCGATTTGATCTCAGTGTCTTGAACAAATCCCAGTCAAGAAAACAAGATTTCGGATGGTCACGCCTGCAATCCATTCTTCCCCTTTTTGGGCAAAGGAAACTGGATGTGCTCCATAGACCTTCGGATGCGATTCATCACATAAAATGAACAGACGCTTCCAGAAGATTCCTCCGCTCAGGCTGGGAACCAGTCATTTTCAGTTCAGGGCCCTGCCCTTTGGTCTCACCCACTGCCCCCGGTGTTTACCAAATGCATGGCAGTGGTAGCTTCCTCACCTGAGACGACAAGGATTCCAGGTGTTTCCATATTTGGACTGGCTTCTCACAGCTCCCACCAAGCATCTCCTTTTGATGGCCAGAGATTATACTTTTGGCGTTTGTCAAAGAAAACTGGGTATTTCAATAAATTCGCGAAAGTCTGTTTTGTCGCCTTGTCGCACTATTACCTACATAGGCGCAAATTTAGATACTATAAATATGTCTGCAACGCTTAATCTAGATCAAAGGATATCAGACATTCACAAATTGGGTGTCACTTCTTCTCAACAACAACAGAGCCAAAGCCAGGTTAGTTCTAAAGGTGTTGGGAATCATGGCCAGTGGAACCATATACCTCTCCTCCCATTGGCCAGATACCACATCGCGAGGATCCTTCTTCTCAGTGGATGCTTTTTCTCAATGGTCATACCAGGAACTTCCCAATGTCTCACACCATTATGATCACGCAAGGCGTGCAAAAGCATCTCATGTGGTGGATGTCTTCCCAGCTCCCAAGTCGAAGACTATTTGTTCCACTCTCCTCCGGTTGCTACTCTGACAACGGATGCCTCCTGTTCGGGTGGGGGGGGCATTATCAGAGGCAGGACAGTCCAGGGCACATGGCAACCAAATCTTAATGCCACTTGCACATAAATGTTCTGGAGATGAGAGCAGTGCTTTTAGCGTTGCAAGCCCTTCAAGACTCTCTTCCCTTAGAACGTGACATTGCAATCCAGACAGACAACATGTCTGTAGTGTGGTACATCAACAAAACAAGGCGGAACCAGATCATGGCCCCCTGTGTCGAGAAGCACTCAGACTGTGGCAATGGGGCGCATTTCTTCTCGAAGCGTGCTTGATAGCAACGCACATCCTTTCGGGAAGTCCAATCACATTGCAAGGACAAGTTGAGCAGAGCTATACTCATGCCTCACGAGTGGTCTCTGAAAGAGAACTCTGTAGTGAGAGATATTTCTCAAGTGGGGTCAGCCTTGCTGCGATCTTTTTATACTTCCCCAAAACAGCTTAAGTGCAGAGAATACTTCACTCTATTCCCTTTACCAGGCCAACTCCAGCAGGGATCTAGTCAGAAGTTTGGCCCGACTTCTGTATGCATTTCCTCCTTTCCCTCTGATCTCTCAAGTAATACAGAAGTCATCGCTCAGCTCATTTGATCCTCACATTTGCTCCTTACTGGCCTCACGACAGGTGTGGGTTCCCCCTTTTCTTCATCAATCTCTATTGGAGCGACCTTGGCATCTTCGACCTAGTTCCAGATTTGATCCATCCAGTCGGGTCAGTTACATCGCCTCCCTCCTCTCTGAACCTCACTGCTTGGTTCCTCCAGTTCCAACCGTGAGCCAGGCTTCCTCGCTTATCTCAGCACCTCGGTTAGAGATATATTGATAGCTTCCCATAAATCTTCCACTTTCGAAAGATTTGGCTTTGAGTAAAGATGGAAACGCTTCTCATATTGGGCACAAGGAAAGGACATAGATCCTTTCACCGCTTCCATCCAACTAGTCCTTGATTTTCTTGCTGAACTCTTCCATGCAGGTTCATCTCCATCTACTCTTAAGGTTCAATTGGCAGCTATTTCAAATTTTCATGTGGGCATTTCTGAATCTGCCCTAATGTCCTGCACAAACTTTGCAAAAGCCTTTTTGAAAGGAGTTTTTTCTTCTCAGACCTCCTATAAGAAATCCTCCTTCTCCTTGGGACCTAAATTCTAGTTCTTGCCTTCTTTGATTCTTTCCCTTTCGAACCTGCAGCTTCATGTTCCTTGAAATTATTATCATGGAAAACTCTCTTTCTGGTGGCTATCACATCAGCTAGAAGAATTTCAGAACTTCAAGCACTCAGTTAATGCGTTTCTCCTTATCTTTTGTTCCATAAGGACAGAGTTTCCTTCACTTAACTAACCTGGCCCTTTTGCCTAAGGTGGTTTCAACATCAAATCTAAACCAAAGCATTGACCTCCCCTGTCTTTTTTCCAGAGTATTCAAATAGGTCTGAACAAAAATTACACTGCCTGGATGTTCATCGTCAATTAAGGTACTACTTGGACAGGATCTAAACAATTCAGGAAATCTGATCAGCTGTTTGTCTCCTATGCGAAAGCAGAAAGGGACTTCCAGTTTCAAAGGTATCATTATCCAGATGGCTAACATCTCTGATTACCCTTGTTTATGAGAGAGATTAGACACCAAAACTGCCTAATAAACCTAAAGCCCATTCCACCAGAGCTTTGGCTATTTCTCTAGCCTTCCAAGACAGACTGCCTATTGACACCATTTGTGCAGCTGCCACTTGGGCTACTCCTCACACTTTTATTTCCCATTATAAGTTGGATTTAGCTTCTAGGCATAGAGCTAATTTTGGTTCCACTGTTCTCAGGAGTCTGTTCAAGTTTAGAGGGGCCACCCGGGACAAGGTGCTAGGGACGCGGTCCCATCCAGCAAGAATGAAGGCGCAGATAGACAACTTAACATATAGAAGTTATGTTCTTACCATAACGTTCCATGTTAGTTGTCTTCTTCTGCGCCTTCTTCTTAAGGGCCGTCCCTCCTTCCCCTGGCCTGGACAGACCTAGAGGAGTTGTGATCGTTGACCTCTCTTTGCCACCTCTTTCTTAGTCATCATATGCTATTATGCATATTCCTTGTTTTCAGGATGTAGGTCACCATCCTTCTTTCTTCCTGTTGTTAGAGAGGGTGGATTCTGTTTTACAGTTATACTGTTTCTGTTATAAGCTGGGATTAGCTTACAAACGAGATCTACAGAGGGGTATGTAACTCTCGCCTAGCATTGTGGGATATAAGGGGAGCCTCGAGCCGGTGGAACCAACTCTCGAGCTTTTAGAGTGGTTTAGTCGAGCCGAGGTCGGCTCAGAACCCATCCAGCAAGAAGAAGGCGAGAAGAAGACAACTAACATGGAACGTTATGGTAAGAACATAACTTCTATTTCATCTCCTAGTTGGATATGTTGCCAAAATAGAGCAGAGTGTTTACTTCACATTAACTCGTGAAAATAATAGTTGCAGTAGTTAAACAATAGATGATATCCAAGTTTAGATGTCTGTAGTTCCTGGAAGGGAGAGTAAATGTCAGGATATATGATAGGATCTAATAGTCTATCAAGAATTACAATCTAAAAGCTTTAATCTTTGAGTTTGATTAGCCTAGTTCTCTACCCTGGGTTAAGGTTTGATAGTAGGTGCGTGTAGAGGTATAATGCAATCATAGTTTACATTATAGTGACAGCAGCCTCTATCTATTACAGGTAATTTTGAAATATCTTAAAGTTGACTATTGTGACATATAACAAGCATAGTCAGGAACAGCTAAGTGTATTCAAATTACAGATGTCGTTCCCAAGATTTAAAATTCTTATTACTTATAGTTCACCATATAAAATAGTTATAGTTTAAGAAAAACTAAAATTTAGTAAACAGGATTAATAAAGGATTAAACTTCAATATTTGAGCAGTTGCTGCATATGTGAGGTACTTGCATTATTTATTAGTTTAATAACGCATGTACATTTGTTCTTTTAAATCATTCCCCTCACTCCCATCATATTTACACAACCCTGGTAATAGCAAAACGACATATCAAAAGCTTTGCATTAAAAAAAATAAATAAAAGAAAAAAAACG
The DNA here is from genome assembly GCF_019279795.1 of Protopterus annectens. Lineage (NCBI taxonomy): Eukaryota > Metazoa > Chordata > Ceratodontiformes > Protopteridae > Protopterus > Protopterus annectens. Next base: position 1,477,465,116 of record NC_056739.1, read on the forward strand.
CGCACCAAAAAACTGGATGGTGAAATAGCAAAACTTGTCCGTGCTTTCCCTCACTCGTGCTCAGTTAATCACATACATGTATTAAGAAATTTTGACCAGAGTGCCAGTCTGTCTTCACTTTTTTATCATGTGACTTGGAGCTTTAAATCTAGCTTTTACATGCACTATATTGCAGTAGTAACAAATCATTGTACAAGTTCAATTACTATAAACTGTGGTCGAAGAAAAAAAAAAAGAGGGGTGCTATGAGTTCATAATGATTTTAGCCAGGATAAGGAAGGGTTAGCTATAAGAGTTCTGTCTACATGTTCGTACTGGACAGCCTGAATAAAACAAGAATATCAATTCTTACAAGCACATAAGGTGCTTACCTCCAGTTTGTCATGAAGTTTCTTTGTTATTTTACACTTTTTTTTTTTATGCTTCTTTTTATCCCTTTCTTCCTTTTTTCCACTGGTTTTTAAGGCAGAAAGTTAAAAGAGAATGCAGCCCAAGACAGCCAATAAGGTACAATTTCAGAGCTGGAAACCACTCCTCTAGCGGTAGATAGGCTGCTCAATGCTTACCACTCCCACTAATGAGCAGAAAGGCTTTGTTCTAACACAGTAAGATATGGGCAACTTGGAAATTCCAATACAGTCTTGAATTTAGCAAATCTGAATCCGGACTGCTCTAGTTAACAGGAAAAAGGTGGGAGAAATGAGCAAACAGATTTTTTTTTTTCAGAAAACAGTAAAAATACAGTAAAACGACAGTAAATTGACTTTTAAGCACAGAAAAATCTAGCACACTTGAGTGTGTTGCCAGCAAACAATAAATGCAGCTGAAATAAAGTGATAACATAGAAAAAACAGCTAAGGTAAAGTGCAATAAATGATTTTAAGCAAATTTAAGCACAAACAGGCAAACTGAGATACTTAGAATCAAAGACTCTCTTCTTTCTGCTGCCCTTGTAGTCTGCAGGACGCCAAAACAGGATCAGACAGTCGCACCCAACTTCTGGTTTGTTTAGAGCCTCAGTGTCCTCTTTGTGTTTCCAATGATTTGCTTGCCAGGGCAGCTTCCAGTTTCTTTGCCAGGCAGAAGCAGAGCATATGTTGAAATAGCACACAAGTTGTAGCCAGCTAGAATTTGGGAATAACAATTGAGGAACAAATCCATTATGCACACTGATCACTATCTAACAGTTTCTTTATTAAAGTGACCTTTCTTGACAGAATTGCCATAAATAATTTGTGATCATGATTTATCACCAATATTGGCCTTTGAGGATGGTACGCTTACACTTTTTCATGTTTTAATATCACACTTCTGAGATAGCTTAGTTTTCAGTATATATTATACAAGTGCAATAATTTAGGCAGTACTTCCACTGGGAGATCATCACTACTTAGGAACTTTCTTCTTAGTTGACTTTTAAATACCTCACTTAACTCCTCCAAAGAAATGGATACCATCAGGGATTCTACCCCTTGCCAAGTAAGCTCTGTTAATTGTAAAGTTTGCAAAAAATTGTATTCATTTCTTGCTCGCGGTCTCTCTCCCATTCCCCTCCCCATTGTGTCTGTGCTTGATACAAGTGCTGTGTAATATTGTTTAAAATGCTTAGCTATCATTACCAGATCTCTACTGAAATACAAGCTTGTTTAACATTTCATTCCAGCTGTAACCCTTTGTGTTCTCATTTCCTCATTCTAGCTACCACCAGTTTTTAATGATCAGGAGTGTTATAAAAGTTTTTATTCTTCAGTGGCTTTTGCATAAACTCATACTTACCAGTCAACAAGCCCTCTAAGTCCTCATCTGTTGTCATTTTCATTCATTCCTGAACTGATGGGTCTCTGAACTGGCTCAGCCACAATTACTTAGACTCTTGGATGCAGCTGTTGAGCTCCTCTCATTATCCATAATTCCCCAGTATCCTGCAATACCCCAAATCTCATTTGCTGTTTCATCACTTCAGACATGGGTCCCACTGCTCTCTCGAGATCTCTAGAATGTTTTGTGTGGATAGTAAGGATTCTGGAGTTTTTTTTTTTTTCTCAGATTACTACTTTCTCACCCTTGCTCCCTCCTAGTGTTCTCTGATTTCTTACATTCTGGATTGTTTTTCCCTACCTCTATGCTTTGGGTACATCTCTGTCACCCATCATGGGTACTTACTTTCCTTCTCTTTCTTTCTTTTCCTGCCTCTTCAAAGGGTATTTTCACCTGCTATTCTTGGTATGCATTCTCTTTTTGGTACTTTCCTGTAAAAAAAATATATATATATCTTTCTATCTTTATTTTTTACCATAATGGGTGAAAAACCAGTGGGTTTCAAAAAATGCTCTTCTTGTGGGCATAAGATACCCAACTCTGATGCCTACAGCAGGGTGTTTTATATTTGGGCATGGCCCACCTTGACATTCAGTGCTCCATTTGCACCAGTTTTAATACTCAGGGCCTTGAATGACCAGCACCCAGTAAACTTGTTTTGAAAGGTTTGCTGTCTGTTTGCTAAGCATTTCCAGTAAGCTGCTTCTTCTCTTTTCAGGGTTTAGACCCCGCTTCTAAGCAATCAAAGTTGTCCTCAGAGGTTAGGGAACTTACAGGAAGTGGTTTCCAACCCACTTCTCCAGTACTCTGCTCCAGTCTCCGAAAAGCAGCTGTCCAAAATTCGAGAAAAAGATCGGATCCATCCCCTTCAGATCAGACTATAGTGACAGGTACATTTCCAAGGATCCGATAGCCTTCATTTTCCCCAAGAGGCCATCTTCCCTCAGCTTCTGTATTCCCCCTTTCTACAAGAAGCCCTGAGGAGGCTCCCACACCTTCAGTCTACCTCTTCTTTAGTCAGGTCCCTCAAGTCTATATCAGAAGTTAGAAGCATGGATAGGAGAATGAAAGAAGTTTCTCAGTGGCTCAGATTCAGATGGGGGTGATTCTGGCTCAGCATCCCCTTTCAGATCTTTGAGCCTCTCTCCTGCTTCTCATGCAATTGGTTCTCCTCCTCTGGTCCAATCTCAGCAATTTTGAAGCCCTCAGGTGTGAGAATCTCGAGCAGTGCCTGTGTCTGATCCGATGATGACTAGGTCTTCCACTCCAGCAGTATCTCTGACTCCATTTGGCACCAGATCTTGTTGAAGTCATCCCTTCTCAGTGCTGTACAGCTTAGGGTCACCTCCCTCCCCTCAAAGCAGAGATCCAGGACAGGGTTGGGGATTGGCAGTGTCCGGAGTTTCAGCTCCAGTGCAGCTGGCCACAGCTTCTCCCAGCCCATATGCTGTAGCAGGTGGTGGGAGAAGGCCTCCTGTTGGACAGAGTGTGAACTTCTCTTCTTTCTTCAAATCCTACCCCATTACTTCCATTGGGTCTGATGTTCTGGAGCCTCAGCAGCTTATCCCACAGGGTTACCCAGCCCATTAGAGGGTTTCCAGGCAGTTCCTATTCCAGGTATTGCCTCTCTTTGGACACCTCTCCAGACCACATCCCACTATAGAGGTGTCTCCTTGCAAGAGGGACATGCATGCAAAAGGAGGCACTTGGATTCCCTCAGGAATCCCTTTAACAAAGACAGACACCTTTGAAGGGGAGAGGTCCCCAAGTTCCCTCACCAGAAGACATATCCCTTGGAGACATTTTTAGAGATTTTGAGGGAAGGGTGGATGGTGGTCTGATCCCCTCTTCCCAAGAGGGAGTCATTGTTCCTGCATGCCTTTGGGTCAGGCTCATCTCGTCTCCAGGGTAACCCCTCCCCCCAGCAGATGAACTTATAGATCTGTGGTTTCTTGCTGGGCTTGAGGCGGATCACTCCATTGCCCTGACAAATTTCTTATGTCCCTCCTAATGAACATTGTGGCCACATGGTTGTGGTGGCAGCCACCAGGAAGGAGTTGGCAAAGCTAAACTGTTTCTTTCCATCTTCCTGTCAGGGGAGTCCTAGGAGTGTTGGACAGATTTATAAGCGAGTTTACACCTCAGCGTGTGCTGTACATTAGCTGAATTATTTGGCACACTTCACTAGGTTACAAAGAGATTTGATTAAAGGACTCTCCAAATCTCTCTGCTGGGTCAATGTCTGTGGAAACAAGAAAAACTGTTCACAACTGGCTAACCTCAAGTCTATATCCAACGCCCTGAGGTTAATCTCATTACAGTTGAAGGTACCTCTCCTGAGGCAGTGGGTTCAGGCATAGCTGTGAGGAGGCGATACCTGGGTGTGCTTGTGTGACTTTGCAGGAGCCTTCAAGTCCTCATTCATCAGTTCTCCTTTTGCTGGATCTTTCTTGTTTGGCCCAACTACTGTATGGCAATGCTGTCCTGCTGTGAGCAGAGTGAAAAGACCCATATCTGTGGAATACATTTTGTACCCCCAAGATCTTTCCAGGAATCCGAGGGCATAGAATGAGGAGAAATTTCACCAAGCTGACCTTGGGGAGGAGTTCTAATGGGAGATAATGCCATTATGGCAGAGACCTGCAGAACCAAGTTTTGAAATTCTTTTTATAATAACCCCTTTCAGTGCTCCTGAAGGTTGCTCTTCTCTAGGCGAGTAGCTTTTCCCTGCATGCAGAAGCCTGGGCATTTGTAACAGCCGACCTTGGATGCATGAAAATATCCAGAGTTTGCTTCATGCCTTACGACTGTCTGTGGGCAATGTGCCTGATGTTTACCCAGTCAGCAGGGAGTTAGCAGTCTTAGAAGTTCAAAAGTTAGTAAACAAAAGGAAGTGTCTTCGGGAGAGTACCACCAGACCAAGAGTGTACAGAACTTGCTCAAGATACTTTTGGTGCCAATGAACACAGGGGACCTGAGACCAATTCTGAATCTCAGCAAGCAATCCCAGTTTGTGAAGATCTCCAGTTCGATGGTCATGATTCAGTCCATTCTGTCCTTTCTGTGTAGGGACAGTTGGCTGTCACTCTGTCAATCTTCAGGGCTATACCATCATCCAAAATGAACAGGCACTTCAAAGAATGCGTTTTGGCTGAGGACCAGTCACTATTAGTTCAGAGCCCTGCCCTTTGGTCTTACCACAGCCCCAGGGTGTTTACCAAGTTGTCAGTGGTGTCAGCTCACTTGGGGCTCTTGAATCCCGAGTGTTTCCATAACTAGACAACTGGTTCCTCACCACCCCAGCCAGGCATCTTTGACTACTTACTCCATTTATATCAATATCTAGGCATCTCCGTCAACTATGCCATGTCTCGTCTTCAATCTGTCCAAATGCTGGAATTCATATGAGCTCACCTGGACATGACCAGCAAGTTAGCCTGTATTCCAGCAAAGTACAGACTAAGATCTCCGGTGAAACAACTTCTTTAGCATCCCTCCACCTGGCAAGCCTTGTTCTCCAGGCTTTAGAGTCTGTGGTGGCTGCTATAATCTTGATTCTGCAGCCCAGGTTAAAGCTGCATTGTCCAAGGCCAAGTATACAGCTTCCATGGGACCCGACAATATCCCTGGATGTGTTCTACATGAACTACAAAGTGAACTGGCACCACATCTGTGTGCCCTGTTCAATCACAGCCACACCTCAGGCTTTGTCCCTACTGAATGGTGCACTGCTACAGTCGTCCCTCTCCAAACCCCCAGGTTTCCCCCTAACCTTCCAGGGGTTCCCCCCCCTTTTTATTTTTGCCAAAAAGACGGGAGCCAAGACCAATTCTGACCTTTCTCTCTTGAATCTGGCAGTCCCCAAGGAAAATTCCGAATGGTCACTCTGCAATCTATTCTCCCCTTCTGGGAGAAAATCACTGGATGTGCTCTATAGACTCAAAGATGCGTACTACCACATCCTGATGGACAGGCGCCCAGGAGGTTCCTCCGCCCGGCTGGGAGCCAGTCACTACCAGTTCCGGGTCCTTCCCTTTGGTCTCACCACAGCCCCCAGGGTGTTCACCAAAGTATTAGCAGTGGTAGCGGCCCACCTGTGAGAGGCTTCAGGGGTGCAAGTCTTTCCCTACCTGGACGACTGGCTTCTTACCCCCAACAAGGCATCTACTATTATTGGCGCGAGACTCCTTTCTCCATCTTGCTCCCTTTCTGGGCATTACAATAAATACAAAGAAATCCAACCTGGCGCCCACACAGCTCTTAGATTTTATAGGGGCCAGGTTAGACACAAGGAGTTTACGAGCCTTCCTCACTGTGGACAGAGTTCAAAATCTGCAGCTCCAGGTGCGGGCCATTCTCCACTCAAGTTCTGTTCCGGCGGAGTTGAGGGCTCTAGGGTCCATGGCGTCTGCTATAGCACTTCTTCCTCTTGCCAGGCTCAATATGTGCATCCTCCAGTGGACTCTCTTAGTACAATGGTCATACCTTGCTCTCCCTATGCATCATCCCATTGCGATCAGAGAGGCTTACAAGCAGTCCCTCCTGTGGTGGCTTCACTCCACAGAGGCCGCCCATTTTGTGCTTCTCCCCCTCTCGCCACGGTGACCACGGACGCCTCCCGCCTCGGGTGGGGGGGGGCATTTTGCGGGCCGGACCGTCCAATGCACGTGGAACGATACAGAGACCTTACTGCATATCAACGTTCTAGAGATGAGAGCAGTGCTCTCAGCGTTGCTAGCACTTCAGGACTTTCTTCCCTTGGGAACAATTGCGATTCAATCGGACAACATGTCTGTTGTCTGGTACATCAACAAGCAAGGGGGAACGAGGTCTTATCCCCTTTGTCGAGAAGCCATGAGAGTTTGGGAATGGGCAATCTCCACCAACCACTTTCTAATAGCAACGCACATTCCGGGTCGGTCCAACATCCTGGCGGACAAGCTCAGTCGCACCATTCTGACCCCTTACGAGTGGTCTCTCAATTTTCAAGTAGCGGAACGCATATTCGCATGGTGGGGAACTCCTTCATGCATCTTTTGCTCTCCCTCAAACACCAAGTGACAGTTTTTCGCTCTGATACCCCCTCCAGGAGGTTCTCCAAGAGACGCTCTGGTGCATGCTTGGCCACCCGGTCTTCTTTACGCTTATTCACCCTTGCCTCTGATGCTCCAAGTTCTTCAGAAAGCCTCTTGGGTGGGTTGCAGAATGATTCTCATTGCTCCGCTTTGGCCTCGACGGATCTGGTTCCCTTTCTAAGGTCTCACTGGTGAATCCTCCTGATTCTAGATCCCATTCGGATCTGATATCCCACCCATCCTGCATACCTCCTCCGAACCTGGACAACCTGAAGCTGACCGGCTGCTCCAGTTCCACTCTTGATCAGGACTTCCGGTATTTCGTCACCTGTTAAGGCAATACTGGTGGCAGCTCATAAACCGTCCACTAGGAAAGTCTACCGCAGCAAGTGGAAACGGTTTTCTTTGTGGGCGAGCGGCAAGGCCTGAATCCCTTCACGGTTCCTCTCCCTTTAGTGCTTGACTTTCTAACCACTCTTTTAACGATGGTGCCAGCAGTTCCACAGTCAAAGTACAGCTGGCGGCAATTTCTCATTATCACGTTGGCCATGACTCTAATCCACTTATGTCAGCCAAGTTGTGTAAAATTTTCCTTAAAGGTGCGTTTCTTCTCAGGCCCCTGTAAAACAAGCGGTTCCTCCTTGGGACCTCTCCTTGGTTCTCCAGGCCTTGACCGCCTTCAACCAGCTGCTACGGTGGATCTCAAATTCTTGTCTTTCAAGACAGCCTTTTAGTAGCCATTACATCGGCCAAGAGAGTTTCAGAGCTTCAAGCATTATCAGCTAAACCTCCTTACTTGGTATTTCATCCGGACCGTGTTTACCTCAGGACCAACCTGTCCTTTCTTCCTAAAGTAGCTTCTGAAGCAAACATTAATCAGTCCATTAACCTCCCTGTTTTCTTTCCTAAATATGAAAACAAAGGTGAATACAAGCTTCACTCCTTAGATGTTCACAGGCAACTTAGATTTTATCTAAACAGAACGGCTGGTCATAGGCAATCCGACCAGTTGTTTATTTCCTTTGCTAAATTTAATTTGGGCAAGCCAATTTCTAAAGTTTCTCTGTCTCGCTGGATTTCACAGTGCATCTTATTGGCTTATCAAGCTTCAGGAAGGGCCGCAGAGGTGTACATGCCCATTCAACCCGGTCAGTATCTACCTCGGCAGCCTTCAAGGCTAGGATTCCTCTAGATGATATTTGTGCAGCAGCCACGTGGGCTTCATCTCATACTTTTATTTCCCACTATAAGTTGGATCTTGCATCTAGGGGTAGAGCATCATTTGGCTCAAGGTGCTCCGAATATCCTTCCATGATGGCCTTAAGATTCAGGTAGCTGGGGACTCTGTCCCACAGGTTGCAGACAAATGAATCTCCTACTTCAGATTTAGAAGTTATGTACTCACCATAACGTTCCATCTGAGTAGGTGTATTCATTTGTCTGCAACCATCCTGCCCTCCTATCCCCCTGGCCTTTCAGTTTCCTGCATATTTTGTGTTACCTTTTTCAGGGTGTTTTTGCTGTTGGCAAACTCGATCTGAGGTCATGAGGGTAGAGCAGGGCATTATGGGTGAGGGGAGGAGCTGAGAGCTTGGATCCATAGCTGGTAAACCATGCCGGTTCGGATCCGATATCGGATCCATAACCCACAGGTTGCAGACAAATGAATACACCTACTCAGATGGAACGTTATGGTGAGTACATAACTTCTAATTATTCTTCAGTGGCTTTTGCATAAACTCATACTTACCAGTCAACAAGCCCTCTAAGTCCTCATCTGTTGTCATTTTCATTCGTTCCTGAACTGATGGGTCTCTGAACTGGCTCAGCCACAATTACTTAGACTCTTGGATGCAGCTGTTGAGCTCCTCTCATTATCCATAATTCCCCAGTATCCTGCAATACCCCAAATCTCATTTGCTGTTTCATCACTTCAGACATGGGTCCTGCTCTCTCGAATTCTAGAATGTTTTGTGTGGATAGTAAGTATTCTGGAGTTTTTTTTTTTCTCAGATTACTACTTTCTCACCCTTGCTCCCTCCTAGTGTTTCTGATTTCTTACATTACGGATTGTTTTTCCCTACCCTATGCTTGGGTACATCTCTGTACCATCATGGGTACTTTTTCCTTCTTTCTTTCTTTCCTGCCTTTTCAAAGGGTATTTTCACCTGCTATTCTTGGTATGCATTCTCTTTTGGAACTTTCCTGTAAAAAAAATATATATATATCTTTCTATCTTTATTTTTTACCATAATGGGTGAAAAACCAGTGGGTTTCAAAAAATGCTCTTCTTGTGGGCATAAGATACCCAACTCTGATGCCTACAGGAGTGTGTTTATATTTGGGCATGGCCCACCTTGACATTCAGTGCTCCATTTGCACCAGTTTTAATACCAGGGCCTTGAATGACCAGCACAGTAAACTTGTTTTGAAAGGTTTGCTGTCTGTTTGCTACTTCAGTAAGCTGCTTCTTCTCTTTCAGGGGTTTAGACCCCCGTCTAAGCAATCAAAGTTGTCCTCAGAGGTTAGGGAACACAGGAAGTGGTTTCCAACCCACTCTCCAGTACCTGCTCCAGTCTCCGAGCAGCTGTCCAAAATTCCGAAAAGATCGGATCCAACCCCTTCAGATCAGACTATAGTGACAGGTACATTTCCAAGGATCCGATAGCCTTCATTTTCCCAAGAGGCCATCTTCCCTCGCCTGTATTCCCCCTTTCTACAAGAAGCCCTGAGGAGGCTCCCACACCTTCAGTCTACCTCTTCTTTAGTCAGGTCCTCCTCAAGTCTATCAGAAGTTGACATGGATAGGAGAATGAAGAAGTTTCTCAGGGCTCAGATTCAGATGGGGGTGATTCTGGCTCCATCCCCTTTCAGATCTTTGAGCCTCTCTCCTGCTTCTCATGCAATTGGTTCTCCTTCTCTGGTCCATCCAGCAATTTTGAAGCCCTCAGGTGTGAGAATCTCGACAGTGCCTGTGTCTGATCCGATGATGACTAGGTCTTCCACTCCAGCAGTATCTCTGACTCATTTGGCACCAGATCTTGTTGAAGTCATCCCTTCTCAGTGCTGTACAGCTTAGGGTCACCTCCTCCCTCAATGCAGAGATCCGGACAGGGTTGGGGATTCGCAGTGTCCGGAGTTTCAGCTCCAGTGCAGCTGGCCACAGCTTCTCCCAGCCCATATGCTGTAGAGGTGGTGGAGAAGGTCTGTTGACAGAGTGTAGACTTCTCTTCTTTCTTCAAATCCTACCCCATTACTTCCATTGGGTCTGAGTTCTGAGCCTCAGCAGCTTATCCCACAGGGTTACCCAGCCCATTGAGGTTTCCAGGCAGTTCCTATTCAGGTATTGCCTCTCTTTGGACACCTCTCCAGACCATCCCACTATAGAGGTTCCCCTGCAAGAGGACATGCAAAAGGAGGCACTTGGATTCCCCTCAGGAATCCCTTAACAAAGACAGACACCTTTGAAGGGGAGAGGTCCCCAAGTTCCCCACCAGAAGACATATCCCTTGGAGACATTTTAGAGATTTTGAGGGAAGGGTGGATGGTGGTCTGATCCCTCTTCCCAAGAGGAGTCATTGTTCCTGCATGCCTTTGGTTCAGGCTCATCTACGTCCTTGGTAACCCTCCCCCCAGCAGATGAACTTATAGATCTGGTTTCTTGCTGGGCTTGAACGGATCACTCATTGCCCTGACAAATTTCTTGTCCCTCCTAAGGACAGGCCACATGGTTGTGGTGGCAGCCACCAGGAAGGAGTTGGCAAAGCTAAACTGTTCTTTCCATCTTCCTGTCAGGGAGTCTAGGGTGTTGGACAGATTTATAAAGCGAGTTTACACCTCGGCGACATGTGCTGTACATTCGCTGAATTATTTGGCACACTTCACTAGGTTACAAAGAGATTTGATTAAAGGACTCTCCAAATCTCTCTCTGGGTCAATGTCTGTGGAGGAAAGCAAGAAACTCTGTTCACAACTGGCTAACCTCAAGTCTATATCCAACATGTCCCTGAGGTTAATCTCTCATACAGTTGAAGGTACCTCACAGGCAGTGGGTTCAGGCATAGCTGTGAGGAGACGTACCTGGATGTGCTTGTGTGACTTTGCAGAGCCCTTCAAGTCCTCATTCATCAGTTCTCCTTTTGCTGGATCTTTCTTGTTTGGCCCAACTACTGTAGCAATGCTGTCCTGCTGTGAGCAGGGCGAAAAGACCTTGTCTGCCATGGGAATACATTTTTGTACCCCCCCCCCCCCCAAGATCTTTTTCCAGGAATCCGAGGGCATAGAATGAGGAGAAATTTCACCCAGCGGCAGAGGAGGGAGTTCTAATGGGAGATAATGCCATTATGGCAGAGGAGACCTGCAGAACCAAGTTTTTGAAATTCTTTTTATAATAACCCCTTTCAGTGCTCCTGAAGGGTTGCTCTTCTCTAGAGGCGGGGGCGCTTTTCCCTGCATGCAGAAGCCTGGGCATTTGTAACAGCCGACACTTGGATGCATGAAAATATCCAGAGTTTACTTCATACCTTTTTGACTAATCCTGACAATGAACAGAAATGTCTGCCTGATGTTCCACCCAGTCAGCAGGAGTTAGCAGTCTTAGAAGTTCAAAAGTTAGTAAACAAAAGTGTCTTCCGGGAGGTACCACCAGACCAAAGAGTGTACAGAACTTGCTCAAGATACTTTTTAGTGCCAATGAACACAGGGGACCTGAGACCAATTCTGAATCTCAGCAAGCAATCAGTTTGTGAAGATCTCCAAGTTCCTGATGGTCATGATTCAGTCCATTCTGTCCTTTCTGTGTAGGGACAGTTGGCTGTGCTCTGTCAATCTTCAGGACGCATACCATCACATCAAAATGAACAGGCACTTCAAAGATACTGGCGTTTTTGGCTGAGGACCAGTCACTGTTAGTTCAGAGCCCTGCCCTTTGGTCTTACCACAGCCCCAGGGTGTTTACCAAGTTTGTCAGTGGTGTCAACTCACTTGGGGCTGCGCAGATCGAGTGTTTCCATAACTAGACAACTGGTTCCTCACCACCCCAGCCAGGCATCTTTGACTACTTACTCCAGTTATATCAATATCTAGGCATCTCCGTCAACTATGCCATGTCTCGTCTTCAATCTGTCCAAATGCTGGAATTCATATGAGCTCACCTGGACATGACCAGCCAATTAGCCTGTATTCCAGCAAAGTACAGACTAAGATCTCAGGTGAAACAACAACTTTAGCATCCCTCCACCTGGCAAGCCTTGTTCTCCAGGCTTTAGAGTCTGTGGTGGCTGCTATAATCTTGATTCTGCAGCCCAGGTTAAAGCTGCATTGTCCAAGGCCAAGGATACAGCTTCCATGGGACCCGACAATATCCCTGGATGTGTTCTACATGAACTACAAAGTGAACTGGCACCACATCTGTGTGCCCTGTTCAATCACAGCCACACCTCAGGCTTTGTCCCTACTGAATGGTGCACTGCTACAGTCGTCCCTCTCCATAAAGGGGGAGCGATTACAGACCCTGGAAGTTTTTAAACCATTACCCTGATGAGTCTGATATGCAAGGCTATGGAGCACATCATCATTGACCTAATTAACAAGGATATATGGAATCTCTGAACTCTAGATCCTACGCAGTTTGGTTTTGTGAAAGGTAGATCATGCCTGCTCAACCTGGTTGACTTTGAGTTAGTCACCAGAGCTGTGGATGAGGGCAAGGCAGTTCATACAACCTACCTCGATCTGGCCAAGGCTTTTGATACCATTCCCCACTCAGGAATTATTGGTAAAATTCTCCAAACTAGGCATCAACCCCTATATTACTGGTGAGTTGCAAACTGGCTCACAGATGGAACCCCCACAGTGTGAAAGTAGCGGACTCCAAGTCAGACTGTCTACCAGTCACGGGAGGAGTCCCACAGGGATCGATCCTGGGTCCTCTCCTGTTCGGCATCTACTTCTCAGAAGGCCAGGCCAACACGGAGGGACTCTGGCTGACCAAGTTCGCAAACGACTGTAAGTTGGGAGCCATCATTAACTCCCCAAGTGATGTAGACATCATACTGAAAGGCCTCACTGAGACCAATGACTGGTGTCGAAACCATGGCCTTAAGCTTAATGCCAAAAAATGTGTTATTCCCTTTGGGAAAAACTCAGTTCCCAGTAATTACCACATCGATGGGAGCCCACTGAACACTGAAGGCATTATAAGAGATCTAGGGACACAGGGTGACAGCAACTTCTCCTTCGACCACCACATTGCCACTGTGATCAGAAAGTCCCTATGTGGCAAATTTCATTAACAAGGATTTTGCATCCAGGAAGAAAGAGGTAATCCTCTACTCTTCCCTCATTAGGCCAGTCATAGAGTATAATGCCCCATTTGTCATGTACCTCACTAGACACGTGCTCAGCTGAAAAGACTGCAAAAGTACCTGACAAAGAGGATCCTAGGCCTTAAACATGTCCTACATGGACAGACTAAAAAAAACTCCAGCTATTCAGTCTGATTTTGTTTACTAAGAGGCCATCTCTGCTTGACTTACAAAGCCATGTCTGACCCAGCACTGTTAGAAATGCTACATCTATAGAAATCAAAGTTTCTCCGCACCACACACTCCAGAGACCTCAACCTCATTATCACAGTCAACAAAACATGCTGGAGGGACAAGTTCGTAACCCAGAGACTGTCCATGCTCTAGAATAGACTTCCCATACATGTCAAGCAGAGCATCTCACTGGTCCTCTTCAAGAGAAATAGAAAGTTCACCCTGGGGATTACTGCAGTCAATCTGCTTGATAGAGGCAATGGGAACTAACGTCGGGTGGCACTATGCTAGGGCATTTCTGTGGACTAGGCTTGTAAAGGCTCCAGGGCCATTAGCGTAGTACACACACCTATGAACCGATGGCTCAATTCTGTACATATGTTATAGTGGACTTTAGCTGTTGAGTAGTCACTTCAGCATCCTTTGTCTTCACCAGTCAAGCTGACTCGGGTTTGAAAAAATTACCTCCAGTAGTGAATCAGATCCAACGAAATTTGTCAGGAATGCCCCTTTCTGTTGCCACCCCCGGTAGCCACAGTGACCATAGACACCTGCCAGTTGGGGTAAGGAGGGCGTTTCTGTAGAACAGTCCAAGGTGTGTGGCCCACAGAAGGGAACAATCTGCATATCAGTGTCCTGGAGATGAGTGGTCCCCTAGTATTGTAGGCCTTTCAGGACATCCTCCCTGAGGGGACTATTGAGATCCAAACTTAACAGTCTTGTCTGTGGTTTGGTAAGTCAGCAAATGGGGTGAAACCCGATCCTATCCCCTTTGTCGAGAGGTAGTGAGAGTTTGGGAGTGGGCGATCTCATCCAGCTGTTTCCTATAGCAATGCACATCCTGGGGAAATCCACCATGTTAGCAAGCAAGCTCAGCAGATCTATCCTGATGCCTCATGAGTGGTCTCTCAGTCAATGATGGAGAGGATTTTCCACCACTGGGTTCAGCCATGCTACAATCTGTTTTTCTCCCCCTACAACAAGAAGCGCAGCAGCTTTGCCCTGATCTCCACTCCGGCGGTGTCGCCAAGAGATGCTGTAGTCTAGGTTTGGCCCTAAAGTCTCAGTTACACTTACCACCCCCACCTCTAATTCCCCATTTCTTACAGAAAGGACTTTGATTGAAGAGCAAGGTTGTCCTTCTTGCTCCTTTTAGGCCTTGTCAAGTGTGTTTCCCCTTCCTTTGATCTTATCTGTGATATCCACTTTGTATACTGGACCCCAGTCCAGATGACCTCTCTCATCCCACGATGGCACACCCGGACATTACAGGTCTCAAGTTATAGGTTCATAGGTGTTAATGATCACAAGGGCCTTTTTAAGCCTAGCCATGCATCCCAAATCTCTGACAAGTTTTGATACCCTTGATAAATGTAAGCAGGAGATTGAGAAATGAACCTTTTACAGGTTATCTGTGTCCATTAGAGAGACAGGTGCCAAACCAGAGAGAAATTTCCAGTTTCCCTTCCAATTGTCCAAGTTGCAATTGAATGGTTAGGGAGGAACTCTGCTTCACATGGATGGGGAGCCTGTTCCATAGATGTGGTAGTCTCTGGGATACATACCTCTTTCTCCAGCAGGACCTATTTATATCACAGGCAAGGTTTAAGTCTTTAGAACGGGCAATTCGGGTGCTGTTTGTTTTTTGGATATGCAAGATGTCCATCAGAGTGGGGTTTGACAATGCCCTGTATGCCAGGCATAGATCTCCCCTCAAAAGCCTGTAGGAGATGGTGCAAGGATAGGGCCTTGAGGCAGTCTGCAGAGGACATTTTACTTATGCACTGTATTTTTTTTTTGTGAAGAACCTCTGTGGTCATTCCAGTTATTGAATATGCCTGGTTAGGTACATACCAAAGAGGGCATTGTAGTCAATGGTAGGTCTTATGAATGCTGAATACAGTGGAACAATGACTTTCTTGGACTTGGATGCCATATCTTTCTTTACAAGTTTTGCAATATAGAATGATCAAAAAACAAACCGGATGAAGCACACCAGTATCCACAAAGTGCAGTTTATTAAACGCTTTTGTCTTCTAAATAAAAACTTCTTCAGAATGAAATAATTGCAAAAAGCTGACCCTATATATACATCCTTCCTCTACTTAACAAAATTGATGAATTACATCACTGACAATTAACTAAAAGGAATACAACTCTCAAAATACAATTACCCCATAAATACATGTAGTACATAATAACATATGTAACTATAAAATTCTTATAAGTTTAAATTACAAAAATCATTAAATGGTATATAAATATAATTACTTTAAAATTCTTTAAAAACCTTAAAAAAATACAGTGCAAGTGATGTGTTTACTAATATATTTACATATATCCTTAAGTTTTAAGTCTGAGGATAGAACTTATAGATAGAATACTATTTAGACTGGGTTGTTGCGTGGCATTTGTTCTCAATTGCCACTTTAATTCCCTGGATTCCAAATAGTCATTCAATGACCACCTCTATCACCCAACGTTACTTTTTCTAATGTTGCAGACTTAAAACTGTCCCTCATTTGTAACATGTACTGCCAGAACATTCTTTAAATTATGTTTCTTAATGTCATAACAGTGCTGGTAAACTCTACTTTTAAGGGCATTAATGGTCTTCCCTATATAGAAACAAGGACACTGGGTACAGAGGGCTAAATAAACAAATGCCTTGCTACTACAGGAAAATTTCTTTTTGTGTATATGTTTACCATAGTTAGGTATATGAATCTCAGTGCCTCCTTATAATGTATTGACATTGGAGACAAAAAACACACTTAAACATGCCACCTACTTGTGGGTAAATTTGCTGTGACCTTTCAAAGCTTGTTTTTAAATGTAGTGTCCTTGTATACAATATTAGGCAATGTCCCCACTAAATCTTAAGTAATCTTTACTAGTGGTAAACAAATTCCAGTTATGTTGAATTATTTGACTGATGCCCATGAACTGCTTATTATATTTAAAAGTTGCCGATTTATTAAATACATTAGTCTCAGACCTGGACTAATCTTCCTATAAAACGACACCTTTTCCAAGTAATGGGTAAAAATGCCCCCTCTCCCTCTTAGTAACAACCTCCTGGAAAATTTCATCCACAAAACCATTGGGGTAGCCTCTTCTTGTAAGCATCCCTTTAAGAACTTGAATTTGTTATAAAAAAATCTTCGTGATCAGAGACCATCCTTGTAAGTCTAACCCCCTGTCCTTTTACCAGATACTATGTATTTCCTGGCATTTAGTTTTAGTCCATGGCTCAAATACCAGTTGTTTGTCTGTCAGCCCCTCTTGGTGAACATTTGTGCCAGTGTGAGATTTAGTGACAGCTCCTAATTTAAAATCATCTGCAAATTTAGTCAGCCAAAGACCATTGACATTGGCCTTGACTTCTGAGAAGTAAATGCCAAAAAGGAGCAGTCCAAGGACAGATCCCTGAGCGACTGAACTTGTGACCAGCCTTGTTGTAGAGGTGGACTCCCCAATTCGAATTTCCTGAGTCCTGTCTGTGAGCCAGTTAACTATCTGGTGACATACGGGTTTGTACCTAACCTCTTGAGTTTGTCAATGCCAAGTAGGATATTGTCAAATGCTTTGGCCAGGTCAAGATAGGTAGTGTGAACAATTTTTCCCTCATCCATTGCTTTGGTGACCTCCTCAAAGAAGTCCACAAGGTTGAGTAGGCATGATCTGCCCTTAACGAAACCAAACTGGGTTGAGTCCAGTGTCTGGAAGTTTACTACATCCTCTACTGATCATCTCCATGATAATTCTTTCCATGGCTTTACATACAAGACTAGTGAGACCTAAGGGTCTGTAGATGGCCAACCTTTGTGCAGAGGGGGATGACTGTTGCCTTTCTTCATTCATGAGGCTCGAAACCTGTTTGGAGCAACAGTTAAATAGTAATTCCAGAGACCATTGTAGGTCATGTTTCATGCTATTTAGAAGGTATCCTGGGATATTGTCTTGGTCCATTGATGCAGTGCTCTTGGTCTTAGAGAGCATTAAGGACCTGTTCTCTAGTGATAGCAGGAGGAGTTACATTTGATATTTTCTGAGGGAAGGTTGAAGGGGAGAGAGGGGTAAAGTTGGAACTGAATTTATCAGCCAGGAGCTTTGCTATGTCTTCTGGCTCAGTATAGGTGGCTACATTGGCAATGAGCTCTGCACACAATTATGTATTGCCTTTGAGGTTGCGGACATAACTAAAGAATGTTTTTTGGTTGTCATTGGCCTGGGAGGCCAAACTTGCCTCAAATTTGCCTTTGGTAGACTTTATTTGTCCTCTGAGTTGTTTTAGTTTGAGAGTGTTTTTATCCTGCTGGGAGCTGCACCTCCTATTTTTTGCCATGATTTTCTTGCACCTGTTATACAGCCAATTTATTTTGTGATGCATTGTAACCACATGCTTTCTCCCATTCCAATAATAGGTTCATAGGTAGGTACTGGCTATCTGCCCGAAGGCATATATTAGCCCAGCCACGTTGTGTGGTATTCACCGCCCCTTTGGTTAGTTCCCTAGGCCTTTGATCTAGCAGCTAGTACCCTTGGCCCCTATCTAGTAGAGCTGTTGGTATGATCCCTGGTGTGAACTTTGTTACCCATCCACTCATCAAGGTTCCTTTTGAAGAGTGATAGTGAGGGGCTCTGTCTTATGTAGATCGGGACCTTGTTCCATAGCAAGGGAAGCCTTTGTGAAGGGAATCTATCCCTCCAGCATGTTCTATTCATTGTTGTGCTGAGGTTTATATCCCTAGAGCGTGTAGCTCGAGTGGATTTGGTTTTGCTAAGATGGAGCATGTTCAACAGTTCTGGGTTGGACATGGCTCTCTCTGTATGTTAGACAGAGATAGCCTCTGAGAAAGCGGTATGCAACAGAGAAAAGCCTTAGTTTTTTCAATCGTGATGCATAGGGCAACTGTTTGAGGCCAGTAATCCTCTTAGTGAGGTACCTCTGTGGTCTTTCCAGCTGCTGGAGATGCCTAGCCAGGTACATTCCAATTGGTGCATTGTACTCAATAATGGGTCTGATGAGGGAAGAGTAGAACGGGCACCACTACATCCTTAGATCTTGATGCAAACCCTTTCATGATCAGATGGGTCACATAGAAGGATTTTCTAACCACCTTGGCTACATGGTTATCAAAGGAAAGCTGATCAACTACTTGGGTCCCTAGATCCCTTATTACTACTTCAGATTTCAGGGGGTTACCTCCTCTGAGATAGTTCACGGGTACTCTGTTTTTCTCAAAGGGGATTACTACGCATTTTTTAGTGTTTAGCTTGAGACCATGGCTTTGACATCATGCATCAGTCTCATTAAGGCCCTTCTGGAGGATATCCATGTCGGCCGGAGACTCTATTATAGCACCCAGTTTGCAGTCGTCCGCAAACTTGGTCAGCCACAGCCCTTCAGTGCTTGCCTGTACTGCTGAGAAGTATATGCCAAACAGGAGGGGCACCAGGACAGAGCCCTGAGGCACACCTCTCGTTACTGGTCTGGATTCGGACATAGATCCCGCTACTCTTACTTTGTGGGATCTGTCTGAGAGCCAGTTTGCGATCCAGCTTGTGATGTAAGGGTTTATGCCCAGGTTGGTGAGTTTATCAATAATAACTGAACGGGGAATGGTGTCAAATGCTTTAGCAAGGTCAAGGTATGCCGTGTGTACCTCCTTTCCCTTATCTATATCCTGAGTAACTGTCTCAAAGAAGTCCACCAGGTTCAGGAGGCATGATCTGCCCTTAACGAAGCCGAACTGTGTGGGGTCAAGTGTTTGGAGGTTCCCAATCTCTCCATTTATGAGTTCCATAATGATTCGCTCCATTGCCTTACAGATCAGACTGGTCAGGCTTAATGGTCGGTAGTCCCCAGGGTCGGTTTTTGGCCCATCCGTATGCAGTGGAACCACCGTTGCTGTGCACCATTCTATGGGCACATATCCTGTCGATGGAGTAGGCAGGAAAGCCTGGTTAGACAGTCCAGGCTTTCCTCCCTACTCCATCAGTTATAGCTGTCAATCATCCCAGAAAGCCTCTACTAGGAAAATATACAAGAATAAATGGAAAATATTTTATTTTTGTGCCCTTTGTAGAGAAGTAGATCCCTTTATTGCTCCTGTTCCTGATGCGCAAGATTTCCTAGCATCCTTTTTTAAAGGAGGAGTTAGGTTTTTTTTTACTATCAAAGTGAAATTAGTATCATCTCTGTCATACTGGAGACAATGCTTTCCCTCTAGAGTCATCCAAGTTGTGCAAAGATTTCCTTAAATGCACCTTTTTGCTTAGGTCTGCAGTGAAAGACCCTACCCCTCCCCCAGGATCTAAGGCTTCTACTGCAGGTTTTAACTCAGTCCCTTTGAGCTGTCCGCCAAATCTGATTTCAAGTTCCTTTCTTGGAAAAATGGCCATTCTAGTACCTATTATGTCTGCAAGATGAGTGTCTGAGCTTCAGGACCTTTCCTCTAAGTCACAGTATTTTCCATAAAGATGGGGTTACCTTTGAACTAATCCTTCCTTTCTGCCTAAAGTAGCCGCGGAGGTAGATACTAACCAAGTTATCAGTTTGCCTGTTTTCTTCCCCAGCTTCTCTAACAAAGGTGAATACATGCTTCATTCTTTTAGATGTGCCTAGACAATTACATTTTTATCTCCACAGGACAAAAGACTTCTGAAAATCAGATCAGTTGTTCATTTTATTTTCCTCCAGTAGATGAGGTAAACCAGTCTCTAAAGTTACCTTAGCAAAGTGGCTAACTTATTGTATATCATTCCTTCATTTACAGTCAGAGATCTTTCTTTGCCTCATTGACTGTAAATGAACGAATTATATACAATCTGCTAGCCACTTTAAGGTAACTTTAGAGACTGGTTTACCTGTCATTCTTTGCCTGTTTTAGCCACGGTAGTGCAGTGGTAGCGTTGTTGCCTCACAGCAAGAGGTTCTCCCGTTAGATCCTCGGCTGGAGCGCCTTCTGTGTGGAATCTGCATGTCCTCCAAAAAGTAAGTAAAACCACAGAAACTCAAGCCAGCAAGAGTCGAACACTTTCAATAAATTCACCACACTTTATTCACAGTTGTTAGGTGCTTTCTTCTCCACTATAGAGACTTCCTCAAAACAATGTCCCACCCAAACCCAGCCATTAAAATACCCACCCCCAATTATTCAATTAACATTTTCATTTTTATTAAAAGCAATACACCAAGATGTAAGTTTCCACATTCATTAACCCTTGTAGTGCATTCAATAATGTGCACATTTTATATACATACATTGAATTCAATCCACAGTATAAGAATAAATATGACCAAACTATAAATTCTTTCAAACCATAAAACTATTTGTCATTGATGCCAGGATACTGGGAGGCATTAAAATACAACTGCCATCTCCGCTCCATAACATCTAAATGGATGTCTAAAATACAACCTTGTTCATCCTTCACTAACTGCTGTATGACTAAGAATTTAAAATGATGACCTTGGTTTTCTTTGACATGTCTATAAAGGGCACTGGTACTCCTACAATGTCTCAAATCACCCAGGTGCTTGCCAATTCTGAGTTTAAACCTTCTACATGTTTTACCTATATAAAATATAGGACATTCATCACACTTGACCATGTATATAACATTAATGCGGTTGCAATTGTAGTGTCCTTTAATATTAATAACCTTACCATTAACACTAATTCTCCCTCCTGTTTCCAAAATGAATGGACAAAAGGAACACTAATTACATTTATAGTTGCCAATCTTTCTGTTAGTTTTATTTTCATGTTTTACACCCTCCAAAATATTTTTGATCTCTCTCTCCTAAAGACAAGTTTCGGACTCTTACCAGCTTTAGCCCCTACATTGGCATCAAATTGTAAAATATCCCAATTACCTTTTATAACTTTGGTAATGATGTTAGCCATCCCATTGTATGTTAAAATAAAGGTTAAATTAGGATTGATCCTGTTACTGTTACATCCATTATTAACCAAAAACCCATTGCCTAGTATAGGCCTATAAATACCTTGTTCCCATTTGTAAACTACTTCCTTACTGACAACACTTAAAAGGCAGTCCGGGTAAACCTCTCTGTCTAAACATCTGAATGATGTGCTCAGTTTCCACCAGGAAGTCAACATTGGAACTCACCATCCTGGCTGCCCGCACCAACTGGCCTTTCACCACTGCCCTCTTTTGATGGTGCGGGTGCCAGCTACTATAATCCAAATATGAGTTGGAAAAAGTAGACTTTCTGTGGATCCTAGTATTAAAGCTCATATTTTTCCAATCAATCTAATTCAACATCTAAATCATTTTATTCCTATTGTATTCATAAGTGAATTTAAGAAAATCCACAGTTCCATTGATATACAGAAGGAACTCGTTTAGACTGTCTTCAGTGCCTTTCCAAATCAGAAAAAAGATCATCCAAAAACCGTGTGTAGTGTATAATCTGGGACTTGTAACAACTATTCATCACATACTCCTGTTCCCAATAGGACATGATTAAGTTTGCAAAAATGGGGGCACACGCTGCCCCCATTGCTACACCTTTTGTCTGTTTGTAATACTGTCCCTCAAACCAGATGTAATTGTTCTTTAGAACAAGTTCCATAAGCACACTTATTCTCTTAATTTCATCTTGACCAAAATTATTAGTTTTATGAAGCTGTTGTTCCAACCAGTTGATACCAGTATCATGTGGAATCACTGTGAACAGATTTGACTATATCAATAGTCACCATAATCATGTCCGATGTTAACTTTATCCCATTTAACTTGTTTATAAATTGCCAGGAGTCTTTACTGATGTAATTGAAACAGCCCAAACTCCTCTGCATTATTTGGTCTAAATATTTACAAATAAAATGGGTTTTTCACCTTTTTCCATCTACAATGGGCCTGAATTTTGGATTTACAAGCCCTTTATGTATTTTTAGGATGCCTAAGATATTAGTATTGCTAGTGTTTTAAAGCTTGATTAAATTTTAGGTTAGGTATGGGTTTTTATGAAAGGACAAATTGTTTTATGTTTAGAATAGTTTTATGGTTTGAAAGAATTTATAGTTTGGTCATTTATTTTTATACTGTGGATTGAATTCAATGTATGTAAAACACAATTTGCACATTATTGAATGCACTACAAGGGTTAATGAATGTGGATACTTACATCTTGGTGTATTGCTTTTAATAAAAATGAAAATGTTAATTGAATAATCGGGGGTGGGTATTTTAATGGCTGGGTTTGGGTGGGACACTGTTCTGAGGAAGTCTCTGTAGTGGAGAAGTCTGCATGTCCTCCCCGCAGTCGAGTGGCTTTTGAAAGACATGCATAGAATGGGCGTGCCTTCGTTGAAGGTTGGGTGTCGAGCTGGCACCTTGGCACCCGTAAAAAAATCTACTGCCAATCATTAGTGGACCGGAGTTCCGCTGTGGCGACCCCTAACTGGGAAAAGCCGAAAGAAAGGAGGAGAGATGTCTTTCATTGCCTAGACCTCTAAAGCATACTCCACCAGATCCATGGCTTCTTAATCTTCTTTTTGGTTCAGAGCCTCAATTGATGACATTTGTGTGGCAACCACGTGATCCATTCCTCATACTTTTATTCATTATAGATTGGATTTGATCTCCAAAAATAGGGCTGCTTTTGGTTATGCAGTATTCCGAAATATCCTTCTATGAGGGGCCTCCTAAGATTTACATAGCTGGGGACTCTGTCCCATCAGTTGAGGAATGAATGAAAATGACAACATCAGATATAAAAATTATGTACTCAGTATAACTATGCATCAGTGTTGTCCATTCTCCTCCTTCCTCAACTTCCTGTCCTCCTAAACCCCTTCTTTTCTTTTTCTGGAGTGACCTGATGGTAGATATGGAACCTCTGTTCCATGTTTGAGCCCAGTTATTTTCTATCAGCTTTCCTTCCATATTGATGTGAGATGGTTTATTTTTGTGTTTGGAGCAGCAAACTTAGTCTGAGGTATTGTAGGATACTGGAGTATTATGGGTAATGGGAGGAGCTTGAGGGTTGGGTCCAAGAGTCTAAGTAATTGCGACCAAGCCAGATGCGAGACCCATCAGTTGAGGAAGAATGAAAATTGACAACACAGATGCATAGTTATGGTGAGTACATAACTTTTATTTTAACCTTTTCTATTTCCATTTGTGTAGCTGAATTCTAATTACTGCATCTTGCCCTGTCATTTATTTTCCACCCTAGAGTACTGTATCTTTTGTGATGAACAAGTTCTCATTTCTGCTTTACTTTTTGCCTTAAATTGATCTTAGTCTAGTGCCAACGTTTGATCATTTCCATCTAACCTATTTGAATTTATATTTATCAGAATTTTGTATCAATCAGTGAAAGCTTGAGTTTGAAGGGAATAAAAAACACTAGAAAGGACACTCCATGATATTTTATACATGGTACTAGTATACACTTATGACATATAACTGCTTAATTATGTAAACACATTCTTGTGGCATGTATCTTGTTTGTAAATGATTTTCTTGTATGCCTACATCAGTAATACGTATATTGGGTAGCTTACAGCTTATAGTTAGAAAATAAGCTACTTATCTACCAGTTTGTGACGTAAAAATCATTCTGTGCCTTCCTGTCGCCCTTGTCACAATAATCACAGTATTTCATTTCCCCACGTACACTGTAGTTCCCTTCTGAGATGCAATAATTTTTCATTAGTCTTCTAAACTCAGCCTTTGTAGTTCCTAGTGAGACATAGAAACTACATGCTTGGCAGGATTGTTCTGACAGCCTTTTACATCCACTTAATGACCGTTTGTTTCCATTAATAAATCTCCAGGTACAAGGCACTTAAAGCTAGCAAGATTGCTCTTTTTTTGTTTTTTGGTCCCACCAAAGGAAGAGGCTAACCCCCCCACCACCACCACCACCTCCTGTCAGTACAGCCACCCTCTGGTATAATTTTGTTAAATAAGTGAACACACTAGATTGATTAGTAATCATGGAATGTGAATGGTTTAACCTCAGTGCATTTGTTCCAGTCATTGCATTTCATTGTTCCCTTCTGTGCTATTCACATGAATCATTCACTCTTAAAAAAGGGACCCATTGCACAAGCAAAGACAATATTGTACTTTGCAAATTCAAAAATTAATTTCAGTACATCTTGCTCATTCCAAAGTAATAAAAAAAAAAACAGCGTCATTAAACTTGGAGTTTTTTGATCCATCTAGCATCACAGAAGTGTTTGCCTGTAAAGTTAAACACAGACAATTTAAATACTTGGTGTCAGTCAGTACAACTTTTGCAGTCAATTAACCACTTTTTTCTGTTTGTTATAATATTCATATTCTTTTCAAATGTCTTCTAATAGCTTTTTGAAGCTTCGTCATTGTAATAAACATAAGTACATAATAGACCATAAACTGCAAAGCCATTATTTTAGGAGCAGATTGAAGCCTGTGATGAAATATCACTGTGTTCCACACCCCCCCTAAAAAAGATGGTTCATTTCTCAAGGTGGTCAAAGGTAGCCCACTACTCTCAGTAAACAAAGTGCAGCCATATCATCTGTAAGACAATCGTAAGTCATTAAGACATCTTGATTCATAAACGTTTATTAATGGTTGCATTTAGTCTCTTCGACTGTGGGCAGTCTCTGGTATATCAGATGTTCATCGTGTTTCACTGTTGCAGTCATTACTCTTGGGTTATTCTGCTGGCAGGCTACCCACAGTAGGCCTGAATTCCAAAGTCCTGGTCTGGCGTTGGTTGCTGTCACCTCTTCCCTAACGTCAGTGCGCCAGGGGTATAAAAGATGCAGTCGACGCCATTTTCTTCAGTCTTTCTTGCCGCGCGGTGCCCAAAGCAAAAGCAGTTCGCAAGTGCCAGTCGGCAGACTATTGAGATTTTCGAAATCGAATTTCAGATCCAAAGTCTTCATTAAAGCTAAGTACCCCGTTGGGGAAACTTTTTTTCTTGCTCCGGACAGATGTCAGCAAAAGTTAATTGTATTTCTTGTGGGAAGCAAATACCTCATAAGGATTTTCACTCTTACTGTATTCCTTGCCTAGGCCCTGACCACGACGTTGCTTGTCGGTTTTATGCTAGATTTAACCAATGCACTATAAAGCGTCAGTACGATTTTTGCCTTTCATTACTTCGGCCGAAGATTCCATTATACTATGCCATCGGAGCAACCGACGACCGGAATTGCAAAAAAACGCAAGGATAAAGACAAGGACAGGCATCCGAGGTCCAAAACAGACGATGAGGCTTCCGCTAAGCTTGTCGTCAGTTTGCCGGTTCTCAGTGAGGCACTTTCGCAGCCCCAGATGCCCGCTACCTCAGAGCCACAGGCCGCTTCTGACTCCCACGTGGAGCCGACTGGGCCTCTGGAAACTCAAGGTATTGGATCCTCGGAAACTATTCCCTCAGATGGGTCCGGAGCCGCTGTGCAGGCATCGGCTTCTGAGGGTGTTTTCAGACCAACTCAGTTATATGTAAAGCCATCTTCAGCTTCCAAGCCAAAGACTAAAGCAGCTCTAAAGACAAAGAAACAAGTACAGCATTCTCCAGGACAGGCTTCTATGCCTAAAAAACAAATGCTCAAAATGGCCGAAGACCTTATTACTTTGATCAGGGGTTCCCATCCCCCTCCTGATGAGGCCTAGGCAAGAGACAGAATATGACTCTTCAGATCAGGTTTCCATTTCCTCTGATTCCTCCTCTGATCAGGAATACTCTCTTCCTCTCTATGAGGATTCTGATGCTGAATAATCTATTCATTCAGCTTCTCCTCCAGAAGATTTCTCCTTTGAGGAAACCCTGCATACCATGAGGGAGCACTTTCACTGGGAGAGCCAGGATTACTCCAGAATCTAAGAAAAGGCTCAGAGATTTTCTTTTACTTCCTCAGAACAGGCCCCTTGCTATTCCCCCTGTTCTGGACATTGTAGATGATGGTTTTTCAGTGTCCGGCCTGTCTCCAGACTGTATACCCCCTGCACCAGTTAAGCCAGACAGATACTACAGGGTCCCAGATTCCCATAAATTTATAAAAACCCTGCTGCTGACCCAGAAACCATATCTCAGGGTCCTAAGTGAGTCGAGGCTTCCATTGCTAAAAACCCTGTCCCCTCTGATAGGGATTCAAGGGCACTGGACAGATGGGGGAAAAAAGTTTACACTTCTGCTACTTTGGCTGTAAGGGCCTTAAATTGTCGATTTCATATGCTTAAATATCAACAATACCTAATGTCACTACTAAAACAGAAAATGTTGACTAACTCTGAATGTCCTGAAAACAAGGAAATGCAGGATTTATTCCATGCAACTGAACAAGTGGGAAAACATACTTTGCAATGTGGTTTTGATTCTTTGGAGGCCTCTTGTAGGGCCCGCTGTAACTGGTTCTGTGATTAGGAGGCATGCTTGGTTAAAGGAACAGAATCTGCCTGATCATGTTAAAGAAAATTATTAGATGCTCCATTACAGCATGATAATTTGTTTGGTGTTGAAGAAAATGGAGGATAAAGCGAAATCTATGCAGACAGTTAAGGATTTTTTTTACAGGTACAGCCACCTAGATTTAGCAGGAACTGGCCTTCAAAAAATTGGTCCTTTCCAGTGTCAGACAGATCACAAAGAGGCAGGTACAGATGCCCTAGAGGCAGATCCCAGCCCCAAGGCTCATACAAGCCTAAGCAATGGGGTGCTTCATCTTGATTCATAAAAGTTTATTAATGGTTGCATTTAGTCTTCTTGACTGTGGGCAGTCTCTGGTATATATCAGTTATATTCAGCATGCCTTATGCAGTATATTTGTTCACGCTACTTTTTACTTTGTGATTCAGCAGTTAGTGTGTACTAAATGTCTCTATACCTTTAGCTTGTAGTGAGTATGTGAACTGCATTAGCTTGTTCGGGGCAGTAGTCTATGCTGTTTGTTTCCTTAACCCCTTTGCCATTTATAGTCATTTCCTCCCCCATCCTGGGGTTGTACTCTTGCACAACTTTGTACTGATTTCTGTGCATCAGTAAATCCTTTAAATCTAGTCAGAAAAAAAAAAAAAAAACGCTGATACACTGCTGGATAAAAATAGACTAAATATAAACTTAGCGATTACTTGTGGAAACCAGAAAATATGCTATCCCCATCCTAATAAGATAGGGATAATCGTTGTCAAAAAAAAAAATTCTCTTCTCACCAACTTTGCAAATCTTAATTTTTTTTTTTTTTTTTGTTAAAACAGTGACGGTAGCTGGTCTTTGGTTGTAGGTCTCGAGCCTTACCAGAGTATGTATACTCTGCCTGTTTTACATTCCCAGATATACGTGGAACATAAAGACTAAGAACACACAATTCTTTTTCTGCCTGATGTGCAATCCAGTCCAACATGCTAACTTGCCTTGCATGAAAGATGAGCAGTCCTAATGCTTAGATATTCCAGTAATTCGAATGTTCCTTGTGTCTGTCCATCACGTCTAGATTTCTATTTTGAAATATGTCAGTTTTAGTTTGAACTTCACTTTTGATTTGAAATGCTCTTTCCTTGAATCTTGTGTAGTATTTATATATGAATTTATAGGCTCCACTATTTCTGACTCGCATTCTTTATCCCCACTGTATAACTAGAAAGCTGGATACTTCTTGTTTATCTCACTTCTAAAAGTTTCCTTCATATTTCCCAGAAGATCATTAACCGCCATCTTATCAGCCCTATTCACTTACTTAGCTTTAGAGAAGTCCAGCTTTCACTTTTCATGCTATATATTTCTTTCACACAACTGTTCAGCCTGCTCGCTTTACTTTAAGCTTTCTTGATAGACTGGTCGTGAAACTGACACACACTCGTAATACACACTACAGAAAGTATGTTTAATATATTTTAATACAGTGCTTGAACAACTGTCTGAGGTTAAGCCGGAAGACATCTCTGTACAGTCCTGTCACGAAGTCGCACCCAATGGTCAGTTTGATAGTCCCCTAGAACCCACATAGGTTCATAGGTAGGGTACTAGGCCCAAAGGCATTTATAAGCCTAGCTGGAATGTGTTGGCTTTCGCCGCCCCCTTAGATTAGATCCCTGTGCCTCTGTCCAGCAGAGCCACTGAAGTGATCCCCGGGGTAAACTTCCTGTTTCCCATTCACTCGTCAAGGTTTCTCTTGAAGAGTGTTAGTGAGGAGCTCTACCTAATGTAGATTGGAATCTTGTTCCAGAACATGGGAAGTCTCTGTGACAGAAATCTGTCTCTCCAGCACGTCCTATTTATTGTTATGGTGAGGTTTAGATCCCTAGAGCGTGTGGCTCGAGGGGATATGGTTTTCTTTAGATGGAGTATGTCGATCAATTCTGGGTTGGACATGGCCTTGTATGTCCGGCAGAGACCACCTCTGAGTAGGCGGTATGCAACCAAGTACAGCTGGAGTTTCTTCAGTCAAGCTGCACAGGGCATCTGTTTGAGGCCAGTGATCCTCTTGGTGAGGTACTTCTGTGGTCTTTACAGCTTGTTGCAGGTGTCGTGTAAGGTGCATCCCAAACGGGGCGTTGTATACTCTATGATGGGTCTGATGAGTGTAGAGGGGTACACTGACCTCTCTTAATCTGGATGCAAACCCTTTTGTGATTAGGTGGGCCACATAGAAGGATTTTCTAACCACTTTGGCAATGTGATTATCAAAAGAGAGATTACTGTTTACTTGGGTCCCCAGATCCCTTATTTCGTCTTCCATATTTAGGGGTATGCCACCTATGTGGTAATTTGTGGGTACTGTGTTTTTTCCAAAGGGGATGACTATGCACTTTTTGGAATTTAGCTTGAGGCCATGGTTTTGACACCAGGTATCTGTCTCAGTGAGACCCTTTTGGAGGATGTCTGTGTCAGCTGGAGAGTCAATTATAGCCACTAGTTTGCAGTCATCTGCGAACTTGGTCAGCCATAGTCCTCCTGTGCTTGTCTGTACCTCTGAGAAGTATATGCCGAACAGGAGGGGTCCTAGGACTGAGACCTGGGGAATGTCAGACCTAGCTCCCGCAACTCTTAGCATGTGGGTTCTGTCCGTGAGCCATTTTGCAACCCATCTCATGATGTAGGGGTTTATGTTCAGGCTGGTGTGCTTGTGTATAATACCAGAATGGGGATTGGTGTCTAAGGTCTTTGCAAGGTCTAGGTAGGCTATGCGGACCACCTTTCCCTCGTCTGTAGCCTTGGTAACTGTCTCGAAGTCCACTAGGTTTAGGAGGCATAATCTGCCCTTAGCAAAGGCGAACTGGGTAGGGTCCAGTGTTTGGAGGTTCCCAATGTGTCTGTTAATGAGATCCATGATGATGTGCTCCATAGCCTTGCAGACCAAGCTAGTCAGGCTTATAAGGCGATAGTTCCTGGGGTCTGTTTTGGCTCCACCTTTGTGGAGCAGAATAACTGTTGCTGTGCACCACACTGTGGGCATGTAGCCTGTGGAAAGGCTAAGTTTGAACAGTGTGTTTAGGTGAGGGGTTAGTTTATCTTTGAGCTCATGTAGGACGCAGCCTTTTGCTTTGGAGAGGGCTGTTTTAACCTGACCTGAGTGTCTGTGATTTCAGGGGCACTTCATTCTTCTGGTATGGTTATTGGCCCTTTTGGGGGAGAGGGGGGGGTGAAGTTTGCACTGAACCTGTCTGCTAGGATGTTGGTGATATCGGTCGGTTCGGTGTATTTTGTGCCATTCTGCACCAACTCTGAGGAGATCTGGGAATTGCCACTTAGATTCTTGACATACCTAAAGAATGCCTTGTGGTTATCTTTGGAGTCCTTGGCAATTGGATGATTTTATGAGGGATTGTAGTTTCTTGCGGATACTGATCAGGGATGTCTATTTGTCTTGGGATTTTACTCTTTTCTGTACTAGTTTCCTCCTCCTATTGTATAGCATGTTTATGGCAGAGGTCCACCAGACTGGTTTCCTTTTCTTGGAGGAGTGAGTCTTGGTTTTGCTTGGGATATGCACAATCCATGCATTCTTGTAGGTGTCCATATAGTGCATTAGTAAAGGATTTTGCAGCTCGGGCAGTGTTATCCTTTAACTTGGGGGATTTGAAACTTTCCACCTCGGTCTTATGTAACGTGAAGTTTGCTTTTGAAAAGTTTTTCACGGTGGTTTCTTTGACTGGGGGCGGAATGTGGATATCCAGAGGTGATTAGTTTATGGTCAGATCTAACCAGCGAGGGGTTGACCTCAGGTGTGGAACACTGGTCGCCCATGTTGGTGATGACCAGGTCCAGTATGTTGTCACCTCTGGTGGGGGTGATGACCAGTTGATCCAGGGCATTTGAGTTTATAAATTCTAGAAAGTGGTGGGCAAGGGAGTTAGTACTTGTAGTTCTCCCAGTTAATTTTTGGGTAATTGAAATCACCCAATATCAGGGTGTTTGGTAGGATCTTTGTTTCCCCGGTGTTTCCAGAAATGTGGAATGGGGGTCCTGGGACATGGTGGGTGATCTGTAGCAAGCTACAATTTGAATTGCAGTTCTACCCGTTGTTAGTTGCACGTGGATGATCTCTAAATCATTGTGCTGTGTCACTAACCTGGAGGTGTGGATATCCTTGAATATGGATACGCCCCCGCCTTTTGTATTTCGGTCCGGGTTTTGTTGCCTAAATGTATGGTATGAGTTGTAGCCAGGTAGTGCTGGGGTGCTCTCTGGAGCCTTAAACCACATTTCTGTTACTGCACATATATTGATTTTTCTCCATGCTGAGGAGTGCCACGAGTGCATGCATTTTGAGGTTTTTTGTTACTTGTGCTATTTACGGCTGTGGGTTTGTGTCTTCAGCCTTGCCGAAAAAAGGCACTATGGGAGTGGCAAGAGCTTTGGCCAGTATTCGAAAGGCTAAAAGGTGACAGGTGCAAGCCATCTCTAGTGAAGCAGCGTGACTTGTCGAGCATGTCATCCCAGGCTGACAGACACTGGATCTGCTTTAAATAACACCAGCTTAGCCAGTCATAGAAATCGATAATTTTTTTTTATACCGTGGTATCATTCTTGGTGAGGGCAGGATGCTAGTCAGGGTCATACAGGCCTGGGCTAAGTGATCATAGAGCTCTTCCATGTCTCTCTCTTCATGTAGTCTAGGGAGGTACAGCTCAGGTCATTCACACCAACATGGGCAATGACAGAGTCGTATTTGTACTTGTTCTGGAGTGACCTGAGTGCTTGTGTGATGTGGCGGATCCTGGCACCTGACAGCTAACATTAACCACCACCTTTTTCAGCCTAGTGAGTGGGACGTCAGTGTGCCTGACTATAGAGTCACCTATTACTAGTGTGTTGGGTATGTTATTTTGCCTTAAGGGCTGTGATTGCGTGGCACACTGGTTTTGTGAAGTATGTGTTTCATGGTTTGTGTTGGGGGGGTGGAGGTTGCTTGGATGTCTGCTTTGGAGGTCTCTGTTGCTTTTGTAGTTTTTTATTTAGAACCTCAGAGTATGTTTTTGTGTGTTTTTTGCTGGTGCTGGTTTCATAGGTCTGTGTGAGACTGGTGGCGTGATGCAAGCAATTCCCTTCTCTTGACTGTCTGGTCCTGTCTTGGGTTGAGAGAGCTTAGCCTCCAGTTTGGCTGTATAATTGCATCTCTCGCATGTATTAGGGTTTGGTGGTAGGAGGGGAGGGTTGTCTGTGTACATGAGGCAGTTGTAACATTGCCTCAAAATGCCCAGATTCACCAGTTGGACTGGAGAGTACACCTGAAACTGCCCTTTGGACATGCCTGGATAAGTACAGTGAGCTGTTTTACTGATTGACTGGTAAGGTTGAATAAAGAGCTTTGTCTTTAGTATGGGGGGGTCTAGTGCTAAGGTTTATTAGTGCTTGCTATGGGTTTTGAGCAAGTGCCAGGCTGAGAAGTGAATGGTTGAGTGCTTAAGTTGAAAGTTTGTGTAGTTCCAAGGAAAAAATTGAAGAGTAGACTTTGTGGAGCCGGGAATAGTAATACCCTAGCTACCCGGCATACAAAACCACGCTAATGTGGGTTTTATAGCACACAATTGAAATAGAGAAATTAGCCCAAAATGGCCAATAAACTACTAATTTCTGGGCTGAAACCACTCCTCCAGGGACAGATAGGCTGCTGAAAGCTCACCCTCTCTCACAGTTGAACAGAGAAACTTCCTTCTAGCCAAGTAAAGTATGGACAATCACAGAAACTTGTAACACAGCCCTGATGTTCTTCGAGTTTCACTATTGCAGTCATTACATTTGGGACATCTGCCTGCAGGTAGCCCTCAGCCGGCCTGAATACCAGAGTCTTGGATTCCTGCGTCGGATGCTGTCTCTTCCTGCATGACGTCAGGTTGTCAGGGATATAAAACATGCAGCCGATGCCATTACATCAGTTTTTCTTGCCCCAGATGTCAGGTGCCCCTATAATGGGAAGCAATTATATGTTAGGTTACACCTCCAGCAAAAAGCAAATACACCAGAAAGCTTAAATACACCAAAGAAGAAGAAGGGTATAGCCGAGAAGTCAGGGAACTGGAGTGGCAAAACCAGCTCTGGATTTAGAAAAAATAGGCATGTGATAATGCTTGGTGAAAGTATGTACAGACCTCCAGGTAGCAGCTTGTAGGATGTCCCTGGTAGGGACTCCTCTGAGAAAGGCTGTAGAGGTAAGATGCTGCCCTGTTGGAATGTGATCTAATCCCCTGTGGGGTAGGTTTTCCATGGTGTTTATAGCAGAAATTAATGCAATGGGCTATCCATTTAGAAATGGTTTGCTTTAAAATGGCCTTCCCCTCTGCCCCTGCAGGAAAGCCAACTAGCAGCTGTTCAGATTTTCTGAGAGGCTTAGTCCTGTCCAAATAAAATCTAAGTTGTCTGTGCATGTCCAAAGAGTGCAATATTCTCCCTCCTTTGTTTTGTAGATTCAGAAAAAAGTAGGCAAATGAATGGACTGATTTAGGGCCACACTAGACACCAATTTGGGCATAAAGGAAGGATTAGTCCTGAGGGAAACTCTGTCTGCATGGAAGATAATGAAGGGCTCCACTGCCATAAGGGTCTGTAATTCAGACACTCTTCTAGCTGAAGTGATGGCTAGAAGGAAGGCTGTTTTCCAAGAAAGGAATTTCAACTCTGCAGTAGCAGCCGGTTTAAATGGAGGGAGAGTGAGCTTTTCCAATACAAAGTTAAGATCCCAAGCTGGAGTAGGGGTTCGTCTGGGGGGGGGGGGTCTTAAATTTTTAGCCTCTCTGCCAGTCTTTAAAAAAAGGACCAGTTGTGTCCTTTGCAAAAAGCTATCAAGTGAAGATCGATCTTTCAAGGGGATTATGTATGTTGTTGTGAATTTTCGGCAGGAAATAAAAAGGGGAGTGTGTGAGGACTTGCAGTCAGATTGGCTACATTCTTATTTTGAAGCAGCCATTTTGTTCAGATTGTACTCAAGGTGTAGGTGACTCAGAAGTTCTCTTTTATTCATAGTGTTATGTGAACAAGTGTGGCATATCAAGGTACATTTTCAATTGCATACATCTCCACTTGTCTGTTGATTCACTGTAAGTATTTATAAATAGCCAAGCATTTTCATATGTTCATCATAGTGATCATTGCTGCAGTAGCCTTAGCTGTGTGAGGTTATATCCTGCCAAGGAACACCTGACTAGAATCCAAAGCTTTAGGGCACCTTAATGCCCCCATACCCTTAGTCAACTAGAGTTGAGCTGACTAAAAAGACAGGTTTGGGTAATAAACCCTTCAGATCTTGCCTGCCATTGAAGAGTATTCTCATCTGTGGGCTTTTGAGGATTGATGGTCTGCTTGTGCTGTTCCTTTACTGGTCAGGTAAGTTCCCTTTGGGGAAAAGCCTTCCACATTATAAAAATTATCTTTTATATTGTACTTTCCTGTTTAGGAAACTTGTTTTGTAAGCTAGGAGTGTATTTTTTAACAGACTGCCATGAGTTTTATCTGTACTTTTAAACAGGAGCTCTATTTTTTCCTGTCGTTTGAAAAGTTGTTTAAAGTAATTGAAAACCATTTGTCTGATATTGTCAATTTTTCATCTCGTCCTCACATATGGGTCCGGATCTGATCCATCAGATTCAAACCTGTCGTTACTAAGTTCTTGGCAACCAAAATGCTCTTGGATACCTCCCTTACCCACAGTGCATCACTCCCTGTTACCCAGATCTCGTTTGCCGCTTTGTGAAGACATGGGCCAACCATCTAGCTCTTGGATTGTTAGATTATATTGTTTGATATTTTTTTATCTTATTTTCTTATCGTTTTTGACTACTTAGCTTTTTTCCATCTCTCCTTTGTCTCTGACACCTTTCTTCAACAGTAACGACTTCATTAGGTTACTTTCAGTTTCTCTGCCCTTTTCCATTTTTCACGCTAGTAACCGTTTTTTAATAGGATACTCCCCCCTTTCCTATAGCTTTAGAGGTATTTTTAACTATCATTAGTAGTTGCTTCCGTTTCCTCTTTGTATACGCATATATGTGTGTGTGTGTGTGTATATATATAAATATATATATGTGTGTGTGTGTATATATGTAGATATATATATATATATATATATATATATATATATATGTATGTATATAAAAAACTTTACTGTGGTTTTAACGTGCACATGTATGTGTGTATATTCTCAATTTTTATGTATGGTCTTCATGGCAGAGAAATGAGATAAACCAGCAGTTAACTCTTCCATGAAGCCTCACTGTGCATGCTGCTGAAGGAACGAGTAAAGTGGCAGATTCTGGCATATCTATGAGGAGACATGCCTGGATGTGTTTATGCGATTTTACAGAGCCTTTTAAGTCTTCATTTGTCAATGCCCCAATTGACAGCACATCCCTTTTTGGTCCCAAGGTCAAAGATGCATTACCCAGGTGTGAAAAAGAAGGTAAGACCCTTTCTGCCGTGGTCATATGTTTTTCTGCTTGTCTAAGACCTTATTCTAAGGGTCGAGAGGTGGCGGAAGTATATGGTTCAAGAAGTCAAGGGTCTTACCAGGACGCACATGGCCAGTTTTCCCCCAGAGAAAGAGGGGGGAACAATAATGGAAGACGCTGCTTTTGTGGAAGAGGCCGCCCGCAGAATCAATGGTCCAGAGAATCTTTCTGTGGAAAACCCTTCCAGCACTCCTGAAAGGAGACCTGAATGTCCATCTCTGGAGGCAATCGGGGATCAACTATCCCTGCACTGGAGAGCCTGACAAAAGATAACTTCCAATATATGGGTGCAGAGAATAATATCCAGGTGTTACCAAATTCCCTTCTCTCAACACCCCCCCCCCCAAAATATCCCAGACATCCCACCCAGTCAAAGGGATCAAACAGTCATTCAGATTCATAAACTGCTAGAAAAAACTCTCATCCAAGAGGTGTACCTACCCCCCCCCCCCCCAAGACCAGGGAGGATTCTGAAGTTACTCAGGGTTCTTTCTCTTCCCAAAAAAAATGGGACTGGAGACCAGTTCTGGATCTCAGCAGATTAAACAAGTCAGTTCGATGTTGCAGGTTCTGAATGGTCACGCTGCAGTCCATACTTCCTTTCTTGGAGCAGGACGATTGGATGTGCCCTATAGATCTTCAGGATGCGTATTACCATATATAAATGGACAGATGCTCCGGAAGATATCTATTCTTCTGGCTGGACTACCAGTTCAGAGCACTGTCCTTTGGTCTCACTGCCGTCCCCAGTGTGTTCACCAAATGCATGGCAGTGGTTGCGGCTCACCTGAGATGACGAGGATTCCGGGTGTTGCGTTATTTAGATCACTGGCTCATATCCATCCGAACCAGGCATACTTATCCATGAAAAAGACTCTGTACAGACCTAGGGATAACTGTAAATTACCAAAAATCACACCCGGATTCTTCTCAAACACTTAGTTCATAGGAACACTACTGGATACCACTCAGATGATTGTGAAACTTCCCACTTCCAGAGTGTTAACAATCAGGTGACAAACGCACACAATAATCTGAAACAAGAACGTAGCCGCTTCTCATGTTCTACAAGCTTTAGGATCAGTGGCTGCAGCAGTAGTGTTAGTTCTGTTAGCCAGATTTCACATATGAATACTTCAATGGCTTCTTGCTGCCCAATGGTCTGTTATTCACTAACCGATGTCTCACCACATCCTCATAACAGACGCATGCAAAAGGGCCCCCTCATGGTGGATTGTTTCAGAACAGTTGATGCAAGGTCAACCCTGTGTTCCCCGTTAGCCACAGGCCACTGTGACCATAGATGCTTTCCAGATGGGAGGGGGCATTATCTGGAGAAAACGGTCCAAGGAACCTGGTCTACAGATGAGGCCAATCTTCACATAAACATCCCAGAGATGAGGGGAGTGCTTCTAGTGTCACAGGCATTTCAGACTGCTCTGCCTCTAGGAACATTGGTGATTCAATCAGACAACATGTCAGTGGTCTGTTACTTAAACAAGGAGGAACCAGATCACATACCCTTTGTGTCGAGAAGCACTCAGTGTGTGGCAATGGGTGATCTTATCCAACGGCTTTTTTATAGTAATGCACATTCTACTATCACGTTGGACTTTCCCGGACAAGTCGAGCAGATCCATTCTCATGCCTCACAAGTGGTCCCTCACCCAGTGGAGAACATTTTCCGCAGATGGGGCCAGCTTTGCTGCAACCTCTTTGCATCCCCCCCTAAACAACAAATGCAGCAGCTACTTTGCCCTAATCCACCCACCCAGGGAGTCCCTGAGGGATGCTGTCATAGAAGATTGGCCTCCAATTCTATTGTATGCCTTTCCGCCATTCCCTTGATTCCCAGATTCCTTCAGAAAGTAAACAGGTTGAAGAGAACAGTAATCCTCATTGCCCTATATTAGCCTCAATGAATCTTGTTTCCTTTTCTTTGGCCTCATCTACAGAAGGAACCCTGGATTCCAGAACTCGTTCCAGACCTTCTGTCACACCCGACAGGAATGCTTCATCCCAACCGTCACAACCTAAAACTGACGGCACAGTTCCTCCAGTTCCATTGATTGCCAGACAACCCATGCTCTCCTCACCAGTCAGTCATAGTTTAATGTCTTCCCATAAATCATCCACTCAAAAACTTTGCAGGAGTAAATGAAAGAGGTTTGTGATTTGGGCTGAGCAGCATAATGCAAAACCCCCTCACAGCACTTATTCGCTCTGTATTACAATTCTTAGCCCACCTTTTTAATTATGGAGCAGCTGCCTCTACAATTAAGGTACAATTAACAGCCATTTCAGATTTTCACATTGGGAAAGATAACTTCTCTCATTTCCCACAAACTTTGCAAAGCCTTCTTAAAAGGGACCGTATTGTTAAGGCCTCCTCACAAGGATCCCTCTCCCCCATGGGATCTTACTTTGGTACTACGTCTGATTGCTCAGTCCCCATTTGAACCTGCTGCGACTTGTGATAAGTTTCTGTCTTGGAAAACTGTATTTCTAGTGGCTGACATCTGCAAGTCAAATATCAGAAATTCAGGCACTATCTTCCAAGTCCCCATATCTGATTTTTCGTAAAGACAGAGTCTGTCTGCATACCAACCCCTCTTTTCTGCCCAAAAGTTGTTTCACAAACAAGTATTAATCAGGCCATATATTTGCCTGTTTTCTTTCCTAATTTTGACAGCAAAGTCAAATATGTTCTACATTTGTTGAATGTCCATAAACAAGTTACGTTTCTATTTACATGGGACTAAAGAGTTGGTGAAAGCAAGTCAGTTGTTTATTGCCTTTGCAAGGCCTAAGAAAGGCCTACCAGTTTCCAAAGTCACCTTATGAAGGTGGCACTTTGCATTCCTTTTATTTACACCACAAAAGATATAAATCCTTCCAAACCTATTCAAGCTCAGTCAGTCAGAGCCATGGTTACATCCGCAGTTTTTCAAGCTAATGCCTCCATGGATGAGATTTGTGCAGCGGTCATGTGGGCCAATCATACCTTTATTACTCATTACAAGTTGGATTTGGTCTCTAGAGGAGGAGCTTCCTTTGGTTTGATGGTTCTGAGAAACATATTCCCATGAGTCCACCCAGGATAAAGGTAGCTAGGGGCTCAGTCCCATAGGTGAGGATGAGATAAAAACTTGGCAATATCAGATAAAGAAGTTATGTACTCACCATAACATTCCATCTGTATTGTTGATTTTTTTCATCTCTTCTCACATCCCCTCCCTCCAACCCCCTGCCTTTGTTTTTTTTCTGATTGATCAGGAAGAAAGATTCAGGCCATTTTTATTATCTCAAATACACTAGAAGTGATCTCCTTAAAAAATGTCAGCTATAAGTTCACTTTTTTCATGGGTTTAATTCTAGCAAACAAGATCTGAAGTAACAGGGAGAGATGCATTGTGGATGATGGGAGGTATCCAAGAGCTATTTTGGTAGCCACAAACTTAGTAACGGCCAAGTCGGATCTGATGGATTGGATCTGGACCTGTATGTGAGGAGAGATGAAAAAATTGACAATATAAATGACAAGTTATGGTGAGTACTTAACTTTTTTTACTGTGTAGAAGCTGTGCTTATTGTACTTTTTGGGGGTGGAAAAGTGTTTTAAAGTGCTTTTAACTGTGTTTTTTGCATGAACTATTTTTTTTACCAGCTTTTGCTGCTTGTTTTCTGTGGGAAAGAGGTACCATTTTCAGCATGACTATAGAACAAAGTAGCGATCCAATGGATCGGTCCTTCTTAAAGCTGCAAAAAGAAAAAGGCTAGCAGTTTACCTCAGCCACTGGTGGGTGACTCTGCTGTGGCCATTTTTGCTCCTCAGTTCACTCATTTTTTACCCCAATCCATCTGGTATGGGACCTATAGCCACTCGTGGACAGGAGTTGGCCACTTCTTCTGTAGCTGTTGGGTTCCCATCAGAATGCAAGGGGGAGTCATTCTTGTCAGTGCAAGGAGATGAAACCATGAATGCTTCCCTGTTTAGTCTGTGTGTTCTTGCCCATCCCTGGGGAAACTGTCTGCTGCTGCCATTAATAACACTGTTGGCCCCATTTGCCTGTCAAAAAACCCATAAAACTCAGTGTGTATCTACTCCTCAAATTTCCTTAGACAGGAGTAGTTTAGTGGGTATGGATTGTGGTTTTATTCAAGCTATTGATCTTCTTTACAAGGTGGTTTCTGGTAAAAGAGAGAGCAACTAACAGTGGGTAAAACTGCCTTCCAGTATATAGCCTGCTACAGACCACCTTCCCAAACCCAGGAACCCCACTTGGCCTTCCTGAGAACACTGGAAAATATGAAGGTCTCTCCAAACACCATTATATTGGGCAAATTCAACTACCCTAACATAGACTGGGAGCATTACTGTAGCTCCAACACCCTAGCCCAAAGGCTCCTAGAATTTATAAACCCAAATGCTATGGAACAACTTGTTGCTACTCCCACAAGAGGGGAAAACATACTGGACCTGATCAACACCAACATGGGGACTCTATGCTCCAGACCAGAAGTGTATCCCTCACTGGTAAGATCAGACCATAAACTAATCTCACTAGCTATTCACATCCCGACCTCAGCCCCTGCCCAGAAAACCACAGTGAAAAACTTCTCTAAAGCAAATTTCACACTCCTCAAAACCGAGGTGGAATCCTTCAAAGCCCCCGGGCCTGTGGAAAATACAGCCCAGACCGCAGAATCCTTTATAAACACTTTCTATGAACACCTTCAGGAATGCATGGATCATGCAATCCCAAATAAAACCAAGACTCAATCCTCTAAAGTTAGGCATCCTGTCTGGTGGACCCCAGCCATAAACAAAACTATACAATAGAAGGAGGAAGCTACTACATGATAGAGCAAAATCCCAAAAAGGGAAGGCGTCTCTGATCAGTATTAGCAAAAAACTACGGGCACTCATAAAATCGTCTAAGGCCAGCTTCGAGAGAAAAATTGCACAGGACACTAAGGATAATCACAAGGCTTTCTTTAGTTATGTTAGGAACCTGGGTGGGAATTCCCAGATATGCTCAGAATTGGTCTAAAATGAACAAAAATACACCGAACCCACAGACATTGCCAACATCCTAGCTGACAGGTTCAGCGCAAACTTCTCTCCCCCTTCCCCACCAAAAGGGCAAATATCTATCCCAGCAGAATGCTGCTCCCCTGACATCTCAGATGTTCAGGTAAGAGCCGCCCTCTCCAAAGCAAAAAACACAGCATCAGTGGGACCAGACGGTGTCCCGGGCTGCGTCCTACATGAACTCCAAGAAGAACTAAACCCAAACATAAAACTACTGTTCAATCTCAGCCTTACTACAGGATATGTACCCAAAGAGTGGCGTACAGCAACAGTGGTCCCTCTCCACAAAGGTGGTGCCTCAACGGATCCTGGAAGCTATCACCCCATAAGCTTGACTAGCTTGGTCTGCAAAGCTATGGAAAGGATCATCATGGACCTCATAAATAAAGATATTGGGGACCTACAGACACTGGATCCTACCCAGTTCGGCTTTAAGGGCAGATCCTGCCTCTTAAACCTGGTTGATTTCTTTGAAACAGTCACCAAGGCCATTGACGAGGGGAAGGTGGTCCACACAGCCTACCTGGACCTTGCAAAAGCCTTCGATACAATACCCCACTCGGGCATTATAGATAAGCTCACCAGCTTAAATATAAACCCCTATGTCACTAGATGGGTTGCAAACTGGCTCAAGGACAGAACCCACATGGTTAAAATTGCTGGAGCCATGTCAGACTCCAAACCAGTTACAAGTGGCGTCCCACAAGGCTCAGTCCTGGGACCTCTCTTGTTCGGTATATATTTCTCGGAGGTACAGGCTAACACGGAAGGACTGTGGCTGACCAAGTTCGCAGATGACTGCAAACTGGGCGCCATAATAGATTCTCCAGCCGACACAAGCATCCTACAAAAGGGCCTCATAGAAACAGACAACTGGTGCCAGAGCCATGGCCTCAAGCTAAATGCCAAAAAGTGTATAGTCATCCCCTTTGGCAAAAACAAAGTGCCCACAAATTACCACATAGGTGGTAATCCATTAAGTACGGAAGAAGTAATTAAGGACCTGGGGATCCAAGTTGATAGCAATCTCTCATTTGACAACCACGTGGCCAAAGTGGTTAGAAAAACATTTTATATAGCCCCACCTAATCATGAAGGGATTCACATCTAGATCAGGGGAGGTCATAGTGCCACTTTAGTCATCCCTCATCAGGCCCATAATTGAGTACAATGCCCCTTTTGGGATGTACCTTACCAGACACCTGCAGCAACTGAAAAGACCCCAAAATTACCTCACCAAGAGGATCAACGGGCTCAAACATGCCATATGCTGCCCGGTTAAAGAAACTCCAGCTCTACTCAGTGGCATACCGCCTGCTCAGAGGCGTTCTGTGCCTGACGTATAAAGCCATGTCCAACCCGGAATTAATGGACATGCTGCACCTCAGAAAATCCAAATCCCATCGAGCTTACACGCTCGAGAGACTTGAACCTCAGCACTGAAATAAATAGGACATGCTGGAGGGACCGATTCATAACCCAGAGGCTCCCTTAACTCTGGAATAAAATCCCAGTCCAGGTTAGCCAGAGTCCCTCATTGACTCTCTTCAAGAGGAATCTTGATGAGTGGATGGGAGATAGTAGGTTTACCCCGGGTATCACTTCTGTGTCACTGTTAGACAGAGGCACAGTATACTAACCTCAAAAAAGGGCATAGAAAAATTCATTTAAAATGGGTGGCGAAAGCCAAACACACTCTGGCTAGGCTTATAAATGCTCTAGGGCAGATAGCCTAGTATGAACCTATGAATACCTCTTTTCATGAAGAAATTCAATATTCTGTATCTGGACAAGATGATGAAAGGACAAATAGTTAAAGGATTTTGTCTGGGAGGGGGAAAAAGGCAAGGGTCAAGTGGAATAAGTTGATCATTGTAATAGAACAAAGTGGATTGGGATTGCATGATTTGAAGGGATATTTTAGAGCTACACAGTTGAGGTTCATATACACAGCACAAGCAGAAAGTTGTAATTCAAAGTGGAAAGGGATGATGATGAAGCATGGGGCTGAGGGGATTAAAGAAATGAGTGTGTGGGATTCTGGATGCATATCAATAAGGAGAATAACAGCAGCCACACAGAATGTTATATTAATCTAGTTAGGCTGGACAACTCCATGAAGTTACTCCAGGTCCAGGTTACAGTGGGTAAGACCCCCATTCAAGTCCTAGCCAGTTATAGATCCACCTCCATGACACACAACGCCCATGAAGTCTACTTGACAAAACTGGAGACCATCCAAATTTTACCTAATACACTGGTGATCGAGGATTTCAGTTATCCCACCATCAAGTGGGAAACTT
The DNA here is from genome assembly GCF_019279795.1 of Protopterus annectens. NCBI lineage: Eukaryota > Metazoa > Chordata > Ceratodontiformes > Protopteridae > Protopterus > Protopterus annectens. Next base: position 1,477,507,867 of record NC_056739.1, read on the forward strand.
GCGCAAACTTTAACTTGCTAGTGCAAAAGTTCTTGACTTTAATTCAAATGCCCTGGAACAAATTGTCCATACCCGACAAGGGGAACAAACATTCTGGATCTGGTCCTCACCAAAATATCAAACAGATGCACTTTCACAACTGTCGGACCCTCATTAGTTAAAACTGACCACAAATAAGTCACCTTCGAGCTTACACTAACACCAGAACTCACAAAGGGCGAAATCAGACTAAAAAACTTCAAGGCAAACTATACCCTCCTAGATGAAGGTATAAATGCATTTCCAAGTCCCACCCCAAGCTGAAAGTGGCAGCTATGATGAAGCTTACACTAAAGCCCTGTACAATCATTTGCATAAGTGTATAAACTCTGCCATACCAGAAAGAATCAAAGCCAGAGGCGCCAAGTAAAAACAAGCTGCCCTAGTGAACATCCAGCATCAACAAATTTCACAATAAACACAAGTTGCTATCCAATACAAAGGCAAGGCCCAAACAATAGAAAAGCACCCGCCTCAGCCTCAACATACAAATAAGACAACTTGTCAAATCCTCCAAGGGCTCCTTTGAGAGAAACGTAGCAACTACAGCCAAGGATAACCATAAGGCTTTTTACAGCCATGTATATAACCTAAAGGGTAGGACCCAAACATGTGCAGAACTAGTGGCCAATGGTATCGCACACTCACTGACCCCACAGAGGTAGCAAACCTGATAGTGGGGCCAGACGACATCCCAGGCTGTCTTCTAAACAGGCTAAGACATGAATTAGCATCGCCACTAAGTACCCTTTTCAGTAATAGCCTAAACACAGGCTTTGTTTCTGCGGAATGGAGAGTGCAACAGTTATTCCCCTCCATAAAGGTGGCTTAGCAACAGACCTGGGTAATTACAGACCCATAAGCCTGTGACCAGTCTCATCTGTAAGGCCATGGAACGCATCTTAATGGACCTCATAAGTAAAGACATAGGGGACCTCCAAACCCTGGATCCTACCCAATTCGAGTTCGTGAAGAGCCGATCTTGCCTGTTAAATCTGGTGGATTTCTTTGAAAATATGACCAAGGCCATTGATGAGGGCAAATCTGTGCACACACGGTATAACTCAACCTGGCAAAGGCTTTCGACACAATCCTTTATTTGGGCATTACCGTTAAACTTAGCAAACTTAGGTATGACCCTAGCCCTGAGTAGCATCCTGCCTTCGCCCAGAATGATACCACAGTATAAGGACAAAATGACTGACTTCAACAGCTGGCTAAGCTTCTGGTGTCATTCAAAGGGGATCCAGTATCTGTCTGCCTGGGACGACATGATCGACAAACCACGATGCTTTGCCTGAGATGGTCTGCACCTGTCACCCCTGGGATTCAGGTTACTGGCTAAAGCTCTTGCCGCCCCTATAGTGCCTTTTTTAGGCAAGGTTCAAAGGACAAAACCACCACCGTAACAGGTACAAGCATGCAAAATCTGAAGGTAATGCTACTCAATGCTAGAAGTCTAAACCTCAAAATGCACTCTCTCGAGGCACTCCTAAAAATGGAAAACACAGATCTCTGTGCATTAACTGAGACCTGGTTCAAGGTTCGAGAGCGCACCCTTGCAATACCAGGCTACAACTCTTGCCTCACTTTTAGGCCACCAAACCAAGACTGAAACACTGAAGGTGGAGGAGTGTCCATATTCACACCTCCAGGCTAGTTGCCCAACACAATGCATCTGAAATTCTCCAGGTGCAACTAACAGTAGGTAAAACCGCAGTCCAAATTGTAGTATGCTACAGATTCCCCACCATGCCCCAAGATTCTTACTACATCTTTCTAACTACCCTGCCATTAACTGGGAAATCTACTCTGGTACCAACACCTTTTCCCATCGGTTCTTGGAATTCATAAATTCCATTGCCCTGGATCAGCTAATCCATTGTCCCATTAGGGGCTCCAATATCCTAGACATGGTCATTACCAACATGGGAGATGCTCCATACCAGTGGTCACCCCTTCATTGGTCAGGTCTGACCATAAGCAAATCACCTTTGACATCCACATCCCACCCTCACCTCCAGTAAAGAAACCTCCATAAAAAAACTTCTCCAAAGCCAACTTCATGCTACTCAAGTCAGAAGTGACAAACCTCATGACACCCATGCAGACGGGAGCTGAAAGTTCGACTGCTGAATCCTACACTAAGGCACTGTACGAGCCCATCCACTTGTGCATGAATCATGCCATCCTAAATAGAACCAAGACTCTCTCCTCCTAAAAAGGAAGCCAATCTGGTAGTCCCCTGTCATAAGCTGTACAACAGAAAGAAGAAACTGTTGCAGAAAAGAGGAAAATCCCAGGATGCAAAAAACTCCCTTACAGCCTCAGTAAGAAGCTGAGATCCCTCATAAAGTCCTCCAAAGCTAGTTACAGAAATAAAATTGCCAAAGATTCCAAAGACCACCACAAGGCATTCAATAGTTATGTCAAGAGTCTAAATGGCAATGCTCAGATCTGCTCTCAGCTACATCAGAATGGCATTAAATATACTGATCCCAAGGATATTGCCAATATGCTGGCAGATCGATTTAGTGCCAACTTCACCCCCCTCTCACCCCCTAAAGGGCCAATCTCAGTACCAAATGTTTGCCAAATTCCAGTAATGATGGCCACACAGGTAGAAACCGCACCTTCCAAAGCTAAGAATGCAGCATCCATGCGACCAGATGACATCCTTGGCTGTGTACTACATGAACTACAAAATGAACTGGCTCATCACCTAAGTGTCATGTTTAATCATATCCTCACCTCAGGCTTCGTGCCCACTGAGTGGCGCACAGCTACAGTTATCCCACTCCACAAGGGGGGATCCACCTTGGATCCCAGGAGCTACCGTCCCATCAGTCTGACTAGCCTAATCTGCAAGGGCATGGAATGCATTATCATGGAACTTATAAACAAAGACATTGGCAACCTTCAAACACTGGACCCCACTCAGTTTGGGTTTGTGAAGGGCCGATCTTGTCTCCTGAAACTGATTGACTTCTTCGAATCAGTTTCCAGAGCTGTGGAAGAGGGTAAGGTGGTCCACACAGCCTATCTGGACCTCGCCAAGGCCTTCAACACCATCCCCCTCTCTGGAATCATAGATAAACTTACTAAGCTGGGCATAAATCCCTACGTCACTCGATGGGTTGCCAGCTGGCTTACTGACAGAACCCAGACTGTAAAAGTAGCAGACTGCAAATCCATCCCCAGACAAGTGGGGTACCTCCGGGTTCTGTCCTGGGACCGCTCTTGTTTCGCATCTACATCTCTGAAGTACAGGCCAATACTAAGGGACTCTGGCTAACAAAATTTGCAGATGACTGCAAACTGGGAGCCATTATTGAATCCCCAAATGATGCGGCTATTCTACAAAAGGGGCTTACAGAAACAGATGCTTGGTGCTAGAGCCATGGGCTCAAGCTTAATGCCAAGAAATGTATAATTATCCCCTTTGGGAAAAAACATGTACCAGTGAATTACCACATAGGTTGGCAGTACATTAAAGACCGAAAGTGTGATGAGAGATTTAGGAACACAGGTGGACAGTGGTCTCAACTTCGATAACCACATCGCCACAACAGTTGGGAAATCCTTCTATGTGGCACACCTCATCACTAAGGGCTTTTCATCCAGAAAAAAAGGAGGTAATTATCCCACTGTACTCATCCCTCATTAGACCCATTATAGAGTACAACGCCCCATTTGGTATGTACCTCACAAGATATCTGCAACAGCTGGAAAGGCCACAGAAATACCTCACTAAAAGAATCAGATGCCCTATGCTGACCATCTAAAAAAGCTCCAGCTATACTCTGTGGCATATCGTCTACTCAGAGGTGATCTCTGCTTAACATACAAGGCCATGTCAAACCCTGAGCTGTTGGACATGCTCCACTTAAAGAAATCCCAATCCCCCAGAGCCACACACTCCAGGGATCTAAACCTTATCACAATGAACAAAACATGCTGGAGGGATAGGTTCCTGACCCAGAGACTCCCCATATTCTGAAATGGACTGCCCATACATATCAAGCAGAGTGCCTCCTTGACCCTTTTCAGAAGGAACCTTGACGATTAGATGGGAAATTCACCCCGGGGATCACGTCAGTCACCCTGGTAGACAGGGGTCCTGGGAAGTAAATATTGTGGGAAGAAATATCCAAGGAATTGTTATGGCTATGCTTGTATAGGCCCTAGGGCCGATAGCCAAGTACCAACCTATGAACCTTAATTGAATGCAAACCCCTTCGTTGTAAAATGGGTTGCCACCTGGCTCACAAACCGGACACGCAATATCAAAGTGGGTGACTCCACATCGGCCAGCAGACCTGTTACCAATGGAGTGCCACAGGGGTCAGTGCTGGCCCCCCTACTGTTTGGAATATATATCTCAGAAGTTGAGGTCAAAACTAAGGGGTTGTGGCTGACCATGTTTGCAGACAACCGCAAACTAGATGCAATCATTGAATCCCTAAATGATGTCAGTATACTTCAGGAGAGTCTCACGCAGACCAATGACTGATGTATTAGTCACCGTCTCAAACTGAATGCAAAGAAGTGCATCATCATTCTCTTCAGCACAAACAATGTCCCCTCACACTGACAAATCAACAATACCCTAAGTACCCATGAAGTGTTAAGGGACCTGGGAGTACTTGTTGACTGCGACCTTAACTTCGACCACCATATGTCTACTGTAGTAAGGAAATCTTGTGGCACATTTGATTAGTAAAGGCATTGGCTCGAGAGCAAAAGTTCAACCCCCTATATTCATCACTTATCTGGCCCATAATATTTGTCATGTACCTTAGTAAGTACCTATATCAATTACAGAGACCTCGGAGGTTTCTAACAAAGATCATCAAGGGGCTGCAGCATGTGCCTTACACAGGCTGACTAAAGTCCCTGTCACTATATTTCGTATCGTATAGACTTCTTAGGGGAGACATGTGCCTGGCCTATAAAGCATTCCAAGACCCAGACCTAATGAACTTGCTGTATATCCATAAATCAAAATGGAACTAGGGCTTCCCTTTCCAGGGAGCTAAATATGGCCTGCAACTTAAATAAGACATGCTGGAGGGACAGATTTGTCTCGTAGCTACTGCTACGTCTTTGGAACTGGCTACCAATTCATGTAAAACAGAGCACTTCTCTGACACTGTTCAAGAGGAACCTGAACAAGTGGAAAGGGCATCGTAAATTCTTACCAGAGATAGAGCCTACATCCCTCCTGGACATGGGCAGTCATTAAATGCAGTCTTTGGTATTGACTAACATTTCTATTTTATTACATTGGGTTGGCCTCTGAGTCAATAGTCTAGTAATCTCCTATGATCTTATATTCATAAAGTAACAGCATGTATTGTAAATAAATAAATATGAGCTAAGCCAATCAGAGAATGTAGAAAGGAGATTTTGCTGATAGGGATGACAGCATTTAGGGATACAGAGAACAAGCAAGAGGGGATCTCATATTTACTGGAGAGAACTTGCAAAGGAAGCCGGTATTGTGAGCAAATATCTAGGGGGAAAGATAATATGGGAAGAAGACAAGAAGACATTTGGAGTGCAGGCTAGATGACCGCCTTCGCTAGCAGGGGATTGATGTCTGAGTATAGGCAAAGAGAAAGGGATAGGAGAATCCTACGTGAAAGACCCACTCCGATAGAAGTTTTATGTGAATCTAGAACAGAAGCTGCTGTTAAAAAAAAAAAAAAAGATAAATAACAGAGCATATACAATACTGCACAACAACTATAGGAATCTGGATAATAAGATTTCTCCAGGCCCAACTGCAGATGGAGTGCTCCTGCCCCCCCCCCCCTCTGGGGGGGGGGGGCTCGACCCCCTTCTTTGCCTCGATAGCTCCTTCATCCCGTTTCCCAGGTTCGGAGTCTTTGGAGCCGGGCAGCCTTGGAGCCGGGGGTGTGTCGGCGCCAAAAGTCTCGGGTATTTCGGCACCGACACTTCCCTCGAGTTTGTCAGGTCCATTTTCTTCGGATCCGAGCTCTCTGAGCCGAGGGCTGAGCTTCGGATCCGGAGATATAGGTATGCCTTCAGCTCCGTCCAGGTCGGAACATACTGGTCCATCGGATCCGATCGCTTCAGCACCGGCCCCGATCGTCCGTCAGATCCAAGCGAGGCTCTGCTTTCGGATCCCAGAGAGAGCAGCTCTCCCTCAGCATTTGACGTGGTGGAGAGGGCCCTGTCGAGACAATCCAGGCCCCCGGCACTTGCCACGGCTCCACCCTGCACTCCTTCTCTGTTGGGTCCAACTTCCATCACCCAGCCCCAGGGACAGCCTGCTTTGACGTCCCAGGTAGTTCCATTGGAACAAGACGTGGCTGGTGAAACTTCCTCTGACAGTCCCCCCCGAGGAGGTTCCTCACAAGCGAAGGTGCAAAAGGAGGCACCTGGGCTCCCCCAAGTCCTTGACTGAGGACACTGATTTGGAGGAAGGGGAAGGCTCCCCAAGATCACCCCCCGAAGATGTCCCATTTGGTGACATCATGGAGATGCTTAGAATAAGGGGGAGGTGGTCTGCCCCAAAGCCTACCTCGGACGAATCCGTGTTCCTGGAGGAGTTTGAAGCAGGCCCATCTACCTCTTGGGTGTCCCCTTCGGCTGACCCCCTGGTAGACTTGATTACTACCAGGGCGTGGAAGGAGCTGGACACTGGAGCCATTCCCCAAGTTCCCGGACAAGGTTCTTAGCCCACCCTCTGACAAGTCCCACTGGAGTAAGGGTCCCCCTGTAGATGCCATGTTGCTGGCGGCGGCCACCAAGAGGGAACTAGCTCAGGAGAGTCCCTCTGTTTATCCTCCAAGCAAGGAGTCTCGGTCGATGGGCCACCTAGGGAAGTGGGTGTTTAGTTCGGCTACCTTTTCTGTGAGATCGCTGAACTACTTGGCACATATGCTTCGACTGCAGCGGGACTTTATCAAAGAGTATGCTGCGTCACCCCCCCAAGTCCATGTCGGCGGAGGACAAGCAATTGCACTCCACCCGGATGGCCACTCTATGATCCATATCTAACACCTCTATGCGGCTAATGTCCCATGCCACGGAAGGAGCCACTAGAGCCAGCGGAGCGGGCCCGTCATGAGACATCAGGCCTGGCTCCGGCATGTGATTTCGTGGAACCCTTTAAGGCGTCTTTCGCTAATGCCTCTTTCGATGGTTCTGCCCTTTTTGGCAAAACCATGCGAGATACCTTGGTCCAGAGCAAAAAGGATGGGAAGATGTCTGCCGTCGGAGTCCGCTTCTCTGCTCCTCAGAGGTGGTTCTCTAAGAACCAAAAGGGTCAGAAGAAGATGTGGTTCCAGAAGTCGCAACAGTCCCATCCTGCTCTGGACTCCCAGCCATTCAGCGGCAGAGGGCAGGGTGGATGCCGCCCTAGAGGCAGAGGGGGCCTGCGGAATGTTGGATCTAGAGAACCCTTCTCGGACCAACCCACGCAACACCCCAAAGGGGTTGCCCGACTGCTCCACTCTGGAGGCAGTCGGGGGGCGTTTCTCGAAGCACCCAGCAGCTTGGGAGTCCATCACAACAGACCGCTGGGTGCTTCGCATTGTATCCAGAGGATATCATATTCCTTTTTCTCGTTGCCCACACAGCCCCAGATACCTCCCCGATGTTCCACCCGATCAGAGGGAGGCCGCAGCAATGGAAATCCAACACTTGCTGGAAAAAAGAGCCATCCAACACGTCCCCCCAGACCAGTGCAGGTCCGGGTTTTACTCCAGGTTCTTCTTTTTGCCAAAAAAGACGGGGGACTTGAGACCAATCCTCAACCTCTTTTCCTTGAAACTGTCAGTAACCAAAGAAAAGTTCCACATGGTCACTCTTCAATCCATTCTCCCCCTTTTGTGGGAGAACGATTGGATGTGCTCTATAGACCTCAAGGATGCGTACTACCACATTCTGATGGACAGGCGATCCAGGAGGTTCCTCCGCTTCCGGCTAGGAGCCAGTCATTTCCAATTCAAGGTCCTCCCCTTTGGTCTCACCACAGCTCCCAGGGTGTTCAAAGTGTTAGCAGTGATAGCGGCCCACCTGAGGCTTCAGGGAATCCAGGTCTTCCCGTACCTGGACAACTGGCTCCTGACCGCCCCGACAAGGCATCTACTCTGTGCAGCCAGAAACTACTTTCTTCGTCTAGCTTCCCCGGCTGGGGATCACTATCAACATAGAGAAGTAGTCTCTTACTCCGACTCAGACCATAGACTTCATAGGGGCCAGATTAGATACACACAAACTCCTAGCTTTCTTGACCACAGACCGACTACGAACCCTGAGGCTACATGTGCGGGCCATTCTACAATCTCCAGCTCCTCCGGCGGAATCTGTCCTGAGGGCTCTTGGCTCAATGGCAGCGGCAATCAACCTATTGCCGATGGCGCGTTTGAACATGAGGGTCTTACAATGGACCCTTCAGGTCCAGTGGTCCTTTCTTCAGTGACCTCTGTGCCATCCCGTTCCCCTCAGCAGGGCTTGCAGGAGGGCCCTCCTATGGTGGCTCCAATCTCTGGACCTCTAGCAAGGCCACCCCTTCTCTGACCCCTCCACTAGCCACTGTGACCATGGACGCCTCCCGCCTCAGGTGGGGGGAGCATTGTTCGGGCAGGACAGTCCAAGGCACGTAGAACCTCACGGAGACCTCACTGCATATCAACGTCCTAGAGATGAGGGCAGTGCTGTTAGCGTTGCAAGTACTTCAGGACCTTCTTCCTGTAGGAACGATTGCGATTTAGACAGACAAATATGTCTGTAGTCTGGTACATCAGCAAACGGGGGAACCAGGTCTTACCCACTCTGTCGAGAGGCCATGAGGGTGTGGGAATGGGCGATCTCCACCAACCGCTTTCTCATAGCAATGAACATTCCGGGGCGGTCCAGCATCCTAGCGGACAAACTAAGTCGCACCATCCTGTTACCATACGAGTGGTCTCTGAATCCCGAGATAGCGAATCGGATTTTCGCCAAATGGGGTCAACCCTGTTGCGATCTCTTTGCCTCTCCCTCGAACACAAAATGTTACAACTACTTCGCTCTCATTTCCCCCTCCGTGGAACCCCCGAGAGACGCTCTGGTGCATGCTTGGCCTCCCGGTCTTCTTTATGCTTACCCTCCTCTTCCCCTGATGAAGTTTCTTCAGAAAGCCAGCCGGTTGGGGAGCAGGATTATCCTCATTGCCCCATTTTGGCCTCGTCAAACATGGTTCCCTTACCTTTGGTCTCATCTGGTGAATCCTCCTTGGATTCTGGATCCCCGTCCGGATCTAATATCCCACCCTCTTGAGCTCCCAGTCCCGAACCTGGACAACCTCAAGCTCACAGCTTAGCTGCTCCAGTTCCACTCGTAGCTAGGACTCCCGGTATCTCTTCTCCAGTTAAAACTATTCTAGTAGCAGCGCACAAGCCTTCTACTAGAAAGATCTATAGTAGCAAATGGAAACGTTTCTCCATTTGGGCGGAACGTCAAAACTTGGATCCTTTTACAGCTCCGCTGTATTAGACTTTCTGTCAGGGCTGTTTCATCAGGGGGCTAGCTCCTCCACAGTCAAGGTTCAACTAGCAGCTATCTCTCATTATCACATGGGAAATGAACTGGGCCCTTTGATCACGACGAAATTGTGTAAGACCTTTTTGAAGGGCACCTTTCTGCTCAGACCTCCAGTGAAGGATGTAGTTCCTCCTTGGGATTTAACGCTGGTGCTTCAGGCCTTGACAGCTCCCCCGTTTGAGCCTGCAGCTTCAGTAGATCTTAAATTCTTGTCATGGAAAACTGCCTTTCTTGTCACTATCACCTCGGCTCGAAGGATCTCTGAACTACAGGCCCTCTGTGTAAAACCTCCGTACTTGACCTTTCACAAGGATAGAGTTTACCTCTGGGACCAATCCCTCTTTTCTTCACAAGGTTGCCTCTGAATCAAATATTAACCAGTCCATTAACCTGCCAGTCTTTTTTCCAAATTACCGTAACAAAGGGGAATACAAATTACACTCATTGGATGTGCATAGACAACTTTGCTTCTACATCCACAGGACATCTGGTCATAGGAAATCCGACCAGTTCGTCTCTTTTGCCAAATTTAACTTTGGTAAATCGGTGTCAAAAGTTATACTGTCTAGTTGGATTTCAGTGTATCCTTCCAGCATATAAAAGTTCTGGCATGCCTGCACCTTAGGGAGTCCATGCCCACTCTACTCTATCTATGTCTACCTCTGCGGCTTTTAGAGCTAGAGTCTCTTTCGATGATATTTGTTTGGCAGCCACTTGGGCCTCATCTCATACCTTTATCAATCACTATAAATTGGACATTATGTCCAGAGGGAGAGCATCCTTTGACTCTGCAGTGCTCCGGAACATCCTTCTATGAAGGCCGCCCAAGATTCAGGTAGCTGGGGACTCCGTCCCATAGGTTGCTGCACAAATGAAGTTAACTACTTCAGATTAAGAAGTTATGTACTCGCCATAATGTTCCATCTGAGCAGGTAAACTTCATTTGTCAGCAACCGTCCCTCCCTCCTGCCCCCTCACTTGCGAATGTATTCATACTCAGGTCCATGGGTTTTACCCACTTTTCTTGAGAATAATATTTTTCTAGCTGTTTCTGCTGTTGGGCAAACTTGATCTGAGGTCAGTCAGGGTTGGCAGGGAATTATGGGTAGGGGAGGAGCTTGGAGCTCGGATCTAAAGCTGTTGAAAACTGCCGAGACTGTTCCGAGGTTGGATCCAATTCCCATAAGTTGCTGACAAATGAAGTTTACCTACTCAGATGGAACATTATGGTGAGTACATAACTTCTTCTTTCTCTCCAGGGCACCAGTCAACCTGTCCCTTTAAGTCAGCAAGGAAGGGGATTTTATTCCAGGATGTTCCTGGTTCCAAGAAAGGTTGGTCCTTGGAGACCTATTTTGGACCTCTCAAAATTGAATACCTTCCTGGTGGTGCCTTCTTTCAGGATGCTATCAATAGTCTCTTCTCCCTCTGGCTCCTCCGCAAGCATTCTTAGCTTCAGTGGATCTCAAGGATGCTTGTTTGCATTTTCCTATTCACCCTCGCTTCAGGAAGTTCTTCTGTTTTTCAGTGAGTTCTTGGCACTTTCAGGTCTCTGCCTTGCCTTTTGGTCTTTCCACTGCTCCAAGCCCCAGCCATTACCCTCCTAAGATTAAAAGGTCTTCAAGTTTACCCTTACTTGGACGACTTGCTTTTTCTGGCCAGCAATCCAGGTCTTCTGCTTCAACACCTGAATCTAGGTATTCCTTTTCTGCAAGGCTTGGGGTTCACAATAAATTACAAAAAATCTGTCACCCAGTCAGGATCTATTTTTTCTGGGGTGCAGGTCCAGGTCAGACTTTGATGGTATTTCTTCCTTCAGAGAGCACGCTCTCTCATAGCATTCATGGTATCACTTCTGACTGCTTCCTCCATCACTGCCAGGGAGTTCCTGAGACTTTTTGGGTTCCTGGCCTCTACGATTCCCATGTTGCCCTTTGCAAAACTTCACATGAGGAAGTTCCAATGATTTCTGAAAACAGTCTGGTCCCAGCATGCTCATCCCTTGGAGACTGTCATTCCACTATTTCCCTGTTTGAAAACAGAACTAGGTTGGTGGATGCAGCAACTCCATCTGAATCATGGGTTACCCCCTTCAAATTCCTCAACCAGTACAGGAACTTTTTACAGATGCCTCAGATTTAGGATGGTAGCAACCTTTGCTTCCACAAAAGTTCAGGACCTTTGATCCCCCTCTCGGAAGAAAGAACACATCAATATCAGGGAAATAAGGGCACCGATTCTAGCCTTCCAGGCTTTTCACCCTATGTTTCTTCCAGGACCCCTCAATATCCTCACAGACTAACATTATGGTCCTTTGGTACATAAACAAGCAGGGGAGCACAAAATCTTATTTTCTTTGTCGCTTAGCCATCAAGGCATGGGAGTTGGCTGTTCAGTAAAACATCTCATTGCATGCAGTGTACAGCTCGGAACTCAGTGGCAGATGCATTAAGCAGATCCATGAGACAATCCAACGAATGGATGCTTCACAGGGGTGTGTTCCTGGATCCAGTTCACCGGTGGGGTACTTCAGAGATGGATCTGTTTGCCTCCCCTCAGAACAGACAAGTTCCTCTTTTCTGTGCCAGGGTCCCTCACCCTTGGAAGGTGAACACCCTATCATTTTCATGGAAGGGGATGTTTCTTTTGCACCCCCCCCCTTTCCTTTGATTCAGAAAGTCCTGCTGAAAATTCAACAGGAGAAACCAAAAATCTTTAGTGACTTCCTTTTCGTCAAGACCTCTTTGGTTCCCTCTTCTTCTGCGGTTAGCCAAGGGCCCTCATTACAAGTTACATCACTGGATGGACCTACACACTCAGGGCAAGGGATCTGTAATTCACCCGCAACTGTCAACTCTTCACTTGACCTTATAGGTGATCAATTTTTGATTCTTTTTATGCACCTTTTTTCTAAGGACGTGCTTTGAGTTTTGCAGGAGGCCAAAACACCCGATACTAGGAAGTCTTTTATGTCTGAGTGGACAAGATTTTCTGGTGCCAAAAAAGGAAAAAGGACCCCCTTTTGGCAGATATTCCTTTGGTGATATCTTAACTGTGTGAGTTGCTTAACAGTGGTATTTTTTATTCTTCTGTTAAGGTCCACTGTTCTGCCTTGTCTGCTTGCCTGCCCCTTTCTCCTCCATTGGCTTCCAGGCTGGAGCTTATGCTTTTCTTAAAAGGCCTCCTATACATGAACCCTCCCAGGAAACCACTTCCTCTCCTCCTTGGGATTTTAACTTTGTCCTGGAGAAGTTGACTCGGGGGGCTTTTGAACCAGAAGCCTTGAGGGCAATGAGCTAAGGGGGAGCGAAGGTGGAAATATCTGAGATGGGTAGTAGTAGCTTGTGTTTGTACGGATGCTGAAAAGAAGCTTCACTACCTCAGGATTGAGCAAGTGCTAGTAAAGGAATATTTTAAGGTGGAATACCTTCCAATGGGTTAAATCAGCACAGTGGCGGTTTGAAACATGCAAATAAGTGCAGCCCCGTGCAACCACAAGGTTTAAATACCAGAAAAGATGGAAGAATCTAGAAGCTCAGATTACTGCCCAGTCCTGCTAGCCCTTGCGCTTTCAACCAATCACTCGTGCTAGAGAAGGTCAGGCAGCCCTGTTACTCTCACTAAAAGAGAAGGCATTCCCGTACCAGCAGAAGATGGCTGCCAGAAACGCATGAAATTCAGTAATCAAAACAACCAGGCCTGGATGCAGCAAACCTGTATCCCAGACTATTCTACTTAACTAGAACACAGAAAACTCCGTGAAAATGCACAGAGCACTCACAAACAGAAAATGCAACTCTCAGTATGAAAAAAGCAGTTTACAGTTAAGTAATTCTGTAAAATTCCAGTTACAGTAATGAAACTACTTGGTAATGAAAATACAGTTAAAACAGAATAAAACAGTACAAAACTGCAGTGGAACAATAAAAAAAGCTTTATAACAGTGCAAAATGTAGTAGATTAGCTGTATAGCACAATTATAAGTGTTAGGAAGTTCAATTCAATTAAATAAATGGGGGAAAAAAAACTTATTCTGCCGTTGGAGTCTTAGGGAATTTCTGCTACATCACAGTGATGAATCACCACTCCACACCCTGGTAAAAACAAGCACAGCCCCTGCAAACACAGGATTTCAATACCAGGTGGGCAGTTTAGCCCAGAGAGTTGAGACTTTGAGCTGTTAAAGAGCTTTATCCTGTAGCCCTGGTACAAGTCGCTCATTTTCCGGTTGTATAACTTTCTGATGTACATGAGTACACTCATACAGTTATATCTATGTATTATTATCCTCCCTGCCCTCTTCAAGCACAACTTTGATGAGTGGAATGAAAACCACAAGTTTGTCCCATGTGTTCCACCTATGTCCCTCATTGACAGAGGCAACAGGTGCTAACTGAGGTATCTTTTTTGGGGAAAAACTCTTGGCTAGGCTTGAAAGGCCCCCAGGGCCATTAGCCTAGTAAACTCCTATGTTCCAAAGAATCTAAAAGCTCAGATTACTACCCAATCCTGCTAGCCCCTGCACTTTCAACCAATTAGTTGTGCTAGAGAAGGTCAGGCAGCCCTGTTACACTCATTCACAGAGAAGGCAGGCCCCGACTATCACAAGATGGCTGCCAGGAAACACGGCAAGAAAAACAACCAGGCCTGAATGCAGCAAACCTTTATCCAGACTATGCTAGTTGACGAACACAGAAAATTCCCAGAAAATGCACAGAAAAGCACAGGTATAGCACTCACAAACAGAAAATACAGCTCTCAGTGTGAAAAAAGCAGTTTACAGTTAAGTAATTCAGTAAAAAAATCCAGTTACAGTAATGAAACACTACTTAGCAATGAAAATAGTTAAAAGTATAAAACAGTACAAACTTGCAGTGAAATATTAAAAAAAAAAAAAAAAAGCTTTATAACCATGCAAAATGCAGTAGATTCGCTGTATAGCACAACTATAAGCATTAGGAAGTACAGTTCAATGAAGGAAATGTAAAAAAAGAAAAAAAAACTTGTTCTGCTCTTGGAGCCACAGGGAATTTCTGCTACCTCACAATGATGAATCACCACTCCTCAGCTTGGTAAAAACAAGCCAATGAGCATAGTAGAGTTGTGTAACTTTGTGTCTTTCGGCTTTTCCCGGTTAGGGGTCACCACAGCGGAACTCCGGTCCGCTAATGATTGGCTATAGATTTTTTACGTGCCGAGTTTGCCAGCCCTGACGCACAACCTTCAACGAAGGTACGCCCATTCACACATGTCTCCACACAGAAGACGCTCTAGCTGAGAATCGAACGGCACAACGTCTTGCTGTGAGGCGACAACGCTACCGCTGCACAATAGTAATACCCATTTGTTAACAAGGTAGGCCCTCTGGGCACACAAGTCCCTTTTCAGGGGAGATCCAGGAGCAATGTCTAAGTGAGTTGCTTAAGGTGACACACTAAACAAATGAAGGCTGAGGGAATCAAACCCTGTACTTCAGTAACTTTAGCTCACAGCCGTAACTTTCTAAGCTAACTGCCATGGAAGTTACCATAACAGTAGATGTTCGAGTGAGTACTGCTGCCATAGCCTCTCCCTCCTTCCACCCCCCCCCTTTTTTTTTGGTATGTTTATGCCAGGACATGAGTATTCATTTTTTTTTGTTCTGGTATTGCCCTTTTGGGCTTCAGCCTCTGTTTTTCTATTGACATGAAGACTCTGAAGGACTTGGCACCAAAACCTGTCTTTTTAGTTTGCTCACCTTGAGCTGGCTAACCATTTAGGTACATGGAAGGTGCTCTGAAGCTCTAGAAGCTGGTCGGCTGATATATCCTTGGCAGGGCAGCAGTAATAATTTGAATATCCCATAGCTACAGCTACTGCAGCAGCAATCATTCAAATACCTACTGTTATGGTAAGTTTACTTACAGAACTATTCTGTATCCCACTCGTGTTTGGCCAAGTCACAGCTATTGTTTATTTTCTCCACCATTCACAAAGTTTGTTTCTTGTGTGACCAAACTGGTTGAATACATTAACTACCTTGCATGTGAAAGGGGCTAGATATTTCTCAGCATTTTAAAATGACCTTGTCTATGTGACTTCATTTTAGCGCAGGTAATATGAAGAGTGTTTGAGCAAAACTCTTTGCTTCTGTGATTAAAACTATGTTTTTAATGCTCCAAGATGGGAACTCACAGAATCAATTCATCTTTGAAGATGTGGTGGTATTCAGTTTTATTTATTCTTCTGACATGATAAAAAGAAAACCGTGATAAAGGTGATACTAGCAGTTTAGAGTTGCCACAAGATCAGGCTGAATCACATTCTGAGGAAGACTCTTGAAACTAACACCAAGGACTTGTTGACTGAAAAGACAGTGGCCATCACAGAAGAGAGTCAAGTCAGTAATGTGAGAGCTGCACAAGATTAATACAGATGTATTGGACTATATCAAAAGGCCATATAAATAAATGGAAGGAGTGTAAGTAGCCTTGTTCTTTGACCAGCTGGTTAATTTGATGGCGTCTCTGAAGCAGGAGTGATACAGAATGTCTACTTTAGAAGCAGTGTTTGGAACATTTAGTATTTAATTCTGTGGATAGAGGAAAAAGAAGCAGACGTAAAAATGTGCTTCACAGGTGTTCCTGAAAAGGCTGATGGGAGTGAATTATGTGGATTTCATGAAAGATATATTACTGGAATGGACTGATCTGCTGAGAGAAGAGAGACTAAGTGTAGCCTAAAGAGCTTTACTCCCAGTCACTCTGGATGAGGTTTTCTAGACCTCTCTGATTCCACATCTTTGAATGCAAATGATTTATTTCAAAACTGTGTGTTCAGAAAAGAGAAGTAAATGAGTCAGAAAGAAGTTTGTGGTGTGATGACAGTTATTAATTTAAAGCAAGGTAAAAGAGAGCAGCTTTTCATAATCCAGTGAAGCTGTGCAGGTAAGAGAATTTCATATTTATACTTTTGTATTCAGTCTGCTAGAGAGTGAATTTTCCTGGAGGGAGCAGTCAGATGTTATGTCCCTGAAGGCTTAAAGGGTAAGATCCACCTATTGCTTCATGAGAGAGGTGAGCACTTGTTGCAGTTGGCCAAGTATTGCAAAGGAAAATACTCCAACCACTTCAGGGAAACTGAGAAGGAAAAAATGGATACCATTCTAGCCTTTAAGAGAATTATGTTTGAAAGACATGTTTTGCTGTGAATCAAAAAGTTGTAGTAAAGGAATGTTCATGCCAAAACTGCAAAATTCTGTCACTGAAGGCTGACCTAAGATGCTGACTGTATTACTAAAATAGCTTTTGGATGGCTGGAGAATTGGGTTATTGTGATTTACCTGCAGTGAGTGTATGCAAACTATTTGTTCTGTCAAAGCTCTGTGCTTGACATTTAATGAATGTGATAAAGAAAAGACTGAGAGCTTGCTGGGCCCAATGTAAATACCTTTCACTGAACCAATGAAATATTTAAAGAAACATTATGATGTTTGACTAAAAATAAACTGCAGAGGCAGCCAAAGTAAAATGTTTAACAAGGAATAGCTTCTTTATGTATAGCTGGTAAGTGCATGAAGTAAATGTGATGATTCTGAATGGCTTAACATGTTAGAATGGCTGTGTAATTTTGGAAGGTGTTTTCATGTTGAGGGTAAAGGAATTTAGGCTGTATCAGAACTGTTTATTGGCTGAACCTCAGCATTTAACTCAATGGGTCAAATATTTAGAGGCTTACAGGCAGATCTTTTAAACTGTAGTAGTTGCTAAAGTGCTCAGATTTCTTTTTTTTTTTTTTTAACTTTGATTGCAACAAACTTCTAGACTGCACGTGGAGCACTACTACAGCTTTTAAAAGCCAGTAAGCCAGTATGTACTACAGAGTGATCGGGATTGGCTTATTGCATCCCCAGCATTTTGTGCACAGTGCAGTTCCTCCCTTCTCCCCACCCTACCTATGCTACTATTTCAAGCTAGAGAAACACTGCTGTGTATGTACATTTTGAATGTGTGTCCTTTTGAAGGCTGTTTTTTTTTTTTTGAAGTGTACAAGAGAAAAGTTGAATTTCATGTCAGTGTTTTTGAAAGTTTGTATAAATTGTTGAATTTTGCTGGTTTTTTTTTTGTTACGTTATTTATGACTAAGAAATTTCATACAGTTTAGCATGTAAGAAATGCCCTTGACAAAAACGTGCAGCAGAAGTTAATGTACTATGCTTATTTTAAATGCAACAGCTACTTGAGCTTGTATAAAGAAAAGTGAAGGATGAAGAAAGAGATTACCTATATACAGTAATAAGACATAGGAGAAAATGTTATGAACATTTTTAAAATGAAAGAACCAAGATTTTGGGAGCAGGTGACACAATGAAATGAGTTAATTAACTTTATTTGAAGCTAGACAAACATTTGGGTTATTGAACTCAGAACAATGTGCATATAGAGGTGTAATCTTGGAGTTAAAGCAAAATGTGCAGAGATTGGATGCCAATTTTGTTAAATCACAAATCGTAAGTTTTGGCCAGGACAGAAATAGTTCAAAACAGAGAAATAGAGCATTATAGCACGGAGGGAATGTTAAACAGATTACAGATGATCAATGGAGAGAAAAATGTTAACCCTAGCTATGCAGTTAAGTCAGAAATGTGTTGAATTTATGCATGGAAATGTTAGCACAAATACTTCTATACCCCTATGAGACTTGGGGAAAAAAATGTTCCTGCAGGCAATGGGCATATGTTAAAGATATGTCTAGGGAGCATATATTTGATGAATCCACTGAGTTGCTTCAGCACAAAAATGACTTTAATATTGTGCTAAGTCTTGAACGTGGAAGAGAAGTTAACCTGAGTATACAGATGAGATTAAAGTGTTGATAATGTCTAAGAAAGCTTTAAGTAGAAAATGGAAAACTGAAGAACTGTCAATAAGAGAGGTATAAAACATGATCACAGAGGTTAAAAATATGAAACCGAGAACTAATAGAGATCAGAACTAGAAGTCCTTAGTTAAAAAAGAAGCCTGTATGGAGTTCTGTAATGGAAAGTGAGGTACAAGAAGACATAGACGCAGAACAATGTACCTAAGATGTACATTTATTTAATGAAGTACACCGCAGTAAAAGATGTGAAGTTACTGGTCCAATTGCTAATATTTGTAATATAGTGAAAGTAAAACAACATGGTCATTAGTTTTTATTTCAGATTATATTGTACATAGGTCCTTACTTGATGATTGATTTGTGAGGATCTTGATAAGCTTAACCTTACATTTTCCATGGTAGTTTAGCTCTGCTGTTTTGCTTACAAATAACCCACAGATGAGCCAAACAATTTATGTAACATTTGTTTACCAGGATAGTCCGACTGGACAGCTACTGTCCTTTTACAGCGGAGTCCTGGAGAGAAAAATTTCAAAACGTTAGAGTAATGAGTAATGCATTATAATAACTGAAGGTTACATAGTTTAAATCATAAGAACAGTTTAGGATAAACATGTTGTAGAAAGGTTAAACAGTTTAAAACAATACAAGGTCATAGTACAGATATGTGATCACAGTACATTTGTAGAGTAAGCATAAGCACGGTGTATGTACATTTGTTTTCATAATCACTTGTTTACAATATTTGCAGTATATACAATGGACATGGTTAGAGCACAGTGTCAGTATTTATCAGAGGCATCCGGGAATAAC
This sequence comes from Protopterus annectens, assembly GCF_019279795.1. Taxonomy (NCBI): domain Eukaryota; kingdom Metazoa; phylum Chordata; order Ceratodontiformes; family Protopteridae; genus Protopterus; species Protopterus annectens. Next base: position 1,477,527,136 of record NC_056739.1, read on the forward strand.
AGCCTACAGTGGGGTGAGGGTTTAGGGAGGATCATTGCAGTTACATAAATGGTTGGTATGTAGTTGTGATTTAATGAGGTTTTTGAATGTGGATACACAGTTTTGCAACCTGAGGTCAGGAGGCAGGATATTCATGTTTTTGCAACCTCATGAGGGAAAAGAAATTCCCCAGAGCTGCGCTTACATGGAATAACATTGATCAGGGCTTTGTTACTGGATCTTGCCAAGGCCTTTGATACCATCCCCCACTCTGGAATCATAGATAAACTTACTAAGTTGGGCATTAATCCCTATGTCACCCAATGGGTTGCTAAATGGCTTACTGATAGAACCCACACTGTAAAAGTAGCCGACTCCAAATCCAGCTCCAGACAAGTGACAAGTGGAGTACCTCAGGGTTCAGTCCTGGGGCCGCTCTTGTTTGGCATCTACTTCTCTGAAGTACAGGTCAACACTAAGGGACTCTGGCTAACAAAGTTTGCAGATGACTGCAAACTGGGAGCCATTATTGAATCCCCAAATGATGTGGATACTCCAAAAGGGCCTTACAGAAACAGATGCTTGGTGCCAGAGCCATGGGCTCAAGCTCAATGCCAAGAAATGTATTGTTATCCCCTTTGGGAAAAAACATGTATCCATGAATTACCATATAGGTGGCAGTACACTAAACACAGAAAGTGTGATGAGACTTAGGGACACAGGTGGACAGTGGTCTCACCTTCGATAACCACATCGCCACAACAGTCAGGAAATCCTTCTATGTGGCACACCTCATCACGAAGGGCTTTTCTTCCAGAAAAAAGGAGGTCATTGTCCCACTGTACTCATCCCTCATTAGACCCATTATAGAATACAACGCCCCATTTGGTATGTACCTCTTAAGACATCTGCAACAACTGGAAAGGCCTCAGAAATACCTCACTAAAAGAATCGCAGGCCTAAAGCAGATGCCCTACGCTGACCACCTTAAAAAACTCCAGCTATACTCTGTCGCATATCGTCTACTCAGAGGCGATCTCTGCTTAACATACAAGGCCATGTCAAACCCAGAGCTGCTGGACATGCTACACTTAAAGAAATCCCAATCCCTCAGAGCTACATGCTCCAGGGATCTAAACCTTATCACAATAAACAAAACATGCTGGAGGGATAGGTTCCTGATCCAGAGACTCCCCAGACTCTGGAATAGATTGCCCATACATGTCAAGCAGAGTGCCTCTTTGGACCTCTTCAAGAGGAACTTTGACGATTGGATGGGAGAAAGGAAATTCACCCCAGGGATCACGTCAGTCGCCCTGCTAGACAGGGGTCCAGGAAAGTAAATAATGTGGGAAGAAATAGCCAGGGAATTGTTATGGCTAGGCTTGTATAGGCCCTAGGGCTGATAGCCTAGTATCAACCTATGAACCTATGAATCATAGTTCCCTATTAGAATTGTAGAAGTTTAGAAGGCCAATTAGGGCAGGGGTTTTATCAGGTTGGTATAGTATTTGGTGTGCTAGGTTGAGCTGGTGGTAACATAGTAATTTGGAGAATTCTAGCCAGTGTAGTTTATGGTAGGGATTGGCAGTGGTGAGAGCATGATTTAGCATTGCTTGCGAACCTAGCTATTTTGTTGTAACTGTGGAAAGTTTGTTCAGGTCTGTTTTATTTAACTTTGTTAGCACTGGGGATGCATAAAGTAATGTTGATAAGAGATGAGTTCTGGCTATGGCAGTTCTAGACTTGGACGTTAGGAACCTTTTGCTGCGATAGAGGCATCCTAGCTTTTTGTGGACTTTGGAGACAGGGATATATGTTTGTTGCGTTTAAGATGTTGGTCAATTGTAAGACCTAGTAGTTTGGCCTCTGAGACTGGGGTGATGAAGTGTCTTTTTGGCTGAGAGTATTTAGACGGTGAGGTCATTAGGCTTTGTTGGGTGGAATAGCATTAGTTGTGTTTTCTTTTTGGTTTAATATTAGTTGGTGTTTATTTAGCCAGTTTTCTATCTGTGAAGAATTCTTGGGCTTTGCTTTGTAGACAAAAGACTGATGCAGAGCACATTAGGGTTGCATCATCAGCATATTGGACTATATCAGCTTTTGTGGTTGCTAAGTGGAGTTGGTTTGCAAAGATGTTAAAAGAAGGGGGCCAAGGATTGAGCCTTGAGGTACGTCACATGTGACGGGGAGTGGGGGGGATAGGGAGTTAAGCCATTTGATGGACTGAGAGCGGTTGTTTAGGTAACTTCTGAACCAGTACAGGATGGGATTGTCTAGGTTGAGTTCAGAGAAGCAGGTTAAGAGTTTATTGTGAGAAACTGTATCGAATGCTTTTGATAAGTCTAGAAAGGTGGCGGAGACCAAGTTTGCCTTGGTTCCTGTATAAGTTTATGTTGGTGAAGTTAATTAGGGCAGTGGTGGTGCTATGGAATGGTTGGAATCTGTGTTGAGTTTTGGAGAGTAGGTTGTTGGAAAGTGAATGGGTGAGGAGTTGGTGATGGATACACCTTTCTAGAATCTTTGATGGGCTGACAGGATTGTAATGGGTCGGTAGTTATAGAGGTCAGTAGAGGGGTCACCCTTGTGAAGGGGGATGATATATGAAGTTTTCCACAAGGATGAAACCGTGTGTTCAGTAATGGATCTGGTTATTAGTAGTGAGATTGGGTAAGCAATGGCCCTAGATGCAAGTTGGAGATATTCAGCAGGAATTTTGTCGGCAGCGAGGGTGGTTGGTTTGGGTTTTGCTAAGAGTTTTTGGATGGTTGATAGTGGTACTGGTTTGAGTGAGAAGGGGTTAGTTTTGGGACTTTGGGAGATTGTGGGAGGGTGGTGGGACTTGTATCATTTGAGTTTCAGAATGGAGGAGGTAAAATAGTTGTTGAAGTTGGAAGGCTATGTCAAGGTTTGTGCCTTCTATATTTGGTGGAGGTGTCATGTTTTTTTCTGGGCTGGAGGATGTTGTCCACTGTAACCTAGAATTTCTGTGGGTTGTTACTGTGTTTACTTTGTGATGAAATATATTGATTGTCAATCTTAATCTTTTTTTTTTTTGCTGTATTTCTAAGTTCGGAAAAGGCTTGCCTAGTTGTGGGTGATGTGTTGTTGCCAGATTTTCCAAGCTTTATCCCTTTTCTTTTAGTAAGGTCTTTGTGGTTTTCTGTAGCCAGGGGGCAGGGTTACTAATTGTTTTGATTGGGGCTAACTAGTTAAGCATAGTTAGAAATGTGGAGTTAGTCTTCTACTGCTGTTTCCAGAGGGAGAGTTTTGATGGGAGCCCAGTTCCAGGAGTTTAAGGTTTCTGAGAATTGATCAGAGGGGAAGTTTTTGTGGGAATGGGTTTGTAGCAGGGAGGGTGGGTTGGTACATTTTAAGTTTGTGTCCAAGGATAAAAGTTGGACTGTGGTCACTGAGAGAATTTGACAGTATTCCACATTGCTGGGCAGTGTTTGCTTGGTTAGTGAGGATTCAGTCCAATATGGATTCCCTTTTGATGGTCTTAATACGTGTGGGTGATTGAATGACTTGGGTGAAGTTATATTAATGTGGTTGGCGGGTGTTGGAGAGTGAATATAGAGCTCCAGTCTATATTTACATCGCCTAGCACTGTAGTTTCTTGGAGGGAGTGGGGAAGCCCAGTGGAGTATCGACTCTAGGGTGTTTAGGTTGTCCCCGGGGGGTATATAGACGCTGACTACGTTTAGATATTTGTGCTGGTTTAAGAGGAGTTTAACAAATATAGTTTCAGCCTTTTTGAAGTTTGGGGATCCTTTTTGTAGGAGCTGGAGCTTTTAGATTTGTACAGTAGCGCAATACCGCCTCCTGTTTTGTGTGTTGTTTACCCTTAGAATGTTATAGCCGGGTGGAGTTAGTTGTCCTTGATATGAGGCTTAAACCATGTCTCTGTAATGAGCGTTATGTTGCAGTTATATACAGAAATAGCTGAATGGTGTTCTATTTTATTCATGATACTGCAAATGTTCAGGTTGAGTATTATTATGTCGGTTGGTTTGGGAGTTGCATAACACTACTAGGAGGTGATATTCACCTCAGCAACCATCTCCACTAACACAGTGGAGATGGTTGCTGAGGTGAATATCACCTCCTAGTAGCAACTGGGCTGCTATGGTGGTAATGGTTTTAAGGTAAAATACTATTAGAGAGTGGAATCTGAAGCTAGGTTGTTTTTTGGATTGTGGGATGTAATAAATTGTTGATGTGGTTTGAAAGGGTGGACTATGGATGACTGGGGATGTCTATGTTTGGAGGGGTTGCATCTGGCAAGGGGTAAGGTGGGGGATTTGATGTAGTTTAGCTCTGTGAGTGAATAATAAGAGGTGCTGATGGAGATTATGTAGAGGCCTATGGATAAGGAGAACAGTAGGGGAGCAGCGTGATGGTGGGGGGGGTATGGGTCATGATGTCAGTGGTATTAGTTGTAGGAATAGAGGTTTGTGTTGTAGAGGAGGGTGTGTGTGGCGCAGTGTGTGCGCACTGTCGACTTAGAGAAGCAGTAGAAGGTGCATAGGGTGTGAGTGGGTAGAGAACAGGGAGATGATAGCCTAGTGATGTAGGGGTGTGGATGTGGGTGTAATGTGTGTGTGTTGGATTGGGTGATGGGCATGGCAGGTGGGTTAGGTGATGGGGGCAAGGATAAATCTATGAGTAGTGGGGTTGGGTATGAAATGGGGGTAGGGGAGTGGAGCGAGTCCAAGCAGGGTTGCACCAACCAGTGCAGGTTAGTGACTACAATAACCAATCTGTATATTGGGCAGAACAAAGTGCGATTAGAGGAGGAATACTTGTTAAAATAGTGCTTAGAATATGACTGGTATAGACTGCCAGACACTTAAACTTGTATAAGGAGGCAGGTCTTTCAAGTAGAATTGCAAAGTAGTGAAATGAGGTGGGGGGGCCAGAGAGACCGAGCATAAAGCAGGGAATACTTCAGTAAGAGTCCCCTGTTAAGTTAGTATAGCTACTGGGGAATGGATGGGGCTCACCGCTAAGAATACACTTTCCCACCGCCAACCCTTGTAGTGTGCTAACAGTAAGCAAGAAGATATTAACCTTTTTATCTTAGTGTAACTGGGACCCTGGATGTTCACTTGTCCTTTGGTTTTCACAGGGATGTTGCTTTTTGGCTGTGTGTGCGTGTGTAGGGGGGCCATTGGTAATTGGGACCCGATGTTTCTAAATGCTGTGTAACCAAAAATACAGAGTATTGGAAGTATCAAGTAGCAGGTAGTATAGAGTAAAAACTTAACTGTAAGTACAAACAAGGATATGTTGTGGTGTTTACTTGTTTCCCCTATCAGTGAGAGATAGGGGTTCTAACACTGTTACCTTGTGTACTTAACATCACTCCTTAAACAAAAGCAGTTAAGTCAGTCATGAGATAAACACTAGATTAGTTGATTGGAATATTTGGATTTATATACTTAACAATGGCAAGTTTTTGAAATGTAATTGTTAAATGGAAGCACTGTTAGTGTGACATGAAGTTAATCAGTGTTGTATAAACATAAAACTGTAAATTGGCTGTATCAGTCAGTGAAGTGACAAGTACAACATGCATTTTTTTTAAACACCTTTGAATCATCACTTGTGACATAGGCAAATTTATATTTATATAAAAGTACCCAATATAACAGTGATCAAACTATTAAGTTCACTTTTACAAACATTATACTTCACATATATTGTTAGATATCATAACCTAAGCAACATTACATAAATTATTCAATTCCTGCCCCCCTTTTTAAACAAGAAACATCTTTATTAAACCATTACTTACAACAGAGACAATCATACATTTATATAAATGAAAACAAACCACATAGACAATCTTAGTTGCAAGCATTTTATATCACAGTTCATACTAACATACTCACAGTTGCAAGCTTTATGTATCACTTATAATGTACCCAATCATTTTCAGTCAAACATTATATACTGTAGCTCGTTTAAGTCCTGCCTTCTTTTAAATCTCATTCCTTGCCTGTATGTATTATTCCCACAATTCCCATTCTTTCCTAGTTGTTTGCTCATACCTTTTTTTAAAGATCTCACTTCCAATTACTTTATCTCTGTTAATATATTCATTACTTCTAGTATAGTTGGATTAGATTTTGATTTCCATTTTCTAGTAATTGCTTTTTTGGCAGCCGGCATAGTTAGACAAGGCAGGCCTTACCATGTCTGGGCAATTCAGATTCTGTATCATAGCTCAGAAAAATCATCTCCCTTGTGACACCAAGTCTGCCCACTGAGCATCTCTCCAACAGTGCATCCTGCAGGGAATCCTTAAAGTCCATCAACTCACTGCACTCCCAGAAAATATGTTCCCAGTTCTTTTTCTTCCCCATCACATGTTCAGCATTTGCAGTGTACCTGAGGCAAAATTCTCTGGAGTCTATTTTGGGCCATATATATATATATATATATATATATATATATATATATATATCTATATCTATATCTATATATATCTATATGCGTGTGTGTGTGTGTATGTATGTATGTATATATATATATATATGTATACATATATATATATATATATATATATATATATATATATATATATATATATATATATATAAACATTTCCAAGCAAAAATCCTACAGCTTCAGTTTTTGTTGCATATTTGAAAGACATACATATGTTCTACCATTGTACCTTCATGAATTGCTTATCCAGTCTCTCTTCCCAATCTGTTCTAACCTCCTCTGACTGATTTTGTTATCATGCAGTATTTTATATGCTCTACTAATTATTTATTTTTTAATGACAGCTTCTGTTCTAGCTTCTACTAAAAACTTTACCAGTGTTTGTCTTTTGTTCAGGATCCCCTTGTTTCTCTCTCTTTGCCTATACTGTGATATCAATCTTTGATAGGGAAGGCAAGGTCTAAATTCTTGGCGTCTTCCCATTCTGTCATCTTTCCCTCCCTAGTTATTTGCTCCCAATACCTTGGTTCCTTTGCCAGGTTTCAACAATAAATTCCAGTCCCCTCTTTTCTGTTGTCTGTATCCCTAATTGCAGTCATTCTATTGCAGAATCTCCTTTCTCCATTTTCGTGTTGGCTTAGTTCTTGGGGTACTTTTTGCTACTTTATGGATATATAATCTGTATGATTACTGTTATTCTCCTTAAAGGCCTGCATCCAAAGTTCCAGTCTCTCTGTTTCTTGAGCCTTTCCCCCCTGTTTCATCTTCATCCCTTTCCACTTTGAATTATAGTTTTCTGCTTGTGCTATGTATAGGAGCCTTAACTGTGTAGCTCTGGAATACTCCTTCAAATCAGGTAATCCCAATCCACCCTGTTCTACTGGAAGAGTCATCTTATCCCACTTGACTCTTGCCCTCGTCCCCTCTCAGATAAAGGTTTCAGCTCTTTATTAATTGCTATCCAGAACTTCTCCTCTGGTTGATAAAAAAAAAAATATGTAATCCAAAAAAGAGTGAAAGGCACCAAACCAAACTAGTAAATAGAAAATAGGTACCAACCCACGATGAAACAATGAAGCCACAGATCAAAATGCGGGTGAGACAGTCTAATGAATGCAATAGGCACTGCAAACTCGCAGGAATAAAACAAGCACATAAATGTATCCACAGTTTGCGTTTTCATTTCCAACACTTCAGATGTGGGCTCTGTTGTGGTGTCTTGAGTCAATCAAGGTCTCCCTCTAACCATGCCTACTGCCTTCTAGTAGGCATGATTAGAGGGAGGCCTTGATTGACTGTGGATACGTTTATGTGCTGCTTGTTTTATTCTTGTGAGTTTGCAGTGCCTATTGTGTTCATTAAAGTGCCTCGCCTGCATTTTGATCTGTGGCTTCATTGTTTCATCGTCGGTTGCTACCTATTTTCTATTTGATAAAAAAAAAATATGCCTGACCTGTGTACAAGATTAATGGAACTAAAAACATTTTAAGTGCTTGTGTCTTACTATCCATGTCCATATAACAAAGCTTCCTTTTTCTCAGTTTTTATATTATCTTTTGTTTAGTCTCTTCCCACATATCCTTAACTGCCACACAAGAATAATTTTTAATCCTTACCCCTAAATACTTCATTTTATCATGTCTCCATAAATATGGATATTGCTGAACCAGTTCATATGTGGGTACATAATTTACCACTATTGCCTTTGCTTTAGCTATATTAATTTTGAATCCCAAAAAGATTTGAAACTGTCTCAAAATGTTCCACAACACTGTAATCTCTTTCTGATTTTGTCAGGTATAAATTATCTGCAAATAGAGCCAGCTTTTCTGGACTGTCATAATAATTATATTGTTAAATGTCAGAGTCCCTGATTTTTTTGTCAGTGGTTCTAAATATAATGCAGATAAAGGCTTAAGAGGACACACCTGCCTGGTTCCTCTGCTCAAGCAGAAATTATCAGACAGGACATCACCCACTTTAATTTTCACTTCCAACCCTCATATTATTAGCCTTATAATTTTATCCAGAAATGCGAATGTTTCCATTGCCCTGCTCAGAAATTCCCAGCTTACTTTGTCATATACTTTCTCTGCATCAAGACCTGCAAACAATGGTGTTTCCTTACATTCTGCTTCCCTCTGCATCACCAATGTCCAGTTAATGTTGTCAAGTGTTTTCCTCCTCTCCAAAAACCACATTGATCTATATCTATCAATTTTGCCATTCTTTTAAGTCATTATAGACGTGAGCATTTTATAGCATGGTTTATTATTGAAGTGGGCATTTATGAAGTTGGATCTAATGGATCTTTACCCCCTTTAGGTATTACAGCTACCATTGCTTTCTTCCAGGATGTTGGTACTTCTCCTCTTAAAATACTGTTAAACAAAACCTTCCAGATCTTTAACTTTTTTCCCTCCTAGCTCCCAAACTTCCACAGGAATGCCACCTGTTTCTGGGGACGTTCCTGTAGATTGGTTATAGATCACAATTTTTATCTCATTTTCTCCTGTCCTAACCGTTGGTAATTGAGCATTGTCTTCATCTAACCTTGGCATATTTAATTCTTCCATAAAGATTTCCATTTGTCTCTCCTCTATTTCCATATTTCTCTGCTTTATACAGACTTTCATAGAATTTCCGAAATACTTCTAATACTTCTACAGGATCTGTTTACCGTCCTTGTTATAGGTTTCCTAAGCTCGATGAAAGCCCGTTCTTTTGTTTCCTGAGTCATTATGCTAAAAATCTGTGTACTCTAGTGCTACCAAAAAACAGTTGCTTAAAAGCAATCTTTTTAAACTTGTGTATGTTATTGAGTTAATCCCTTATTTTCTCTTATGATCTCCTCTTGTTTTGTGAGATTCCCCTAGTCTGCATTACTTTTATATTTGTTAGTTCCTCTAAATAATAGTTACTACTTAACTGTAGCTCACTTTTTTTTTTTTTTTATTTCCACCCTGTTTTTAAACTCCACCGTAATTTTATCCCACTCCCTAGGTATATTTTCAGAAGTAATTTCTATCCTCTCGAATAGCGCCTGAATAATCACCACTCTCCATTCCTTATTCTTCTCTTTTCAACAGATGGGTGGGAAAGCACCAGTCTCTCATTTTTAATTCATTACCCTCTGTTTACTTATTATTGGCGCATGATCTGAAGTAATAATTGGGTGCTTATCAAGACCTTCAATTAAATGCGCATGTTCCTACTAAATGTTAATTCTGTCAAGCCTAGCCCAGTCTTTGTATCTTGGGGAATAATATGTAAATTCACTCCAGACTCCTGTTACTGAATTCACATCTTCCATTCCAAATATTTTCATAAATCTCTTCAAATAATTACCCTCCTTTGTTATACTTTCCCTTCTGCACCCCCAAACACATCTTCACTGCTGCAAATCAAATTCCAGTCCCCACCTATAAGTAACAGTCCTTGCTGAAAACTTATTTCTCCCAGAATTTTCTTAAGCTCCATTATAGCAGTTTAGGTGGAGTATGTAATCCTCCTGTCTTGCCAGTAGCTTATTAACACTACGTCTGCCAGTCTTTATCTTCTTCAATCACTATTGTAGCTTCTCTTGCAATTAATGTAAGTACTCCTGCTTTCCTTTGTCCCAGCTATTCTGCTGAATAACCATCCTGAAAACTTTTCCTTATCAAATTCACATGTTCATGTCTTTCCAAGTGTGTCTCCTGTAACATAGCTACTTGCACAATACATTTTTAATACAGTTCACTATTCTTTCTTTTTTTGTATGCGTCTGTGAAGACCATTAACATTTAAAGACATTACATAAAGCATCATTGTATTAAAAAGTTATTCCCATCTTTTATGTATAACACTTTTTTTTGTTAAATGTCTAGTTTTAGCTTTTGTATTACATGCATGCACTGTCTGGCTAGTTGAACTGTTCTTGTTACATTCATTTGACTCTGTCACATCTTACAAAACTTAAGTACACCATGCATGAGGACTGCATAATATGTTGAAATGAAAATTTGGTAAACAGTAAAGATTTGTTCTACAAACATAAAAGGAGGCAATAGTGAAAGGGGCAAGGACTTTGTTGGGTTGTGTTTATTTATAGCTGTGAATAAAGCAATCACCAGAAGGTATAAAAGAAGGGTTAAGAGAGTGAAATAATTGGAACTTTTTTCATAGTGTCAAGATATGGTGGGAAAAATATGAGGTGCAGATGAGACAATTGAGTCATAATAATATTTGCAAGTTTGTGAATCAGTTGCATCAATGAAAATTAAAAAAAAATCGTGTAATACTGCCAAAATGGGTAGGGATGTGCAGTATATCTTTAATTCATTTTGTTAAAGAAATGTTTGAAGTGGTTTTGTCTTCATTCCTGAAGCACTCCCTGGGTTTCTTGCTGTTATCAGACATTGGATGCTGTTAGAATTCTGCTGTAAGACATCACAGTGGACGTCTTGGAATCTGCAGATCCTTGTGCTTCAGTAAGGAATTGCAATTAGCTAGACAGAGGGACCGAGCTGGGAAAGATATGCAGCAGGTAAGGGTGACAAAGGATAGTGAGGGAAACGTACTCACAAGCGAGGAGAGTGTATAGAGTAGATGGAAAGAATACTTTGAGGAACTGATGAATGAAGAGAATGAGAGAGGGAGAAGGTTGGATGATGTGGGGATAGGGAATCAGGAAGTGAAACAGATTAGCAAGGAGGAAGTACGGAGAGCTATGAAGAGGATGAAGAATGGAAAGGCTGTTGGTCCAGATGACATACCAGTGGAAGCATGGAGGTGCTTAGGAGAAGTGGCAGTGGAGTTCTTAACCAGATTGTTTAATGAAATCTTGGAAAGTCAGAGGATGCCTGAGGAGTGGAGAAAGTGTTTTGGTACCTGTTTTTAAGAATGAGTGATGTGCAGACTTGTTATAACTACAGAGGAATAAAACTAATCAGTCACAGCTTGAAGTTATGGGAAAGAGTAGTGGAAGCTAGGTTAAGAAGGGAAGTGATTAGTGATCAGCAGTATGGTTTCATGCTGGGAAAGAGCACTACAGATGTGATGTTTGCTTTGAGACTGTTGATGGAGAAATATAGGGAAAGTCAGGAGGAGTTGCATTGTGTCTTTGTGGACTTGGCGAAAGTATATGATAGGGTGCCTAGAGAGGAGTTGTGGTATTGTATGAGGAAGTCAGCAGTGGCATAGAAGTATGAGTGGTACAGGATATGTGCGAGGGTAGTGTGACAGTGGTGAAGTCTGTCGTGGGACTGACATGTCCGTTTAAGGTGGAGGTGGGATTACATCAAGGATCAGCTCTGAGTCCTTTCTTATTTGCAATGGTGATGGACAGGTTGACAGATGAGATCAGACAGGAGGCCCCATGAACTACGATGTTTGCAGATGACATTGTGATCTGTAGCGAGAGTAGGGACCAGGTTGAGGAGACCCTGGAGAGGTGGAGATATACTCTAGAGAGGAGAGGAATGAAGGTCAGCAGGACTAAGACAGAATATGTGTGTGCGAATGCGAGGGAGGATAGAGGAATGGTGAGGATGCAGGGAGTAGAGTTGGTGAAGGTGAATGAGTTTAAGTATTTGGGATCAACAGTTCAGAGTAATGGTGAGTGTGGAAGAGACGTGGCGAAGAGTGTCAGGAGTGATTTGTGACAGACTGGTACCAGTAAGAGTGAAAGGGAAGGTCTACAAGAGGATAGTGAGCCCAGCTATGTTTTATGGGTTGAAGATGGTGGCATTGACAAAAAGGCAGAAGTCAGAGCTGGAAGTGGCAGAGTTAAAGATAAGATTTGCACTGGGTGTGACAAGGATGGACAGGATTAGGAGTCAGTATATTAGAGGGTCAGCTGAGGTTGGCCGGTTTGGAGACAGAGAGGCGAGATTGCATTGGTTTGAAAGTGCTGAGGAGGGATGATGGGTATATTGGGAAAAGGATGCTAAGGATGGAGCTGCCAGGTAACAGAAAAAGAGGAAGGCCTAAGATAAGGTTTATGGACGTGGTGAGAGATGGCATGCAGGCAGTTGGTGTGACTGAGCAATATGCAGAGGACAGGAGGAAATGGAAACAGGATCTGCTGTGGCGACCCCTAACGGGAACAGCCGAAAGAGAAGATACAGCCTCAGTTAGTTTGGTGTTGTCATATTCTGTTGTATCCACAAATGCCATCAGTATTTTCATGTGTGTTATACTTTCCATAGTCTTTTTAAGTGGTCTTTCATCATTTGTAGAAATATTACTCCCAAGTTAATGAGTACTGAATGGTTTCTTTCTGCTACCTGTCTTTCAAATCTGGGCAATCAGTGGGGAAGGTAAAAGGTTTTTAGTACATTGCAGTCCCCACAGCACAATTTCTTGCCATTTATACTGTTCTAACAACGATTTACATGTAATAGTTTATATTTTTAAAATGTGATTCTAATTGCTGAAGTAAATGCTGAACATTTGAAGATAAATTCAGGTTCATTGTACTTTTCGGTTCCTTGATCATTGGTAACAAACATGATACATATTCACAAATGTGTAGGGTCTATATTATTAACAAAAAAAAAAAAAAGTAAAATATATTTATCTTCAAAAAGTCAAAACTTATTCTGCAGCCTGTTTGTCTAATGGGCATATCTAATATCTCAGGATGTCTTTCTACCAGTAAATTCACAATGCTACATTCACAGTATTTAAATAAACCACTTTAATTGTTTGAAAAGGTGCAGTTCTTACTGGAAAGTTCAAACAATTGAATTTCTCAAAGTCTTCAAGAATTGTCATTATATTCTGTTTCTGATTGTTACTTAGAGGTGGATTTCTATTTGCTCTGAAAGACAGTTTTGTAATCTGGTTATTTTTAAAGTCTATGCTTGGAACTCGCAGCTCCATGACAGAAATACAGCCAGTATATGATTGCCATTCACAGTTGTGATAAATCATCTTGAAATGTATTATTCAAAATTCAAAACATACTAAATACTGTTAAACTGTTTTGGCAAGGAGGTGTTTGCTCCTTTCACAACTTTATACTAATTCCACCACTTTATACTAACTCAGAGTGCTATACTTTGGAGTAAGGAGAATTCTCATTAGACACTGCAATGTTGATATTTTTATAGAAAACCTGTAACTTGTGCATTAGTGGTGACACTTTATAGCGTGTATTGCTAATGTCTTCTACCCAGAATTCACCATTGGAGGAGCTATCACCAGTTTAGGAAATCTAATTATAAAAATAAATGAGAGTTTAAAAAATACGGAAACATTGACAAATACATTACACATTTTATTTCTGAGTTATGGAATTAGCTTCTCCATGCAATCAGAAGTTATTAGTTGCTAATTAAATTCAAAAGAAAAAATGTGTGTGTAAATCACTCCTGTCCTGCTGCTGCCTGTAACCCCAATCCTACACATTACTTTACTGAAAACTTTCTCTAACATTACCAGTGCACAAGACACATGCACAGCCACCCCCCCCGCCCCCATGTACTGTCATACAACATTCAGACAGGCACCTTACCTAACTTAGACTCTAACCATAGCCTGGACGTACTCTAACACACACTTACACTTAACATCCCACAACAAACAAACCCACATAAGACTAAATCTATCCTTTTTCCTAGCCGTAAATCTAACTGTAACCCACAAACAGTTGCACACAAACTCCTGTAGTTATTTCTGAAATTTTTGGCATTAAAACAAAACTCCACTCACTCGCACATTACTTCTGTGCAAGCACAGCTCACATAACACAGCAAGACTCAACGAGCCAACTGTTCAATATTGCTGGATGTCAGCAAACCTGACTTTTAATTTTAAAAGACCTGTGTGTACTGTCAAAAACATCTTAATTCAGCAGAGCATATTGCAACCATTATATGCACACTTTTCATGGGGATATGTTCCAAGACTCTTCCTGCTAAAAGTGAAAAACTGTGGATTGACGGCAGTGTATTACTATTTTTTTCAGCTCTTGATATTTGTGTAATGACTAACTCCATTTAATCATTTATTAAAGTAATGAAAAACAATTTGTTTCACATTTTTACTGAAAACTATGTTTGCATCTCTGCATTTTTGGTTGGTTAGTAAACAACATACCAAAGTATGAACATATAAAAACTGAGGATTTACTGCATTAATGGAAAGTCAAAAATGTTAGCATGGGTTGGCATGCCCCAGTTTCATGAATGCCAGTAGGTCATTAGCTTGGCAGTTGAACCTATGAATCTGAGACACCCAGTTGTTTTAAATGGGAACTCTGTCTTGCAGTTTCCTACAGCTGAAGCTCTCTCATGCAGGCTATAGGAGTTATGGGTATTTACCATAAAACTAGATTTTATGAGTAGGAATATGAATACAGAAACTGTTCCTTTAGTTCTCCTGCCTTGTGCTCTAGTTCTCATAGTATTTTTTCATCATCTTAAACTTCCATCTTCCTGCATTCAGTTGACTAATGGGTTTCTCATCTGTGGTAAGAGATGGACTTTCTTGGAAGGAGAGGTTCCTGTGACCATTCATTCCCTGACTAGAGCTCCTCAAGTAGGCCACTTGTTCCTCTCCAAGATTAGAGTTACTTGTTAAGGAGTGGGCAGTTTGCCAATCCTGTAGGCACTCCTAACTCCCTCTCCATCAGTATCTTGTGGGTTCCAATTTTGCAGCTGTTTAGGAGGAGTATGCATGCTATCACACATGCTGACCCTATTTCCTAATTACTACACCACTGAGTAACATGGGCTTGCTAAATTCAATGCTGTGGGTCACATTCCCAACATTCTTGTAGGTGTCACCAGTACATTAAGCCAAGCTACCTCCCTCACTTGAGAATGGGCAAGCTGACATTGGCTGCCCACTCACATCTTTGCCTGCAGACTGCCCACTCACATATTCACCTGCCTGGCCCCCTCCAGTACCAGTACTGCTAATTGAACATGAAGTTGTTTGGGTTATAGTCGGGTCTTTTTCCCTTACGTCACAGATCCAGTCTAATTGAATATGGGTCCTTTGGGTTTTAAGGAGTTGCTCTCTGTGGCACAGGGCAGTCTGAGTTTTCTTTTTTTTAATATAATTTTGGCAGTTTTTACTTCGGCTAGAATGGGAATAATAGGAGAATGCAATGTTTTATGGGTAGTGTGTGTGGTTAGCAGCCAAGAAATGTTTTATGTGCTGAGAATAGCAGACGTGTGTTTGCTGAGCATTTCTAATATATATGACGCAAGTCCTCTGAGTTTCTGCAGCTGGAGCTCACCTCAAGGTATAGCATCATAGAAAGTACCCATAATATTTATTTTACTTCTGTTACCTGATTCTCTCAACTCCAATGTTCTTCGTGTTGCAGTCATCACACATGGGTTATCTGCCTGCAGGTAGCCCTCAGTTGGCCTGAATACCAGAGACTTAGTATTTCTGTGTCAATTGCTGTCGCTCCAGGTTTGACGTCAGGTCGTCAGGGGTATAAAAACAGGCAGCTGATGCCATTACATTAGTCTTTCTTGCTGAGGAGCCTGAAGCAGAAGCAGTTCGCATGAGTGCCAGCCGGCTGCTACCTGAGTTTTCGTTTATGAAAAGAAATCAAAACTAGTGCCCAGTCAAAAGATTGTATTCCTGGGAGCAAGCTTGGACACAGCATCCCAGATGGCATACCTCACCTCAGAAAAGCAAGCCTTTCTGACAGGCTACTTCACTCTATTGGCCACCAGAAACCAGCTATCTGCAAGGAAAATCCTGCAGCCCCTAGGGTTCATGGCCTCATGCATCCTACTAATTCCATATGCCAGACTGCATATGAGGAAACTTCAGTGGTACTTAAAAAGACTTTGGTGCCAACATTCTCAGGACCTGGAAACAGTCATTCCTATTAGACTCCTGTCTAAGGACAGAGTTTCTTTGGTGGGCAGCAGCATGCAACCACAACAAGGGACTGCCCTTTACTCAACCCGACGAGCCCAGACCCTAACCACAGATGCATCAGATTATGCCTGGGGAGAACACATGGACGGCAAATGCATCCAGGGCCACTGGAGCCCAAGTCAAATTCATGTGCACATCAACCAAAAAGAGATGCTAGCTGTACAGCATGCCCTGACAGCTTTCAGTTATGTGATACATCAACAAGCAGGGGGAAGCCACTCTTACCCATTCTGCAGGTTAGCCATGGCCTTGGATATGCGAGTCCATCTGCAAGCTCTGTTCCTGTCAGGCAAACAAAACTCACTGGCAGATGACTTAAGCAGAAATCTCCTAGACCCACACAAGTGGCAATTAGAGCCCAGCACCTTCAACCTTCTGATTCGGAAGTGGGGGACCCCAGAGGTTGATGTCTTTGTCCCCTCCCTGCAACCATCAGCTCAGCAAATTCTGCACCAGGAATCCTCACAGCAGGGCCTGGAAAGTGGATGCCCTATCTTTTCAATGGGTTGTTGTTGTTTCGCTTTTCCCAATTAGGGGTCGCCATAGCGGAACTCCGGTCCGCTAATGATTGGCAGTAGATTTTTACGGCGCTGAGGTGCCAGCTCGATGCCCAACCTTCAACGAAGGCACACTCATTCACGCATGTCTTTTGAACAACACTCTACCGCGGGGAGGACATGCAGACTCCACACAGAAGGCGCTCCAGCCAAGAATCGAACGGGAGAACCTCTTGCTTTAAGGCGACAACGCTTCCGCGGCTTGTACATCTTTCAATCAATGCCTTTCCTCATCTGCCCCTTCTCCCAAGAGTATTACTCAGAATAAGACAGGACAGACCAAAGACAATTCTGATTGCCCCGGACTGGCCACGCCAGCACTGGTACCCACTCCTGCGCAGCTTGACACCGGTGCCACCATGGCACCTACAACAGAACCCAACCCTGCTCTCTCAGCAGGAGGGACAGATTTTGCATCCGCAACTACAAACCCTAAATCTTACAGCCTGGCTTATTCCTTGAATTCTCCCCCAGCATCCCTAAGCAAGCAGGTGCTGGACGTCTTTCTGGAAGCCAGAAGACCCAGTACAAGAAAATCCTATGCTGATAAGTGGAAAAGTTACTGCTCCTGGATTCAAGCCAAAGGAGAGGACACAACTCTGCCCTCCCTGCCTCTAATCCTGGATTACTTAGCAGATCTACTCCACAAAGGCCTGTCTTTCTCGTCTATTAAGATACATGCCTCAGCCATTTTGGCTCATTACAACACTGAGCCTCCTCTCTTCTCGTACCCTCATCAAACAATTCCTCAGAGGGGCAAACAACTTAATGCCACCAAGGAGAGCATCCGCCCCTGCTAGGGACCTTAACTTTGTACTGGAAAAGTTCACACACACACACCCCCCTCCCCCCCTTTGAACCTGCAGCATCAGCAGAGTTAAAATTTCTCTCTTGGAAAGCAGCCTTGCTTCTGGCCATCACTTCAGCTAGAAGAGTGTCTGTGCTACATGCACTTATGGCTGTGGAACCCTTCATTATTTTCCATGCTGACAGGGTTTCCCTCGGGACTTAACCCTTCCTTTATGCCTAAAGTGGTGTCCAGTGTGGCTCTCAACCAATCCATCCATTTGAAGAATATAAGACCCCCACGTAGAGCTCCTACTCCTGCTTGGGATCTCAATTTTGTGTTGGAAAAACTTACTCTACAACCTTTTGAGCCTGCGGCTACTGCTGAATTGAAATACTTGTCATGGAAGACTGCTTTTCTGTTGGCCATTACCTCTGCAAGAAGGGTGTCTGAGTTGCAGGCCCTTATGGCAGTAGAGCCCTTTTTGATTTTCCATAAGGATAGGGTATCATTACGTACTAATCCTTCTTTTATGCCTAAGGTGGTTTCTAGTGTGGCTTTAAACCAAACTATTCATTTGCCTACGTTTTTTGCAGACCCTCAAAATAAAGGGGAAAAGATTTTGCACACTTTAGATGTACACAGGCAATTGCGTTATTATTTAAGCAGGACTAAGGATTTTAGGCAGTCTCAGCAGTTGTTTGTTTCTTTTGCTTTGAGTTCTCAGGGCAAGCCTGTGTCAAAACAAACTATTTCTAGGTGGATTGGTTTTTGCATTGCATTTTGTTATTCCCATCATGGCAAGGAGATTCCAGCTGGGATTAGGCCTCATTCCACCAGGGCTACTGCCACTTCAACAGCATTTCTAAGGGGGGTGGCAACTAAGGATATTTTGGAAGCAGCTACTTGGAGTTCAGTGCATACTTTCTCTAAGCATTATCACCTTCCTATCTACTCTAAATCTAGGGCTGGTTTTGCCACAGCTGTTTTGCAAGGCATGTTGTCAGCTCCTACTTCTTTGTAATTTGCCAGCCTCCCTTACCTCTGCTTTGGGATTCTACCCAATAGTCAGGACTGCAGCAATGGAAGACGAAGAACATAGTACAGTTTTGTACCTACCATAAATGTAGATGTTCGAGGATTCCATTGCTGCAGTCCAATTTACCCTCCTCCTTCCCTCTGTATTTAGGGGTGGTTGTGTAGGTGAGTTTACATGCTTATATTTCTGTATATATTGTTGTATATATTGTACATGTTTTGGTGCAGGTTTTTTGGGACTTGTCTATTTAGGGTCTTCTGACATCTGGGGCGAAAAGACTGAGGATATGGCCGGTCATGCGCATTAGTACCCTGACGTACTGACGTCAGTCTAATGCGCCCTGACCGACGTCAGCCTTATACTCTGGTATTCGGGCCGACTGGACGCGGACTATACCCAATAGTCAGGACTGCAGCAATGGAATCCTCGAACATCTACATTTATGGTAGGTACAAAACTGTACTTTCTGTACACACCTTCACCAGACATTACCACCTGCCTATCTTTTCCAAATCCAGGGCAGGTTTTGCAACAGCAGTCCTGCAAGGCATTCTAGCCAGCCCCAACTCTTCTTGACTGCCTCCACCCTTCTTCAGCTTTGGGAATCTACCCAAGTGTGATGACTGCAACAGTGAAACACGAAGAACATAGTACAGTTGTGTACACTTACCATAAATGTAGATGTTGGAGTGTATTCACTGTTGCAGTCCTGGTTTCCCTCCCTCCAGCTCCCTGGTCTCTCTCCCTCCTCTCTATGCCTTCTAGTCATCCCTTTCAGGGGTATTGGCATTTACTTTTTACTGGTGTTTTCTCCCACCATAACCATGCTCCCTATTTGGGGGGCTCCTGACATTTAGGCAAGAAAAACTGATGTAATGGTGTCTGCTGCCAATTTTTGTACCCCTGACGACCTGATGTCATTCCTGGAGTGACAGCAACCGATGCAGAAATACTAATTCTCTGCTATTCGGGCCAACTGAGGGCTACCTGCAGGCAGATAACCCAAGTGTGATGACTGCAACAGTGAATACACTCGAACATCTACATTTATGGTAAGTGTACACAACTGTACTTTTCACTTTCGTATTTTATCTGTGGCTGTTTATGCTTATCTGCGACTCGGTAGGTCCCCATTTTCAGTGGAGGCTCAGGTTGAAAAGCTTACAGAAACATTTCAAAAACAGTAGATGTTCTTCATCTCACATTGCTGCAGTCCTTACACTTGGGTAGTCCGCTGTCCTCGGTCGGCCCGAATATCAAAGTATAAGGCTGACGTCGGTCAGGGCGCATTTGACTGACGTCAGGACGTCAGGGTACAAATGCGCATGACCGACGTCATATCCTCAGTCTTTTTTGCCGAATGGTCCGATGCAGAAGCAGTATTGCAAGTGCCGGTTGGCGTTCTGAGATTTTTCGATTTAGAAGTTTCAGACCGAGTTCAAAGTTGGCTAAGTACCCGCTAGAATATTTTAGTTTTTTCTTGCCTCAGTCATTTACCGGATGTCAGAAAAAGTTAATTGCATTTCTTGTGGGAAACAGATACCGCATAAAGATTATCATACTTTGTGTATTCCTTGCTTAGGGCCTGAGCACGACGTTGTTGGCTGTTGCTCTTGTGCTAGATTTAATAAACGCACTATAAAGAGAAGGTTGGATTGTGCGAGGTTAGTCTTTGGGAAGCGGTGTAACTATAAAATGCCGTCGGATGCTCCGACGCCCGCTTCTTCAAAGAAGCGCAAGGACAAGGCAGTTAAGCCTAGGCTAGAAGAACCTTCTGTACCAGACGCCGGTTCTTTAGAGGTGTCGGTGGAGCCGGTGGCTCCACCGGAGGTTTCTTTGTGTTCCCAGGGGGAGACCTTGTTATTACAGGATGTGGCCTCTCAGGAGACTAGTCAGGCTGAGGGGGCTCCTCATGTTCCTATACTCCCTCCCTTCCTAAGGTGGCTAGGCCCTCTCCTTCTGTTCCAAAGGCTTCCCCAGGGCAGGCCAGGTTTAGCTTCAGTTAGTGTTACCCCTAGCTCTTCAGGTACTGTGCCCAAGAAGCATATGCTTAAAATGGCAGAAGATTTGATTACTTTGATCAGGGTTCTATGCCCTCCTGATAAGAGGCCTAGGGTGGAGCCTGAGCTGGGGGTTTTGAGCAGGCTTCAGATGTTTCAGAGTCTTGGCTGAAGACTTGCAGGAGTACTCTCCTTATTCTGATTCTGATGTGGATGATTCTACTCCTTCTGCTACCCTCCTGAGGATTTTTCTTTTCAGAAACTCTTCATTCCATGAGGGAGCATTTTAAGTGGGAAGGTCAGGACTTCTCTGATTCCAGAAAAAGGCTTAGGGAATTTCTGTTGTTACCCCAGCATAGGCCTTTGGCTATACCTCTTGTTTTGGATGTAGTGGAAGATGTTTTTATGAAAGCTTCTCTTAATCCTGATTCTTTGCCTCCTGCTCCTGTTAAGCCGGATAGGTATTACAGGGTGCCTGAAGCTCATAAGTATCTTTTTAAGAGTCCTAGGGCAGACCCAGAAACTGTTAGCCATGGGCCTAAAGGTGTTAAGGCTTCTGTTGTTAAGAATCCAGTTCCTGCAGACAAGGAGGCTAGGGCCTTGGATAGATGGGGCAAGAAAGTCTATACTTCCTCCACTCTTGCTATGAGGGCTCTGAATTGCCAATTTCACATGTTGAAATACCAAAATTATCTCCTTTCACAATTGAAATCTAAGGTTGATGCTCTGGCAGTAGGTATTGATTGTAAGGAGTTGCAAGATTTAGTGCATGTTTCTGAACAGGTGGGTAAGCATTCTTTGCAATGTGGTTTTGATGCTGTACAGGCCTCGTCTAGGGTGGCTGCCACTGGGTCAGTTCTTCGCAGGCACGCCTGGCTGAGGGATCAGAATTTGTCTGAACATGTTAAAACAAGGATTTTAGATGCTCCTTTACAATCTGACGTGTTGTTTGGTCCTCCTGTTGAGACTGTTTTAAAGACAATGGAAGACAAGGCTAAGTCTATGCAGACTGTTAAAGATTTTTTGCAGGCCCAGCCTCCAAAGTTTAGTAGAAATTGGCCTACTAAAGGGTGGACGTATCCTTCTTATGATTCACAGTCTAGGGGTAGATCTAGACGTGGTAAGGGCAGAGCTCAGGGCTCTTTCAGGCCTAGAACAGGGAGTTCTCCTGCACAGGCTTCGGGTGAAGGCAGGGGTCAGTCCTTTCGTAAACAGACCCAATGACCTACCTTTTCAGCTGCCAGAGCCTGCTCTTCTGGCAGCACCTTTGGGGGGAAGGCTGGCACTTTTCAAAGAAAATTGGAGTTTAATTACCCAGGACAGATGGGTATTGGATATCATACACCACGGCTACAGGTTTTATTTCCATACCTTGCCTCCTTTCCAAGGCATGCCAGACGTTCCTCCTCAACAAAGAATAGAGGCTCACAAACAGGTTTCTCTGTTGCTCCGACTAGGGCCATACAGCGGTCCCTCTGCCAGAAGTGGGCCTAGGATTTTATTCTCGCCTGTTCCTAGTACCAAAGAAGGGGAACACGTGGAGACCAATTTTGGATTTGTCTATCCTCAACACTTATCTGGACATTCCCAAGTTCAAAATGTTGACGTTGCAGCAGCTTTTACTTCTGCTGGGCAAAGATCATTGGATGGTAACTTTGGATCTCAAGGAGGCTTACCTTCATGTTCCTATCAGACTAAGTTGCAGAAAGTATCTGCGTTTTCGAGCTGGGACTTCTCACTATCAGTTCTCTGCATTGCCCTTTGGCTTATCTACTGCGCCCAGAGTGTTCACGAAAGTTCTGGCTCCAGTGATAGCTTTCTTCAGACTAAAAGGAATACAGATCTATCCTTATTTGGACGACTGCCTAATTCTGGCTCAAAGAAGAGAAGAGCTTCTTCATCATTTGGAATATGTGATAGCAGTGCTAAGATGCCTAGGGTATTCTGTGAATGAAATAAAGTCCAGTCTAGTACCCTCTCAAGACATGTGCTTTCTGGGTGTGAGACTGAATACAGCATCCCAGATGGCCTTTTTAACCCCGGACAAACAAAAGAGTCTATCCCTTTACTTCCATCAACTATCTCATCAGTCCGGGCTGACTGCAAGGACAGTCCTTCAAGCCTTAGGGTTCATGGCATCTTGTATTCTGGTACTTCCCAATGCCAAACTGCATATGAGGAAGCTACAATGGTATCTCAGAAATGTATGGACACAGCACTGCCAGGATCTGGACACTGTCATTCAAATAATACCTTGCATTCAAAAGGAATTTTTGTGGTGGGCTCAGGAATGTCACCTAAACAAGGGACTCTCTGTGACCCGGCCAGAGGCAAGTCAGATTTTAACGACAGATGCCTCAGACAAAGCTTGGGGAGCTCATCTAAATGGAAAGTGGATACAAAACAAGTGGCCTGTCAGACTACAACATCTACATATCAACATGAAGGAGATGTTAGCAGTCCAGTTTGCATTAATTGCTTTCAAGGAATTACTTCTTCCAGGGCAGGTGTTGATTCTAACAGACAACACAACTGTCATGTGGTACATCAACAAGCAAGGGGAACGATTCTTATCCTCTATGCAGGCAAGCAATGTTTTGTGGGAGACTGCTCTCAGTTTACAGCTCAATCTTCAGGCAAGGTTTCTGCCAGGAGCACAGAACTCCTTAGCAGATGTGTTGAGCAGGCAATTATGGATCCCCACGAGTGGAAATTGGATCCTCATGTATTTCAGAAATTGACAGTGTCATGGGGAACTCCAGACATAGATCTGTTCGCTTCTCCACTAAACCATCAGCTGCCAAGGTTTTGCACAAAAGGTTTCATCCCACAGCTTGGAGAGTGGATGCTCTTTCTTTCAATTGGAGCAATCTTCATGTGTATGCCTTTCCACCTCTGCCTCTCCTCCTAAAGGTACTTCTAAAGGTCAGACAGGACAAGCCAAGGATGATTTTAATAGCTCCGGATTGGCCTCGACAACACTGGTACCCATTACTGAGGAGTCTGGCACGGAAGCCTCCATGGCCTTTGCCTCGATTCCACACCTGTTGTCACAGGAGGACAGCCATTTGCTAAATGTCAAGCTTCACTCTCTGCACCTAGCAGCCTGGCATATTCTGTTTTGAACCATAGTGGGCCTCCACTTCCTCAGCAAGTTTTGAATGTTATTTTGGAAGCTAGGAGGCCTAGTACAAGGAAAGTGTACGCAGACAAATGGAAGAGATTTTTGTTTTGGAGTGCAGCAAAGATTTTGATGTTTCTGAGCCTAATTTGTGTGTGGCTCTTCAATATCTCACTGAGTTGCTAGACAAAGGTTTGTCTTTCTCTTCTATTAAAGTTCATGCTGCAGCAATTTCAGCTCACTATGATTGCAACCCACCATTGTTTTCTCATCCTTTGTTCAAGCAATTTCTTAGAGGGCAAAGAATATAAGACCCCCACGAAGAGCTCCTACTCCTGCTTGGGATCTCAATTTTGTGTTGGAGAAACTCACTCTACAACCTTTTGAGCCTGCAGCTACTGCTGAGTTAAAATATTTATCATGGAAGACTGCTTTTTTGTTGGCCATTACCTCTGCAAGAAGGGTTTCTGAATTACAGGCCCTTATGGCGGTTGAGCCTTTCTTGATTTTCCATAAGGATAGGGTATCATTACGTACTAATCCTTCCTTTATGCCTAAGGTGGTTTCTAGTGTGGCTTTAAACCAAGCTATTCATTTGCCTACTTTTTATGCAAATCCCCAAAATAAAGGGGAAAAGATTTTGCACACTTTAGATGTCCACAGGCAGTTGCGTTATTATTTGGACAGAACTAAAGGTTTCAGGCTGTCTCAGCAGTTGTTTGTTTCTTTTGCTTTGAGTTCTCAGGGCAAGCCTGTATCAAAACAAACTATTTCTAAGTGGATTGGGTTTTGCATTGCTTTCTGTTATTCCCATCATGGCAAGGAGATTCCTGCTGGGATTAGGCCTCATTCCACTAGGGCTACTGCCACTTCAACAGCTTTTTGAGGGAGTGGCAACCAAGGATATTTTGGAGGCAGCTACTTGGAGTTCTGTGCATACTTTCTCTAAGCATTATCACCTGCCACTTTACTCTAAGTCCAGGGCTGGTTTTGCCACTTCTGTTTTGCAGGGCATTTTGGCAGCTCCTGCTTCCTTGTAGTTAGCCATCCTCCCTTACCTCTGCTTTGGGATTCTACCCAAGTGTAAGGACTGCAGCAATGTGAGATGAAGAACATAGTACAGTTTTGTACCTACCATAAATGTAGATGTTCAAGATCCACATTGCTGCAGTCCAATTTACCCTCCCTCCTTCCCTCTGTAGTTAGAGGTGGTTGTGTGGGTTGAGTTGTACATTTTGTGTATATTGTATATATTGTACGTATAGTTAGTGCAAGGGTGGTTGGTTGGTTGTTTGCTGTCTTTTGGTTTTGACCTTTATTTTTAGGGTCTTCTGACATCTGGGGCAAGAAAAGACTGAGGATATGACGTCGGTCATGCGCATTTGTACCCTGACGTCCTGACGTCAGTCAAATGCGCCCTGACCGACGTCAGCCTTATACTTTGATATTCGGGCAGACCGAGGACAGCGGACTACCCAAGTGTAAGGACTGCAGCAATGTGGATCTTCGAACATCTACATTTATGGTAGGTACAAAACTGTACTTTTTACAAGCTTGAAATAATAATGCAAAAACATCTACAGTTTAATTATACAATTTAGATGTGATGTGATGACATTGGTTAAAAATAGATAAAACTTGTATGACAATTTAATATTTAAAGAAATATTAGCCAGTTTAGAGAAATTAAAGGTAAGTTACTATAATACGAACAGGAACTGCAGTGAGAAATGAGAGAGAAACCGGGTTATGGCATATTTTGATAGAGAAGACAAACTAAAGTTAGGAAGCAAGTAAAGAAGGTGGAATAATGAGGTGCAAGTTACGAATAGGTACTAGTTCATATTTAGGAATATAGATTATCGTGGGATTGAGCAAGAACAGAGTCAGGTAAGGAGTTCCAAGCTTTGGCAACATGGTATGAATACAGACCATGCTAGCAGACTTGGTAGGTTTATGGATAGAGAAAATTTTGGTTAATGGATTGTAATGACCAAATGGGAGCATAGTTATGTAGAATGGTATTTAATGCCAGGCAAGCAGATGGATCCTGGGCAACTGTATAGGTGGTAAGAAACTTTTGTATATGTTAGTTGATGGTGTATTTCTAACCAATTTAAGCTTATTTAATGCTCTACAGTAGTGTGATCTGAAAGGGATGTTTACTGCAAATTTTTCCACATTTATTGTAGCATTGTTCGTTTGGCTTTTTGTGATGCCTGGAGGTTAGTAAGGATGGAAGGACCATAAAGCAGTGAGAGGAGGAAGTAAGGCGTGGCAAGTGTAGTTTTAGTTGGATTGGTGAGAGAGGTTTTGGATGTGCAACACATCTCTAGTTTTTGGTGTTTTTTTATGCAGGTTGCATTTAAGATGTCATCCCTAATCATTTGCTATAAGAAGTGGCTTCAGTGATTGTATTGAGAGAGAATTAAAATTTTTATGAGAAACGGATTGGTGGGAATGTTGTACTTTTCGGGTGGGGGTGGGTGGGCATGAGTTAAGTTACAAAGCCGTGCTTCAGTGGCTGTGGCAGAGTGTGTAATCATCTGCATATTGTATTAGGAAAGCCTGTTGTCTGGAGTTTTGAAGGGTGTTTGTGAGAATATTAGAGGAGGGGACCAAGGAAAGCTTTTGTAGTCCACTGGTGGTGACTGGAAGTTATGGGTTGAGGTTTAAGTGCCATTTTGCTTACTGATATCTATGGGGCAAGTAACTTTTGAACCGTAGCAGGGTGGGCTGAGATAGACTTAGTGAGGACATATGAAGTAGACATTTACTATCAAAAACTGAGTTGAAGGGTTTAGACAAGAAATTAGGAGGAGGAGACTAGTTTGCTTTATTGACGGTATCTGTAAAGGTTAGAGGTGCAGTGTTAGTAATACAGGAGGGATTGAAGCTGTGCTGTGTGGGGGATAGTAGTTCTTGCAGGAGCTACTTCAATTATTTTTAAAAACATTTTTCAAGTATTTTGGAGAGGGAGTTAAGATTGCTGTAAGTCTAAAACTAGTGATGTCTGTTGAATTCCTTCCTTTCTATAGAGGGATAATGTGCAATTTCTAAGGAGACAGGGAATGTGGGATTCCTAGATTTACCTATTTCTAAGAAATGACACAGGATAGACATTGCTATTGGCTTCTCTTTTAACGTACTTACCTGTAAGGTTATCAACTGAAGTAGAGCATGGTTTGAGTTTAAAAAGTAATTTTATACAGGATGTGGGCACAGGTTTGAAGACGAAAGTGGATGTGGTGATATGTGGCTGTTGGGCAGGTTTGAGAAGGGTTATAATGTGCAAACTGTTTAATAAAGTAAGACACGCCATCTTAAGATAACAGATTATGTTCTACTGTTTAATCGCTAACAGCAGCTGTGATTATCAGTCAAGCTATGCTTGTACATATGAGGTATGCCTACCTCTTGTGCTTGTTTCAGGCCTGTCTGTACGGTATTCATTCTTATTTACTTGTTCTTCTGTAAAGATCTTCCCAAGGCATTACAGTCTACATAACTGTAGAGTTAAAGCATGTTTTGACATATTTTTTCTGTAGTTATTGGTATTGTATTCTGAAAAGTCTCTCAAAAAATCTACCAGCCTGCATTTACTTGAGTTGGAATGCTGTAGTCTTAAGAGTTGACTGCTAAAT
This sequence comes from Protopterus annectens, assembly GCF_019279795.1. NCBI lineage: Eukaryota > Metazoa > Chordata > Ceratodontiformes > Protopteridae > Protopterus > Protopterus annectens. The sequence continues at coordinate 1,477,554,613 of NC_056739.1, forward strand.
TGATTGCCATGAAAATGGTAAGTTAAATGAACTGCCTACTATAAAACAAGTCTCTCAAAATGTTCTTCATAAGGCTCACTCTTGCAGTCGTAACCTTTGGGCACTTAACTACAGGTGAGATAAAAAATCTGGTTTGATTTTCAATGCTTTGCATCTGCCTACAGGCCAGGAATACTCCTCCTCCCCCGTCCTCCTATGAATGTCACTGTTGGCACATTTCCAGTGTAAAGCGGTAGCAGCCAGTACCATCTTTATTTTACATTTGTTTACCGGGATTATCTACTGGGCTCGGGGAGAAAAGCTCCACAATTAACATGACAAACAATAAAGATGTCAAAAATAAAACAGTACAGAATAGGTACACATAACCTTAGCCTAAAACTTAGTCGTCTTCTTTCGGCTGCTCCCGTCAGGGGTCGCCACAGCAGATCATCTGTTTCCATTTCTTCCAGTCCTCTGCATCTTGCTCTGTCACACCAACAACCTGCATGTCCTCTCAGCACATCCATAAACTTTATCGTAGGTCTTCCTCTTTTCCTGTTACCTGGTAGCTTCATCCTTAGCATCTTTTTCCCAATATACTCTGCATCCCCTCTTCAGCACATGTCCATACCAACGTAATCTTGCCTCTGGCTTTGTCTCCAAACCTTCCAACCTGGGCTGACCCTCTAATATACTTATTCCTAATCCTGTCCACCCTCGTCACACCCAGTGCAAATCTTAACATCTTTAATTCTGCCACGTCCAGCTCTGCATTTTTGTCAGTGCCACTGTCTCCAACCCATATAACATAGCTGGTCTCTCTTCCCTTTCACTCTTGCTGGTACTTGTCTGTCACAAATCACTCCTGGCTCTCTTCTCCACTCCATCCTGCCTGTACTGTCTTCACCTCTCTTCCTCACTCACCATTACTCTGAACTGTTGATCCCAAGTATTTAAACTCATCCACCTTCGCCACCTCTACTCCCTGAATCCTCACCATTCCTCTATCCTCCCTCTCATTCACACACACATATTCTGTCTTAGTCCTGCTGACCTTCATTCCTCTTCTCTCTAGAACATATCTCCACCTCACCAGGGTCGTCTCCACCTGTTCCCCACTCACTCCAGATCACAGTGTCATCTGCAAACATGGTCCACGGGGACTCCTGTCTGATTTCGTCTGTCAACCTGTCCATCACCATTGCAAATGAGAAAGGGCTCAGAGCTGATCCTTGATGTAATCTCACCTCCACCTTAAACTCATCTGTCACTTCCACTGCAGACCTCACTGCTGTCACACTACCCTCATACATATCCTGTACCACTCTTACATACTTCTCTGACACTCCCGACGTCCTCATACAATACCACAACTCTAGTAAAATAATATATACAAAATGCTCATATACAGTAAGGGAAAAAAAAGGTAGCAGTGAAAAATACAACAGGTGTATAATTGCACATTAAATATAGATAAGATTTTCAGGTAGGTAGAATAGATAAGAACTAGATTGGGAGTGAAAAAACATAAGCCAGCCAATTTGGATATAGCAAGTGTTGAATACGTTTTATGTTAGTAACAGTGGTAGTACTGATAGATGTGGCATGGAAATTGTGCTGATGAAAAAGAAAGATTGTAAGATTGCGACAAAGTGGATGACGTGAGCTTGGAGAGGTACAGCAGAAGAGTAAAATTAATAGGCCAGGGGTAACAGACTGAAAAAAGGGGGTGAAAGTAATATGTGAAAGCAATATGTGAAAGCATTATTGGGAAAATAGCATACAGTAATTGTCAGAGCAGTTTGGTAATAGAGTACTGAAGAACAAATGTAAAAACTGAGGGGGTGGTTTGAAAGTAGAGAGGATGAGAGCGGAGGGGGGGGGTCAGGTAGGTTTCAGTGAGGGGATAAAAGGAGAAACCAAAGGGAGAAATTTTGGAGAAGGAATTGGATAGAATGTGGAATTACTCTTCCAGGGTTGACGCAAGGGCATAACCGTTTTTTGTAAGGTGTTTTCAGAAGTGTTTTAAACTTTAATGCATAGTTAGTGTTGATTGTTTGGGGTATGGAATTCTAGATTTTGGGTATCTTGTTTGATATGAGGGAGTCACCATGGTAATTGTTGGATTTAGTTACTTTTAGAAGTAGTTTGTTGGTTGTTCTTGGATCTCTTGGTGCTATACGGATGAATTGGGTCTTTTAGGGCTGTGCATTTGCTAGGGTGGAAAAAAGACATTGTGTGTGAAATTCACCTGGTTGAAGGTTAGTAGGTTTGGAAGTTCCAGCCATTTTAGTTGATATGCATTGCAGTGGTGTGATCTCTAGGGGATACCAGTGGCAAATGTTGCTATTTTGTTATAACAAGATTCCATCTTATTTTGGTCTGTTTTCCTAAGATTAGTGAGTATAGATGACATATACAGAAGGTAGAGAGAGTAAGTGTGTGTTGGCTAGGAACCTTTTGGTGGTATTAGTGAGGAAAGGCTTGACCCTATAGAATGACCCTAGTTTAATGTGTACCTTTTTGATGGTAGTAGCTGTGTGTTTATCAAATCTGAGATTTATTGATAGTAACACCAAGGAATTTGGTGTGTTCGACAGGTTCAGTTTTAGTGTTATTGGAGTGGATGATGAAGGTAGGATGTAGAGAGTGATGCTTTTTGTCAGTGAGGAGCATGAGTTTAGTTTTATTGTGGTTCAGCAGGATAAGTTGGCAGTCTGAGAGGAAATTTTTGATGTCAAGGAAGGCTTTTTGTGTCGTTTTAACGGAGTTCAGGGAAAAGAGCATGCTGAGCATTTAAGTGAAGTCGTCTGCATATTGGACTATGTTTGCATGATTGGAAGCCAAGTGGAGTTTTTGTGAAAATTATGAATATTAGAGGGCCAAGTGTGGATCCTTGGGGAACACCAATCACTGCTGCAGTATTCCTGGCATAAGGGTCATCACTGCTGATGTCCATCTGGGATGCCAAAGCTTTACCTTCCTGAGGTTATACGTCCAATGCATGACCTTGGCTCGTAACTTGGGGGTATATAGATAGATGTGAGTGTTGATTCCCAAACTCTCTTGCCATCAGCCTGATCATAGGTTGTGCATCAGTTGGACCGATTGCCATTTTGGTCACTGGTACCATTGCTTCACTCAGTTAATTTTTCAGATAAGTGTCTCATTGAGGAACCTTCTTTTTTGCTTACAACAATTTTGGTCAAATTTGTTAGATGCCCATTAGGAGGGGTAATTGTGAATGCAGTAGGCAGATTCCATACAAGGACTTCCACATTGTTTTTTTCTGTCTAGGCCCAGAACATGAACACAGGTCCTGCTCCATTTGTTAATCATTTGTTCCCAAAACCCTTAGGTCAAGGCTTTCCCCCAAAACCCTTAGGTCAAGGCTTTTCTCTCTTAGCACCTTTCTATAGACTCTGCACCTTAAATAATTGGCCCAATCCAAGATTGCAGAATCTGCATCCCCAGACATCCCTTTTCTGCCTAAGAAGCAGCTTGAGGCCCAGAACAAATCCATAGTCCAACGTTTCAGACTCCAGTGTATCTGCTGAGGTTGCTGAACCTGCAATCTGTCAGGTTACCTTTGTTGTTTGCTACTGAGACCCTATTGGAAGCAAGTATAGCTCCTGAGGCCTTGCAGGCTGCTGATACATCCAATGAACTGTGACTCATTTTGGAAAGCCCTCATGGTGTCCCTCAAATAGTACTTGGGGAGAGATTCCAGGTGCATTAATAGAGGTTAGATAGGGTTCCAAACCTGTGTGTCTCATTAATGGTCACTCCTAAGAAGAAAAGACAAGATGCGACCTCTCCCTCAGCAGCTAGAGAAAAGAAGTGAATAGATTTTCCTAGAGATTGTTCAATTTTGTTATGGCTTTTGAAGCCTGCCTCCTTTGAGGCTCCACAACCACAGGCAACTCCTCAAAAATCTACTTTGGTATCTTCTTCTGAACAAGAGCAAGGCTATGATTCTGATCGTTTTGTAGACTATTGTTATCAACTGCATTCTCCTGAGCAAATCTGTTGAGATGAAGAAGACTTACTGCCTCTGGATTTCTCTATTGAGGAAGCTTCTTTTGGGTAGACTATTTAGAACAGGATGAAAGATTTGGTATGGCATTCCATTCAGATCTGTAATGTACAAAAGAGGTACTACATTCTCTTGGAAATGGGTGATCCTGCCCCTTCCCCATTTCCTCCTGCAATTGAGGCTTTTCAGTCCACCTCTTCAGCACCTGACTTAACCGCCAGCTCCTAAAAGACCATACACATTTTACAAGGTACCTGATGATTTAAAATACTTATATGAGAATCCTGTGCCAGACCCTTCTGCAGTATCTCTTGCTTCAGATAAGCTCTTCAATCTCTTACCCAGTGCTAATGCCCTACCTACAGATAAAGACAGCAGGGCTATGGATAGATGAGGAAATAAAGTATTCACCTCTGCTACCATTGCTTTTAGGTATACCAGACTCAGATGACTAAGTACTTCATTTCTGTTCTTCATTCCTTGAATTGAACAATGTTATGCTGGATCCTCCAGCTGCATAAACAAGACAACAAGTGGAGAATCTGCTTTCCCACACAAGTCAAATAGCCAGACACAGCAATAAGTGCAGCAGCAATGCTGTAGATGCTGCTTCTTGGGCAACCGCTACTGGGTCTGTTATGCTCATATGCATGGCTTCATAGCCACCTCTTCCTGAGGATTACAAGTCAAATCTTCTTAGACTCACCCTTGGACAAAGAAGCTGCTAGTCTCTTCAGAACTCTCTAAGACTGCAGCCAGATTTTACTGTCTTCAGTTCCTAGATACCATAGGAACTACCCATCTAAATGTAAATCCTCCCTCAGAAGGGATCCTAGGGCAACTCAAAAACCAAGGAAAATCCGTAGGAAAAAGGTACTCTGACAAGCCTAATAGTAAACTCCCATCTGAGAGGCCTCCCTTGGAAATAAAAATCTGTGACTACCTTTGCAACGCAGCCTTCCTTGACCTCAGTTCTATTACTCCTCTTTCCAAAAGACTTGTCACTTTCCCTGGCCTCATGGGAAGCTATAACCACAGACAAATGGGTCCTCAACATCATTAAGGATGATTATGGCTTGTCATGGGAAAATATTCCTCCACTAAAGACATTCCACATCCTCAGCACACCCAGCTGTCTCTTCTCACCACGTCCTTCAGGACCTCCTGAATCAGGGAACTGTCAAACAAGTCCCGAAGGACTTCATCTGATGTCAGTGAAAGAAGGACAATGGAGACCTATCCTAGTGTTCTCTTCTAAACACTTTCTTGAAAGTGACAACTTTCAAAATGCTGTTCCAACTCTCCTGCCTTTTTTTTCTCTCCCAGGCCTTTCTATTATTCCTAGATCTGAAAGATGCCTAGTTGCGCATACTGGTTCTTCCTCCTTGCAGAAAATTCCTCAGGTTTTTCTCTGGATCCTCAAATTTTCAATTTACTGCTCTACCTTTTGGTCTTACAGTACCAGGGATCTTCAGTGTCCAGCTCAAGTGGTGGCATTTTGCCACACTCGGGAAATTCAAATTATCCCCCGTCTGGATGACCTGTTATCTGTGCTGTCTCTTCAGGAGTCCTTTTCCAGCATCTGCACTTCACTTTTCAACTCCAACCAAGTCTCCGTTTTACATTAAACTAAAAAAAAAAAAAAACACCCACGTGGTTCCTGCACAGGACCTGGTGGTCTGGGCTGTAGACTGGGACTGGAGATGCAGTAAATGCCTGCCTGTCTTCCTCCCCCAGGAGAAAGTTCACAGTCTGAATTTTTCCAAGCTCTCTCCTCTACAACACATTGCTCAGCAAGGGAGATGTTAATAACTTTGGGTTTCATGATAGCCTCCATTCCTGTGCTTCCCATGGTGAGACTTCACATGAGGAAAATCCAGTGGTATCTGAAGTCTGTGGTCCCAACACTTTCACACTTTGTCTCAAAAAGAAGCTACTTTGGTGGAAGGAACAGGACAATTTCAGTCCAGAACTTCCCTTTACACCACCTTCTCCTTTTCAAGACATTTGCACAGACACCATAGCTAAGGAGCGGTCAGGCTAGACAGGATCACACCAGGTGCAGGGCGGGTGTCATCCCCAGTTCCTGAAGGAACATATCAATCTGAAGGAAATGGGAAGTAAGGGCTCTTTTGCAAGCACTGCAGATCTCCCACCTATGGAAACCTGGACTACTCCCATTGCACACAGTTATGTAGTACATAAGCAAAATGGGAGGCACCAGTTTTGACGAGTTGTGCAGGTTAGCACAGGCGGCATGGAAGATATAAACCCAGATGGGCATTACCTTAACAGCCACATACATTTGTTCACAGGACAATGTGCTGGCAGACTTCCTAAGCTGCTGCTTTGGAGGACCCCCATGAATGGATGTTAAACAGGCAGGTTTTACAGGCACCTGCCCTTCAATGGGGCACTCAGACCTCTTTGCATCACCACCCAACCATTGGTTCTCCCAGTTCTGCACTTAGGAACCTTGTCCCACAGCCTGGAGAAGAGATGTCTTTTCTTTCCAATGGACAGGGAAGTTCCTTTATGCTTTTCCTCCACTGCCTTCTCTTCCAAAAATTCTTCTTAAGGCACAAAAGGAAGCACCCAAACTCCTTTTGCTGGCACCCTTTTGGCCAAGGCAACAGTTTTTTCTCTTGCTTTTTCACCTGACAGAGAAATTACAGGAGAATACCACTACAACCTAACCTGATCACTCAATAAAAAGGGTTGCTTCTGCACCCAAATCTTCCCAGCCTCAGCTGTAGGATTCATGATAGCCAGCCACCATTCCTGTGCTTCCTCTGGTGAGACTTGTGGATGATAGGATTTTAATCCCTCAACGACACCTTTTCCCTGAAGACGCTGTTCAAATAAAACAATAACCCACTACTAGAAAATCTTACACTGCTAAATGAAAAAGGTTTTCTTATTGGTGCTGCAAACATAGTCAAGACCCACTCTTATAGCAGGTCCAATCTGTACTGCAATAACTCTGAACTGCTTCATTCAAGTTTGACCTACTTTTCTATAAAAGCTGACGAGTTGGCTATCAATGCCTGTCAGCCTCTTAACCTTGTGCTTACGGCTAGAACAGAAGTCAAGCTTTTCCTCATGGGAGTTGTGCATCTTAACCCACCTAGGAAACCCATCTCCCCTGTCTTGGGATCTCAGTTTTGTGCTAGAAAAACTTATATTGCCGCCCTTTGAGCCAGCAACTTTTGCTGCTTTAAAATTCTGCAGTTGGAAAACTATCCTACTCTTTGATTTTACCTCTGCTGGAGAGTTTGACTTACAAGCTTTCGAGGCCATTCCCCCTTTCTTATTTTCCAGAAGAACAGTGTGTTTTAAGTGCTAATCCACCCTAAATGCCTAGGATGTTGAACAAGTTGTCCCTCAGTCATGCTATTCACTTACCCACTTTCTTTCCCAATCCCCCCGGGGGGGGGGGGTCTTACATTGTCTGGACATTCACAGGCAACTGAAATTTTATCTATACAAAACTAAATCCTTCAGGAAGACTGACCAACTGTTTGTCTTTTATGAGCCCTAAGTTAGGCCAGTTGATCTCCAAACAAACTATTGCAACCTGTATCTCTAAGGCTATCTCTTTCTGCTATTTTGCAATGTGGTAAATCCTTGCTTTCCTGCCTGAAAGCTCATTCCAGTAGGACAGAGTAGCATCCTCTGGGGCTTTTCACAAGGTGGGTAGATGCATGGTGTATCTTGGAAGCAACTGTTTGGTCCTCTGCGCACACCTTTACCAAACACTACAAAATTGATGCCATTTGTAGGTCCAAGGCTGCATTTGCTAGGTCTGTCCTGTCTGGACTACTTGACAACTCATCTTTTCAGTAGCCAACCACCCTTCTCTCTGCTTCCTTCAGCTCTGGGAATCACCTATATGTCAGGAATACTGCAACACTGATTTCAAGTCAGGACATAGTACAGTTGTGTATGAACTTATAACAATAGATGCCCTACTGATCACTGTTTCAGTATTCCTTCCTAACCTCCATTCCTTCTTCCGGTTTACTTCAGCCTTTGTCTTCTCCCTCTCTGTTCTGCTGCAAGTATACTAGGGAGTTTGCTTACCTTATCAGGCTACGGCCCTTCTAGCAGATTGGTCTCCCTTTCTCAGTAGTCTTCAGGCTGCAGGCTTAGAGATAGACTGAGGCCATACATTGGACGTACGACCTAGGGGAAGGTAAAGCTTTGGTACCCCAGCCAGACATCAGTGGTGACAACCCGTATGTTAGGAGTACTACAACAATAAGGTCTTGCACAACTGTACATCCTTTATTGCCACATATGCAGTCCTGTTATCCATGTTTGCACATGTGGTATTGCAAATTCTTTGCAGTTATTCCATTAACAGAAGCAAACAGAGAAAAAGGGGTATTTCAGAAGTGTAGATGCCAAGGGAACCAGTAAGAGAAACTGGAGTCTGAGGGTTGAGACCCTCCTCCAAAGAGTGCCAGTGACTGTGTTCTGCTTCTCCCTCTTTACCCCTTCCTCAGACCCCATCCCAGCTTCTTACTCTTAGCCAATCCCCTTGGATTGGGTACATCTGGTTCCTTTTACAGAAGAATGGAAAGAAATTTCTGGGGACGAATGGGTGCTGTGGATCATAAGCCAGGTTCACAGGCTACAGTTTCTCTTGGTACCAAAGTTTCATGGGATGCCTCAGGTTCTAAAATGGAAAAACATGTGATACAGCTTGTGTTAGAGGGTCTTCTCCAGTAGGGCACCATAGAAAAAGTCCAAGAATGGGAATTTTTTTTTTATACTCCAGTCTATTCCAAGTGCCTGAGAAAGAAGGATCATGGATGTTAATCCCCAGCTGTCCACCTCAGTATTTTTACATGAGATAATGGTCTTGGGGAAGCGGTGCAAAGGTTGGTCTTAGGGAAGTCCGCAGCCGCTTCTTGTGCGTCGGATGCTCGACGCCAACTAAACCCAGGAAAGATGCTGGTGCAGGTGGAACCAGGCAGGAAGAAGGAGCGTCAGCCGGGCGGTGGTTTCCGAGGAAGCGTCAGTGGGTGCATTAGGGAGACTTCTATGTTGAGTAATGTGGCCTCTCCAGGAGGCAGGTCAGGGCCTCTCTCTTCTCAGGCCACTGTACTCCCCTCCCTTCCTAGGGTGGGCCCAGGCCTTCCTAGGGTGGTTAGGCCCTCTCCTTCTGTTTCCAGGCCACTCTTTAGCTTCTGGGCTCGCTACTCCCAATTTTCAGGATCTGTGCCCCTCTCCTCCTGATTAAAAGGCCAGAGATTTAAACCAGCCAGCAGAGGATTCTTTTACCCAGATGTTAGAGGCCTAGGGTGGAAAGCTGATTGGGAGTCTGAGCGAGTAATGGATGTTGAGGCAATCGGCTGAAGTTGAGCAGGGAGTACTCTCCTTAAGAGGCTACTCCAGCAGATGATAGGGCTATTTTGATTCTGATCAGGATTCTGCTTCTTTCTTTCAGGAGTACTCAGAGGATTTTATTTTTCTTTATCCTAGGGCTCCATAAGGAGGACTTCCTGTGTTCAGGAGAAGGGATAGAAAGGCTTCAAAGGCCCTTCAATCCTTTTGCTTATACCACATGTTCTGGATGTTAGGACCTGTTCTGGATGTTGTGGAAGATGTGTTTGCAGAGGCTTCTCCTGCTCCTGTTAAACGGATATACCTATTCTTAGGTTGTAGGGCTCATAAATAATAGAGTCCATAAATACCAGCCTCTAGTTATGGCCAGACCTAAGGGTGTCAGAGAGGGGGTTAAGGCCTCTTGGTTCAAAAAGATAAGGAGCAGATAAAGGCCATAAGCTTTGGATAACATATGTCAAAAGTACCTTCTTCTTCTAACTTTGGTGCCAGCTTAAGTTAGCCAGTTTCAACTATCTTCTTATTCATACTAAAAATGGTAGATTTTGAAGTCTAGGTATTGAAGTAAAAGGGAGATGAATTTGGTAAGAATTTCTGAACAGGTGGGTAAGGTTGAAGTACAAGGTGGTTGGGTGCTGTACAGGCCTTTGATAGGTGGCTGTACTGAACCAGTTCTTCTTTGGCACGCCTGGCTGAGGTTTCAGGAGAATTTTACACCTGTGGTTAAGGGTTTATTTTGGATGCCATTTTACAGTCTGTGCATGGACTTGGTTCACCTGTGGATTCAGTCTGTTCACCTGTGAGTCAGTCAAGAAGAAGTCTGTAAGGGGTGTTAAAGATTTTTTGTGTGTGATTTTTCCGAAATTTAGTAGGAAGAAGCCTGCTAAAAGGTGGACGTGCCTTGGGAGAGCTCAGAGTCTGGGGTGAATCTCTACAGAGCGTGGTAGGGGAGGAGCTCAGGGGCTCAGGCTCCTTTAGACAGGGTTCTCCTGCACAACTGCACAATCTTGGGCAGGGGCCAGCCCTTTCCTAAACAGGCCCCAGAACCTATGGTTCAGCTGCAGCTGCCAGATCCTTCTTGCCTGGCAGCACCTTTGGGAGGAAGGGCCTCTTCAAGATTCTTTCAAAACCCAGTTGATTAGTGCCTGGCAGCAACCTTGGGAGCACCAAGAAGGTTACAGTTAATTCACACCCAAAGCCCTTTCAAAACAGCACGGACGTTCCTCCTCAGCAAAGACTTACAGCTTTTACAAACACAAATTTCCCTCCTGATAGGGGATGAGGGGCAGCAGTCCCTCTGCCCAGAATGAGCCTAGGATTTTAATTTATTTGGTTGTTCCTACCATCAAAGGGAACACGTGGAGACCAATTTTGGTTTGTTTTATCCTCCACACTTCTGGACATTCCCAAGTTCAAAATGTTGACGTTACAACAGCTTTCTACCCTGCTGGGCAACAGATCACTGGATTGGACTCTCTGTCTCAAGGGTATCACTTCTCTGTTTCCTATCAGGCTAAGTTGCAGGAAGTATCTCTGTTTTTCGAATGGGACTTCTCATTATGGTTTCTCTGCATTTCCCTTTGGCTTATCTATAAGCGCCCATTCAGTCACGAGGACTGGGCCAGTGATAGCTTTCTTCCAGGCTAAGGGATACAGAATTATTCCTATGCAGACGATTGCCTGATGTACTAAGAAGAAAAGACGAACTTCTTCATCATTTGCAGTATGTGATAGCAGTGCTTCTAAGATGACTGGGGTATTCTGTGTCTTGCATATATGGCAGTCTAGGCCCTCTCAGGACATGTTTTTTCTGTGTGTGAGTCTAGATCTTTCATCCCAGATGGCTTTCTTGAGACGGACAAACAAAAGATCTCTCTCTTGCCTTCCTCTAATCATCTCATCAGGTGAGGCTGACTGCACCTTTTCCAATTCAACTATCAGTAAGCCGGCTTCATGGCGTCTGTTCCTGTTGCTTCCTGATGTCTGCATGTATCAGAGTCTGGTGCATCCCACAAAAAAATGTATGGACTTTTTGCTGATGGACACCAGAATGTCAACTAAACAAGGGACTCTCAAAGGAATTTTTGTGGTGGGCTCAGGCTCAGCTATTCAAAAAACACTCTGACACTCAGTGACCTCTCCAGGAAAGGGATGGAAAGACACGACATGAGCCTAAGGCTGAAATCTCAGGAGCTCATCTAAATGAAAGTGGTAAGCCTGCCGTGGCCCCTCCCTTGCAGCTTTCTTGGTCGTTTATTTAGCACTTGAGGGGCAGGTTAGCACAGACAATGCATTTGTAGCTTTCTTTCATGGGTTTCTTCCATTTACTTCAGGAGTGCAAACAGACAAGCTAACAATCAATGGAACATTTCACAAGGCAGGGATAGACGTCTGCACTCTTTGCAGCAAGTTAATGGAGGGAGCACAGGTTGCTCTCAGTTTACAGACAATGCAAGAACTGGGGAGCGGGGGTACAAGACTTGATGAGCAGACAAGATAGACTGACAGTTATATGGATCCACAGTGGATCGAATCTCATCCATTTCACTTGACTGACAGGGTTACAGGACAATCCAGAAGGTTCCAGGTTCGCTTCTCCACTAAATGCTGTGCGATTTTTGCAAAACAGTTTGGAAATTTCATTTTCTCCACCTCTGCTCCTCCCAAGGTACTCCAAAAGGAATGTCTTTCCCTTGTATCTCTTTCCACCTCTGCCTCCAGATTGGCTGACAGGACAAAGGTCGCACACCATACTGAGAAGATGATTTTAACTGACACCCATGGCCTTTACCTCTGTACACACACTCTGAGAAGTCCTCCAGAGGCTTACTCCATGGCGACTCTGCACTCTCATCATCTCACTCATCCACTAATTGTGTTTTATACTCTCTTCACTCAGTCACCTGGCATATTTTGGAAAGCTTTTAAAGGTCAGAAGGCCCATCAGCAAGTGAAATTACAATTTTGAATGATAGAAATTTTAATTTTAGGCCTAGTACAAGGAAAGTGTACTAGATTAATGGAAAAGATTTAAGTGTGGCTCTTCAACAATGTTTTGAGTTACTGGACAAAGGTGTGTCCTCTTCTTCTAATACTGTTACTGGAGGTGAGGTGTGTGTCCACTATGACTATGAGGTTCATACTTGCAGTTCTTCTGCAGACTATGAATTGTGACCTCTGTTTTCTTTATCATCCTTTGTTTAGGCAAAAGAATTAGAGCTCCCAGGAATTGGAGAAGTTGTGTTTCCTACCTCTGGAACCGCTCTTGAAACAATTGAAGACTGGCTGATCTCATTCTAGCTGCTTTTGATTTTTATTCTAGTTTTTTGAAAGGAATTGGATGGAAATTGGCTTCTTATGGCGGTTGAGCTGCATTTTATTTTCTGATATACTAGGGGTGTAGGCGGTTGAGCCTTTCTTAATTTTTCCTAAGGATAGGGTATCTTTTAGTGTGGCTGCTGCTTTAATTTAAAGGTGTTTTTTTTTTATGCAAACCCCAAAAATAATTATGCTTTTTATGCAAACCCCCAAAATATGATAAAGCATACAGCACACTTTGTATTATGTTGGCAGGGTGCAGGATTTGAGCAGTCAGGAAAGGTTCAGGCAGTCAGTCTATGCATTTTGTTGTTTTGTTTTGGCTCAGGTCAAGCAAACTGATTCCAAACTGTACTATTTGCTAGTGGATTGGGTGTTGTGTTGCATTTCTAGTTCATCCCATCTGGGTAAGGAGATTCCAGGGATAGGGCCTCCTCTTCTTCCACTACTTGGGGGTGCTACACTTTTTTTGGGGGGGTGAGGCTGATATTTGAGGGGCAGCTAGCAGGTTCAGTGCATACTTTTTCTCCAGCATTACCATCCTTTACCTAAATAATCTCCTGCAATTTTACAGGGCATTTTGGCAGCTTTTACTGCTTTATAGTCCTACCATCCTAGATCCTCCTTCTCTGCCAGTTGTCTGCTTACCCAAGCTGCATAAGGACACAATGTGCATGAAGAACATAGTACAGATTAGGCACTACCGCCACCTGTAGATGTAGATGTTACCAACACTGCCTGAGTCCCCCCTTCCTCTCCTTCCCCTCTATTTGTGTGGTTTTAGGTGTATTTTTTATGATGTGTATATATTGTACATATTGATTATGTACTAGATTGGTTGGTTATTTTTTCTGGTGTATTTTGGTTTTGACCTTGTTTTTTGGGGTTCTCTGATCTGAGGGGCAAGAAAAGACTGAGGATATGGGTCAGTCACGTCGTTGCCCTGACGTCCTGATGTCCTGGCGTCTTGATGTGACGACGTCAGCCTTATGCTTTGATATTCGGTATCAGCCGACCGAGGACTACTCGGACAGTTGTAGGGTAGCAGCAATGTGGATCTTCGAACATCTACATTTATGGTAGGTACAAAACTGTACTTTTTCTGGCTGCAATAATAGATATTGCAGAGTTTGGAACATGTACCTGCACCTGGACAGCTACCTGATCCAGGTTCAATCTCCGGGAAAAGTTGAATGAGCACTAAATTGCAAAATTGTTTTTAGAACCTGATATTTTCCCTTCAGTCTCCTTAAGTGCCATCTAGAACCATCCAGGACCATAATCGTAGGATGCCCTGTTGGAGTGAAACTAGTAAATAGTCTTTCTTCCCCGGGAAGAAGTCATTTTCCTAGACTTATTTTTCCAGATATGGCCTAGTTACTGGGTAACAGCAAGGAATTTGGAGGGGGGGGGGTTCTGAGTTACCTTGTCATTCTCATGGCCTTTCTGACTAGGCTGCACATGAGGAAACTAAAGGGGGGTACATCAGTATCGTCCGGTATCAGCTTAGTTTGTCCTTTTCAAAGGTGATTCCCTTGTTTCCTTAGTTACAGCAAGACAAGTCCTAGTGGAGTCGCTAGCTTCAGCTCAGTCTGAATGTTCCTTTCAAGAATGATCAAGGTCCAAATCCTGACACAGATGCCTTGGGTGTAGCCTGGGGTAGCCACTTATCCAGTTTAATTTCAGGGCACATGACACAATGTTGATATTAAGAAGTACATTCACATCAATGAGGTAACGATTGTGATTCTGGCTCAGAAATCCTCCGGGTTGATCTGGAAACAGAGTTCTGCCCCTCGTCACAATCAAAACGGCAGTGATTTAGTACTTGGTCCTCTGTACAGACCTTCACCAAATACAGCAGAATCAGTGCCTTCTCTGGGTCCCAGGCTGCCTTTGCTAGGTCAGTCTTGTATGGAGTCTTAAACAGGGGAACACTCACTGATCGTCTGTGCAAGATAGTAATGCAAGCATTGGTATATAGCACTAGAAGCAGAGATGACCTTTGTGGCTTCCTGTATTTCATCATAGCAGAATATCCTGCCTGGTCACTTAAGGACAGCTGCATACCCTCATGAGTGGATTTTGCAATAGGGACATCTTTCTGGACCATCTCCACAGATGTAGCGTACCACAAATAGATCCGTCTGCCTCTATGGGCTACAGACAACTTAGGAAATTAATTCTAGTCCAGAACACTTGACAGGGTGACTTGAGCAATAGATGCCTTCTCATTCAGTTGGGTTGGTCCTTTTTGTTACTTTCTTTCCAATCCCACTTTCCCCAAGATGATTCAGATAATGACAGGGAGGGCGAGAATATTTCTTACAGCAACCTTTCGGCGATGTCCCTGCTGATACATATGGCAGTATAAAAAAAGTAACTGATTCAGCTTGAAAATCTTTTGACCTAACACAAGGTGGTCTTTGGAACAACCAGTTGTAAAGATTCTCAGACTGACCGCTTAGGTGACTTGACTTTTATTGCCCTTTAATCGCTTTTTATCAGTGAATGTGATAAAAAGTAATGAGGACAGGTAGAGGGACTGGCACTTGGAAATCCTATCTAGTTAAGTTGGACAGTGTTTTTGTTTGGTACCAAAGGAGAAAGCAGTTCCCAGTGTGGTAGGTCTTCAATATTCATCAGCTCTTTGCAACAGAGTTCCTTCAGTGAAAGTGTGCGTCTGCTACTTCAGTCTAGATGCATATTGTCGTCACCCCCCCCCCCCAATTAACCTCACTATTCCCAGTAAAACATTTCCTTAAAGGGGTATGGGGTCTTTCATCTCAGGTCCTCACTGAAAGCAGTAGCTGCACCTTGGGATGTGGACTTTGCACAGCTCCGGCCCCTTTGAACCAGCTGCTGCTTACATCCCTTCAAATACCTAATGTTGAAAACTGTCTTTACTGACTGACTTCATCCAGGAGGATATCTGAGCTTCAGGCTCTTGTATATTGCGACCCAGAAAATAAGGCTAGAGTACATTTACATATCAGTCCTTCGGTCATGCCTAAAATGGTTATAGAGCTGGCCTTGAATCAGACCATTCAGTTACTAGTTTTATTTGTCAGCCTCCTAAGTAAGGGAGAGTGTAGTCTTGTATTCATTTGGGTGTTTATACATGACTCAGATTGTACCTGTGTTTGAGTAAGGTCAATCAACTTTGCAGTCTAGTTTACATTCTTTCACCTCACACGCACACACTTTTGCATTATTAGGCATACAAGGGTTGGGGTGGCTACCAGTTCACCTTCCCCTCACACTTGTCTGCCCATTTTCCTTTGCTTATGTATCTCTGTGGGACCAAATTTCTTGTTTGCCCTAGCCTTGGGATGGACTGACCATGGGAGTTATCTTGCTGGACCCATGAGTGTGGGAACTCTTGGGTCTCCACAACCCTGTGTTTCTTTCTTTTCAGGATCAAGAGGTTGTTGCCTTTTAGGCTGTTTGGGCAAGTAAGAACTGAAGATGGTTTGATCTTATGCCTCCTTATCTTGAGAATGTGCTAATCACCATGGAAGCAGGAAAACTTCAAGCGTTAGGGGTAAGAAGGAAGCAGTTCTCTGGAAGTCACGCCAGGTATTGGATTGCACCTGTAGCTAAGTTGCAAAAGGTTGTGACTGTACTCTTGATCTTATTTATTTTTTTATGGTAACTTTCTTACATAGTTGTACATTGGGGTGGGCAAGTCTTTTCCTCCCCCTTGCCTCTTAGGATCTTTTTGGATGCATCTCTTACAGCTGTGTGTGTGTCTACCTTTTATTTCTGTCTTGTATAAGATGGTTATCCCCTTAGGTCATGGTTCACACTAAGAATGGATGGGGAGGGGGAGTGATGTACTACCATAAATTACAACCTGCTGAATGTGAAGTTTGAGTATCTGGTATTATGGTTATCACCCATATTATTACCATATTTCATTGGAGAAGAACATGAGATTAAGTGACTCTGAAAGATGAACTTGTCTGACTGGGGAGGCTTAATGGCTGGCAGACACAGGAGAAAAAAGATTAAAGAAAAAAGACTTGCCAAAACCAGGGATGAATTTCCTGTTCCCCTTCCAGTTGTCCAAAACCAGGGATGAATTTCCTGTTCCCCTTACAATTGTCCAACTTGCACTTAAATTGAATTGGGGAGGAAATGTGCTTCACATGAACAGGGAGCTTTTTCCAGAGAAGGGGTAGACTCTGGGATACATACCTGTCTCTCCAGCAGATCCTATTGATATCACAGGCAAGATGCAAGTCTTAGAATGGGTAATTCTGACACTATTTGTTTTGTGGATGTGCACGAGGTCCATCAGCATTGGGTCCGACATTGTATTGTATGCCAGACATAGATCTCCCCCCTCAACAGCCTGTAGGAGACGATATACAGGGATAGGACTTTAAGGAAGTTTGCATAAGAAATGTTACTTTATACCCTGTTCCTTTTATGAGGTGCCTCTGTCGACATTCTGATTGTTGGATGTGCCTGGTTAAGTGCATACCAAAAGGGGTATTGTACTCAATGATAAGTCTGTTGAATGACAAACAGTGGAACAAAGACCTTTTTGGGACTAGATGTCATGCCATTTTTTTTATACATTGCACAACAAAGAATGATTTCCTCACTACTGGAGAAATGTCATGGTCAAAGACTAGATTGCTGTCAACATGTACCCTGAAGTCCCTTACTATTGGGTCTACTCTTAGGTGTGTGTTAGCAATATGACAGTTACCAGGGGTGGATGACTTCCCGAAGTACACTGTTATGCATCTCTTAGCATTTAGTTTTAGTCCATGGCTCTGACACAGGATATCTGTCTGTCAGCCTTTCCAGGACAACATCAGTGTTAGTAAGGGATCTTTTGAATGCTTGTAATATGCAATTGTCTGCAAATTTAGTCAGTCAGAGAGCTTTGATGGCCTTGATTTCAGGAAGTAAATGCCAAAAAGAAACAATCCTAGGACCAATCCCTGAGGGATTTTGCTTTGTTACTTGCCTCTTTGTAGAGGTGTACTCTCCATTTATAACTTCCTATCTTTGAGCCTGCTGGCTATCCACCAGGTAACATATGTTTTATTCCTAACTTCCTGAGTATGTCAATAATGCTGGAGTGGAGTATTGTGGCAAATGCTTTGGCCAGTCAATGTAGGCACTATGAACCATTTTGCCCTCGTCCGCTGCTTCGGTGACCTCAATGAAGTCCAGCAGGTCAAGTAGGCATGATCTGCTCTTGACAAAACCATAATGGGTTGGGTCCATTGTCTGGAGGTTTTCTGTCTCATTGATCATTTCCATGATAATTCTTTCCATGACTTTGCAAATGAGACTAGTGGGACTTACAGGCCTTTAGTTTCCAGGTCTGTAAATGGTCTGCCTTTGTACAAAGGGATGATAGTTGTTCTCTAGTCATGAGGTACAAAGCGTGTTTGGAGGCTTATGTCAAATAGTGATTTCAGAGGTCCTGATGGTTTATGCTGCTTGAAGGCAGCTTGGGATGTTATCTGGGCCCATTGATGCATTATTCTTGGCCTTGGGGTACTGAGGACCTGTTCTCTAGTGATAGTAGGCGGAGTTATATTTGATAGTTTTCCTGAGGGAAGGGTGAGAGGTTTAAACTTCGAGCTGAATTTGTCTGCCAGTGGATTTGCTATATCTTCCGACTCAGTGTAGGTGGTGGCTGCATTAACAATGTGCTCTGCACACAATCGTGCATTGCCTTTGAGGTGGCTGACATAGCTAAAGAATGCCTTGTGGTTGTCCTTGGCATTGGAGACCAAGTTTACCTCAGTTTGGCTTTATTAAACTTGATTTTCCCTCTGAGTTGTTTGGTTTGAGAGTGCTCGGGCGCAATACCTTCTGTTTTTTTGCCATGATTTTCTTCCTTCTGTTTCACAACCTGTCGATGTGATTCCACCAGGATGGCTAGTTTTTTTTAGTTAGTTCTATACTTATTTGTGGTAGGTACAGCTACCTCTGTGTGGCTGTTAACATGCTTGTGTAGGGTTTCTGTGAACAGTTCTGTAGACAGTGGTGTTCTCAGGGCTTTTGGGGGGGGGGGTTGAAATTTTCCCAGGTTATCACTTAGGAAGTTGACCTTAGGAGTAGTTCTGAACATTCCTGGGTTAGCTGTGGGTTTCCAGGTTTTATTTTTTTACTTCAGAGGAGACCGTTTTCTGGCTTGATCTTACCAGAGATGACATTACAATAGAGGGTGTGCAGCACTCTCCCATGTTATTGAGGACCAGATCCAGTATGCTTGCACCCCTAGTTGACATATTGACAGTCTGGTCCTGGGAGTTTGTGTTTACAAAATCCAGGAATCTGCATGTTTGGTGTTATGTACAATTCCCAGTTAATAGTGAGGTAATTAAAGTAGCTAGTGAGTGTTGGGTTCATGGTGTGTGTTTCTAGTAAGCTTAAATATGTGTTTTGGGTTTCCTGGGTTGTAATGGGAGACCTGTGTCTTGCAAAGAAGTGGTATGGGATTTTGCCTATGGTGATTTCAATGTGGAGAAGTTCAAGTGCATTGTCCTGTTTGACCACGTAGTAGCTGCAGAGGAAGGCTGAGCCTTCCTTTTTCCTCCCTGGCCGTCACTAAAATCACCACACATTAGCCTGAGTTTGATTGCTGGTTATCCTCTTCATAGAGATTTGGCTAGTGTGTGAACAGGGAGATGAATGTGGGGGCTTTACCAGCTATCCATCTACAGTAGTAAGTAGCCCAAGTTTCATTTATGATGTCCTTTTTATGGTGATTTGGTTAGTGTTTGACCAGGGAGATGATTGGAGCTTTACCCAAGTATCCAGCTAGAGTAGAATCTCTTGGAGGAAGTGTAGCAGAAACTTAGTCCCAAAATGTGCATGGCTTCACAGCATTCACACAACAGTATCAGAGTGCATTTTGTTTTCCTGTGTGTCCGTTGGTATGTTGTTGACTGTTGTACTTTCAATCACACACTTCAAAAGTGGCATATATATATTTATATTTATATAGGTTTATTATCATAATGTCAAAATTTAAAATAAAATGTGTACGTATTTGCAAATTGATTCGCCTAACGTACACATTTTTGTATGGCCCTAATGTCGAAAACAAGTGTTAATTGTCAAATGTCGCTTGCGACATTTCCGGCAATCAACAGTGCTCCCACCCATCCCGTAACTCCCTACCTAACTAGCCTAAACTCAGTTATGCAGGGGGGCAAGCCCCCCTGCACCTGCCTGGGTGGGCCGCGCCCCCCACATCTTCCCTAACTTAATATTCCAACTCCGAGATCGCACTACAGTGAGGAAAGGGATGTATTTCCCTAACCGCACTGTACCGCAATCCCCTTACATGAGCGAACGTTATAATTGCGAATGCACAGTCCATTCGCAATGATGACGTTCGCTCACATAACCTGCCGAACTATGAACTATTCGAACATATGTTTGAATACTTCATAGCCGTGCAATTGCACGGCGACATTTTGATAGTAAACCTGTATATATATATATATATATATATATATATATATATATATATAGATAGATATATAGATAGAGATAGATAGATAGATAGATAGATAGAGATAGATATATAGATAGATAGAGATAGATATATAGATAGAGATAGATATATAGATAGATAGAGATAGATATATAGATAGATAGAGATAGATATATAGATAGATAGAGATAGATATATAGATAGATAGAGATAGATATAGATATAGATAGATATAGATATATATATATAGATATATATATATATATATATATATATATATATATATATATATATATAAAATCAACAAAGGAATCTTATTTAAATCCTTCCATCTTGTTCTTCGAATGTTGTCATGTTGATTGTTAATTTATAATGACAGACCTTGTTTGCTTGATCTAGCTACGTAAAACTGAAGGAGTTTAACTTGTGAAATTTTGGAATGCAGGTTTGGGCGTATATAAAGGAAGCCACTTAAGTGTAAATTTAAAAGTGTTGTGGCAGTTCGTGAACCACAGTGAAGGGCACCAGATCAGCAGTTAGCACATTTGTGTGCATGGACAATGTAGTTTTGACTGAAATGTAGAAAATGTCTGAGGAGGGAGG
Source organism: Protopterus annectens (assembly GCF_019279795.1). Taxonomy (NCBI): domain Eukaryota; kingdom Metazoa; phylum Chordata; order Ceratodontiformes; family Protopteridae; genus Protopterus; species Protopterus annectens. The sequence goes on from NC_056739.1 coordinate 1,477,575,381, forward strand.
TCAAAACTGTTCACCTAGCTACGATGACAGTTAAAATATGAATACTTCTATAACCAGGGTATGGTAAACATAGTGGAAGTGAATAGAACCTGTAGAATAAAGAAACTGGTTTCTTCTTATATTCTTTGGCAATGAAAATGTGTTTCGTATTATCTCTGTCATTTGCTGTACTGTTAACTGTGTTGCTCATTTTATTTACTTAGTGGGATGAGCCAATGAGGGGTCCTTCTGCCTGTCCTTGTGTAGAACGTATCAAGGGATCAGCGCTGTTACCTGTAAATGTGGAAAGGAAGCTCACCCTGCTAGGAAAAGGTCTACACCCATTCCAGGTATAGTATCTGGGTAGAAACAATCATTTTAATCAGTAATCTGATATACATTTAACCATTTGATATGATCAAGGTCACTGCTGTTGTGAAAGTATTACCTAGGGAAAGGCAAACCTTTTCTGTGGAGGAAAAATATATATATAGATTTCAAGCTAAGAAAAAGTGTATCTAGTGTCTGTTTTTGTCTCTTCAAACCTATGAGTTGTCTAATCTGACTGGATCCGACCTTGGCATGGTTTTTGAAGCTTATTAGGAACCAAATCTCTGACTTCTCTCCTACCCATAATTCCCTAGACTGTACCTCAAATGCTCAGATCTTTTTTGCCATACAAACGTTTTGGACATTTGACTAGCTCTTAGCAATTTCAGGATGATTTTTTTGTGCTTTTAACTATACTGCTGCCCTACCGTCAGAGTTTTCAACTCTCATTACTCTCTTTTTCACTGACGCGCGCACACACACACACACACACACACACACACACACACACACACACACACACTCTTAACTGTAGTTAGCTTAGTGTTTTTGGTAAAAAAAAGTTTATCTTTTTGGTGGTTTTCGTAGGAAGCTGTTAAGGCCTTTACTTGCCAGGTTTTTCTATACTTACTGTAAGGTGTGTTATAATAGAGTTTATTAATATTCTTTGGTGTGTGTTAAAATTCTTAATGTTACAAAATGTTAGAATCAATGATATTCAAAAAATGCTCAGAGTTTGGGCATGATTTATCTCCTGAGGACCCATACTCCAAATGTGTGTGTTGTTTTAGTCCCACTCGCCTAGATACGTAGTGCCTGGATGCAGCTTTCTGACTTTACAGAAGACTTTGTCATCTTTTGTTAATGCCCTTTATGATGGCTCCACCTTGTTTGGACTGAAAGTCAAAGATACATTCACCAGGAGTCAGCAAGATGGTAACTCTCATGACTTTCTGCAGTGGGAGTACACTTCTCCACAAAGCAAAGAACTTTCTTTAGGAGCCAGAAAGTATGGGAAGACGATGTAGTTCAACAAATCAGAGTTCTTTCAAGCATACTTTAGGTGACAAAGTTCTGCATGGCAGAGGGGAGAGGCAGTTTTAGTGGACTTAAGCCCAAGAGGAAGAGGTGGACCGCACAGCCAAGTTTTTTGTGGGCCATTCTTTGAGAAAACCTTTGTGTTCCTGAATGGTTGCCCGACTGCTGCACTGTAGAGGCAGTTGGTGTCATCTCTGTTTACACCCTGAAGCCTGGCACACAATAACAGATTCATGGGTGGTATGAATAATATCAAGAGTCTATTCACTTCCCTTTTCCTTCCCACCATGAGTAGCGAAGAAAGTCCCCAGTGTTCCACTCAATCAATGGGATTTAGCAGCCACAGAAATTCCAAAGCTTCTAGAAAGAGTAATCCAACTGGTCCTCTGCGAACAGTTAAGAGTCCAGAGTTGTCTACTCCATGTTCTTTTTAGTACTGAAGAAAACCAGAGACCTCAGACCCATTTTGGATCGCAGCCACCTAAACCAGTTTGTAAGACAAAATTCTGGATGATCAGGGTTCAGTCCAGTTAATCTCTTCTGAGGAAAGATGATTGTATGTGCTGTGTAGCTTTCTAGGACATTTACTGTCATATCAAAATAGCAAAGCACTCCTGGAGATTCATCCGCTTCAGGCTGGGAGCCAGTCACCTTCAGTTCAGAGCATTGCCATTTGGTCTCACCACAGCTTCCAGGGCGTTCACCAAAGTCATTGCAGTAGTATCGGCACACCCGCTCCTGTGAGGGATTCGGGTCTTTCCTTTTCTTGACCACTGACTTCTCACTGCCTCCACTGTGCATCTCCTTATCGTACACAGGGATCATGTACTCCAGCTGCTTCTGAAACTAGAAATTTCCATAAATCTACCAAAATGTCATCTGGCTCAACTCTAGTATAGAATGCCACCTAAACACCAGAATTCAGATAGTCAGCCTTCCCCAGTCAGGGTCTAGTCACTTCGGATAACAGCTCTTCACGTCCTACACCACCAGTGAGTCTAAGCCTACATCTCTTGGGTCTCATGACATCTGCAGTTGTAATGATTCCATTAGCCAGATATTTCATGAGCGTGCTACAGTGGACCTTAGCAGTTCAATGGTCCCAATCCACACACCAGCTTCATTCAAAAATTTGTATTACACATCTGTACAAAGTGCATATCTTGGTGGCTCACATCCCAGTGTGTTACTGAAGGACACCTTTTTCAGATGTTTTTGCCTATAGCAACAATGACCTGGGACATATTCATTTGTGTGTGTGTGTGTGGGGGGGCTTTTTGAAGGGAAAAATGGTCCATGGTTCCTGGTCAGCAGCTGAGGTCAACCTTCACATCGACATCTTAGAGATGAGGGTAGTCCTCTTAGCATTGTAGGCATTTTGGGACCTCCTCCCCAAGGCGGTGATATCCATATAGATGGGGACAACATGACTGTGGTGTGTGGTACATCAGCAAATTGGAAGGAACCCGATCATATTCCCTATGTCGAGGAGCCATGAAGGTTTGGCACTTGGCAATGTTTGCAACATTTTCTGATAGCAATGCTCATCTTGGAGTCCTCCAGTGTACATGCAGACAATCTGAGCAGGACCGTGCTGATGCTTTACAAGTGGTCCCTCAATCCTATAGTGACTAACAATTTTCAGTTGCTGGGGCAAACCTTGCTACAGCCTATATGCCTCCTTCCTGAACAACAAATGCAGTAGGTATTTTGCACTGATCTCTCCATAGAGAGAATCCGTGAGAAATGCTCTAGTGCATATTTGGCCTCCATGTCTTCTGTAGGCTTTTCCCCTTTCATCACTGATGTACAAATTCATACAGAAAACAAGCCATTACAAGGCCAAAGTAATCCTTATTGCCCATTTTTGGCTTTGACAGACTTGTTTTCCTTATTTGTGGGATTTTCTAGAACATTCTCCATGGATGTTGGCTCAATATCCTGAGTTAACTCACTCATCTGTATTGCTTTCTCCAGATCAGGTTGTCATGAAATTAACTACATGGTTCCTCCAGTTTAACTTTAACCAGAGACACCAGGCCTCCCCTAACAGTAGTCAGTAGCCTTTCATTCTCTCAGAAATATTTAACAAGGAAAGTTTACCACGGTAAATGTTAACGATTTTTAATTTGGGCCTACTACAAAGGTCTGGACACCTTTTTAATAACCAGTGCTTTCCATACTTGAAGTTTTGGCAGATCTCTTTGACAAAGGCTCCAACTTCACTACTATTATGGTACAAATAGCAGCAATCTTCAATTTTTATGTTGGACGTGATGACATGTCTACAGCATCCCTTAAACTCTCAGAATCATTTCTCAAAGGTACCTTTCTACTGAGACCTCCCATTAGAGACCCATCTCCCCATGGGGCATAACTATCATGTTACAGTCCTTAACTCAGTCTGCCTTTGAACCTGCCTCCACTGCAGATTTAAAATTTCTCACATAGAAGAGAATTTTTCTGGTCCAAGTAACATTAGCCAAATAGTTAACTTCCACAGGACTAATAACTATGTCTCTTCTATCTTCCTAGACCTGTCAAAAGCCTTTGACATGGCATCTCACACTGACCTACTAAATACCCTCACTGACCTTCATTTCTCAAACTCCACACTTGCATGGTTCCAAGACAACCTCACAGGACGGCAACAAGCAGTCTCTTGGTAACCGAACACCTGTTACCAGTCACTCTTGGAGTGCCTCAAGGTTCTCTCCTGGGCCCACTTCTATTCTCTATTTGCTAACAAACTCCATCTATCAACCACTCGTGCATCACTCATTCAATATGCAGACGACTCCACAGTAATCTGTTCTGCACCCTCTCTGTTGGATCTATAGACTCTTAACTCAGAAAGCCTTTCATGACGTAGAAACCTGGCTCACAAATGCTAACCCAATCATAAACCCTAAGAAGACCAAACTAATGGTACTCCCCCCTCTAACACCTTCTTCATCTCCTCAATTAACAATACTATAATCACCCCGTCACCACACACTAAACTGCTAGGAGTAGAAATCGACTGCAAACTTAAATTTGTTATACACATCTCCCAAACACTGAAAAAGGTGCATAAAAACTAGGTACTTTATACAGGAATAAACACTAATTTGCCAAAAATACCAAAATAGCTATTGCCCAAACACGTTTGATATCCACCTTACTATACACAGCCCCCATTCTCAGAAATCTCAAGAAATCTGAACTACAAAGACTTGAGTCCTGCTGTAATAAAATAGCAAGATATACCACAAATTCACCAGCTAGATTACACCACTTTCTTTCACTCAAGCAACTCACCTGGCTACAACTCCCCCATCTCCTACACTATACACAATTAACAGTGGCCCACAAACTCCACTCAAATCCAGACAATACCATCCTTACAAACCCTTCTTCCACCCTATATTACCAATAGACTACTATGCTCCTACAACAAATAAAAACCTACTTATCCAAAAAAACAAGCAGGGGATTCCCTGTTTGCTAACCACATAGGTAAAATGTGGAATGAACTGCCAGTCAACATTCTCCATAACATCCTTACCTCTATTCAAAACTAACCTAAAACAACACTTCCTTACCAAATCACTCTGCCCATTTTCTACCATTGCTTGACAGAAAACATCTCACTCAGTTGTCTCCTATACATATCTTCCTGACTAATTAAACCCTCAGAAACTATAACTATAACATCATAATTTAACCGACCTTCTAATCATCTACTTTATTCATTGCCTAAATGCTGCTGACACACATTTTGGGATTTCACATATACTGCAGCCTCTTCTCTCTTACTTATCTATATTTTCTCATTCCTTTATAAAATTCCTGTAGTATACTATTAGATTGTAAAATACGTGCGAGGATAACTCACTATATCCCAATGTACTACAGTCTACTGTTATCTCATCCTTTACTGATGTATAGAAGTCACATTTAAGTTACGCAATGCAACTACTGACAGTTGTACTTTGATATGTCTTGCTACATATTTGGATGTTATTCGTATGTGTATGTATATGTACTAACTGGAGCTTTTCTCCCCGGGCCTCTGCTGAAAAGATGTGTCGAGTAGGACTTCCTTGGTAAACAAATGTAAAATAAATAAGTAACCGCAAGCACTTTCTTTTCAAAGTCTCTCTGATTTTTCACAAAGATAGTTTCCCTCAGGACTAATGCATCCTTTTTCCCTAAGGTGGCATCAGAAACTAATGTAAATCAGTCTATACACCTTCCTGTTTTCTTTCCAGAGTACTACAATGAAGGGGAATGCTTGTTACAAGTGAGATGTTCACAGATGGCTCTGATCCTATATCCACAGGACGAAAAACTTTAGAAATGTTGACCAGTTGTTTCCTTTACCAAACCAAAGCATGGAAAGTCAGTTTCCAAAGTAACTTTTTTCCAGATGGCTCTCTGTATTTCCTTTATGTATCAGAAAAATATACCCTTACTTCATAAATCAAAAGCACATTCAGCTAGAGCAATTTCTACCTCAACAGCTTTCAGCTGAGGATTTATCCATTGGTGCAGCCACTTGGTCAAGAGTACACGCCTTTGTGTTTCATTATAGATTGGACCTCCAATCCAGATAACTCCCTCTTTGGCTCCACCATGCTCAGGAATGTCCTTCCATAATACCACCCAAACTGACATCTTGGGATTTTGTCCCATAGGCTTGCACATATGAAAATAGACAACATTGGCTACAAAAGTTATTGTACTTACCATAACGTTTGATCCATGTTACCTGATTTTCATCTGTTTCACACTCCCTCCCTTCCTACCCCCTACCAATTTCTTACCTCTGGCTTTGAGATGGTTGGGTGGATGTTATTCCCTACCTGTGCAGTCTCACTAGACTGTAATTACTTTTCATCAACCAGTTGACATCATCAAGATTATATCATTTTATCTTGGAAGTTTTTTTTTCCTAGGTTTTTTTCTTAATATATTTTTTCAGATTAGTAAGGACAAACTGGATCTGAGCATTTGAGGTACAGCCTAGGGAATTATGGGTAGGGGATGAATCGGGGCTCTGGTTCTGGTAAGCTTTGAGATTGGCACAGAGGTCGGATGCCATTGGAGCTGATAGCCCATATGTTTAAAGTAGATGAAAGTCAGACAACATGAATTTACATTCTTGCTACTTTCGTTTATAATGACTGTCACATTACTTAATTTTTAAACATGAGCGTTACCTTTTACTTTTGAAATAAAAGTTGTATTCTACTTTTGACAACTGGGATATCTGTTGAAATTGCTTTTTACTGCGTTTTTTGGTGGAAAGTTACTTTTATACTACTTGCCTATTTTACTGACTACTACTGCCAGACTTCCTAGGGAATTGGGCATCTTTTTCAGCTTAACTGTGGAACAACTTCCCATTTTCTTGGTTCTGCCTTCTTCCAAATTAGTAAACTGCTTTTGCCACCACCACAGACTGCCTATGACACAGATGGCTGACTATGCTGTAGGTATTTCTGGTTCTTCAAAGCATTCATCTTTTTCCTTGGCTGCCTCTGATGTGCTCCCCACAGCCACCACAGACTGGATTAGATACATTGTCCGGATGTTGGGGTGCCTATGGCAGTCAAGGGAGAGATACTGTTGTCATTCCTGGCAAGAAGGGTCAGGGAGTACCTCTCTCCCTATCCATACTGCTGTGCCTACCCATGGGTAGACTTTTACTAGCAAAAATGGGTCTGCTTCTGCAAATATTCCTGTTAGAAGCAAAACTTTGACACATAAATTTTCCTGACTCAGTCACTTTGCACAGAAGTGATAGTTCCAGGTCTAGTTCAGGCTCTTGACCCTTCCTGTTCAGCTGCTTCTTATGCATTTTAATTTTGTGTATTTTTTTATATATTTTTATGTACATTCTAAAAACTGCTTCAAATAACAGTGTAAATGCACTGTTACTACTTTTTTTTTTAACAAGGTTACCCCCACTCTCAGTTATATAGACGATTAACTTGAAGTGACTAATAAAAAACGAAATGGAATTATTAGTCCCTTAATAGTTGGCAAAGGTCACTTTTTTAGGAGGTAATATAATAAAGGACTATTACAAACAACTCCCTTCTGGGCAGGCCACCACACAACAAAAGGGTGTTTTTACCTGTGGTTCATGCAACTGGTGTCACACCCTACGGACACAAATTGTGTGTTATCCTGGTAACTGTCTGGCATTGTCCAACAGCGCAGTATATACGTTATTAATTATAAGAAACTGAACAATATATAATACTGTGCTATGCAAAAGCATAATATAAATTTTGTTTTTAAGGGATAGATTGTTAAGCAAAAAATAGGATGTAATTTTTTATGGGGATAGGAGAGACACTAAAGAAAAGTGAATTAGGGAGGGCAAAATTTCTTTTATTTTTAAATTGCCTTGGGTTGGCAAGAGAGTTGTAATGCTATTAATTTGCCAACTAATAGAAAATATCTAATGATGTGTGATATTAAAATATATATCTTTTGTTGAAATTACTGTAGTTTACTACATTTGAAGAAGTTTTGAGAAGAATAAGATAGTTTAAAAAAAAACAAAAAAAAAAAAAAAAAATTATAAAAATATTAAACATATACTAAATTATGTATCATTTTTATATATAACTAAAATACTTAGGGTCAGTCAGCAAGTACAACACACATAGTAATAGTACATAACTATATATTTTTTTTTTTTTTTTTTTTTTTTTTTTTTTTTTTTTTTATTTTGTATTTGTTTTTTTGTTTTGAAATTTTTTAAAAATTGATGTAATTTACGTAGACTGAATGAGGCCAGGCTACAAAATGAATTGTGGTTCTGTTTTTTTTGTTTTTTTTGTCTTTGAAGAGCTACTGCACTGTCTCTGTAAACAGCCGCAACTATTTTGTTTTTTTTTCAATTTTTTTTTTTAGGCTTTGTGACTGCATTGACTGCCGAGCATTCTTTTTGTTTTGTTCAGCTGCTTCTGGTAAGAGAAAAAGAGATTCTTAATTTTCTAAAGAGGTTCATGAATTTAAACCACAAAATGATTTTGAAGGGACAGTCTATTTTGTGTCTCTAGGTTTCGGATTCAGATTCTGAGGAGAGTATAGCCTCTGCCAGTCCCTTTGACGCTCTCTCTTTTTGATACAATTTCCAGAAATAATCATTTCAGTGAGAACATAATGATGTTCCACAGTCCTTAAAGAATAAGTATAATTTATTACAGCTTGATTTTCCTGAACCTACTCCAATTCATCCTGTTCTTTTAAGCTTTGGAGGCTGGTTTTGCCACAACCAGTAACTTGTCTGATAGCCAGCCTTCTGCCCCCAAGAAAGCAGATACTTTGTATAAAGTTTCTCAAATCTTAAAAGTTGTATGTTAAACCTAGATAAAATCCAGCAGTTATTGCTCTATTAAACCCAACTGATGCTACACATCTGGTTAAGAACTACTATCATTCTGATAAATATGGGAAAGCTTTAGATAGACTTGAGGAAAATGGTGTGATGTTCGTGTTACACTGCTGCAGTGATTACACTTGGGTTATCCTGCCGTCAGGCGGTTCCCCAGTCGGCCTGAGTTCCAAAGTCTTGGTCCGGCGTCTGTTGCTGTCGCCTCCTCCCTGACGTCAGTGCGACAGGGGTATATAAGATGCAGCCGACGCCATTTTCTTCAGTCTTTCTTGCCACGCGGTGACCGAAGCAAAAGCAGTTCGCAAGTGCCGGTCAGCCGACTCCTGAGATTTTCATTCCGAATCCAGAACCGAAGTCTTCTACAAAGCTAAGTACCCCGTTGGGGAAACTTTTTCTTGCCTCAGACCGATGTCAGTAAAAGTTAATTGTATTTCTTGTGGGAAGCAAATACCTCATAAGGATTTCCATTCCTATTGTATCCCATGCCTAGGCCCAGACCCACGACGTCACTAGTTGTCTGTTTTGTGCTAGGTTTAACAAGCGCACTATTAAACGTCGGTCTGATTTTGCCCAACATTATTTTGGCAGAAAATTCAATTACACCATACCGTCGGAACTTCCGACGACCGGAATACATAAAAAGCGCAAAGACAGGGACAGGCGTCCGAGGCCCAAAACTGTTGAAGCCTTTTCTAGGCCAGTCACCGGTTCTCCGGTTTTCAGCGAGGCACCTTCGCAGCCCTTGACAACCGCTTCTGCAGAACCACAGGCTGCCTCCGACTCCCACGTGGAGATGGCTGGGCCTTCGGACGCTCAAGTTTTTCAGCCTACCAAAACTAACCCTTCAGAGGGATCCGGAGTAGCTGAGCAACCTGCAGCTTCAGAGGGTGTTTTCAGACCTGCTCAGTTAAGCATTAGAAATCCTCTAAGTCTAAGCCTCCTTTAAAAACAAAGAAACAAATACAGAATTCCCCAGGACAGACCTCCATGCTTAAGAAACAAATGCTAAAAATGGCCGAAGACCTAATCACTGATCAGGGGGTCCCATCCCCCTCCTGATAAAAGGCCCAGACAGTAAAAGGCCCAGACAGGATGCAGACTATGACTCATCCATTCAGGTGTCCATTTCTTCAGATTCATCCTCAGACCTAGGATATTCTTTACCCCCTTATGAGGATTCTGATACTGAGGAATCAGTTCCATCAGCCTCTCCGCTTAAGGACCTTACATACCATGAGGGAGCATCTCCATTGGGAAGGCCAGGATTACTCAGAATCCAAAAAAAGGCTCAGAGACTTCCTTTTATTACCTCAACACAGACCCCTTGCCATTCCGCCAGTGTTAGATATTGTGGATGATGTGTATACTGAATCCAGCTTAAATTCTGATTCCTTACCTCCAGCCCCAGTTAAACCTGACAGATACTGAGTCCCTGACTCTCACAAATTTCTGTATAAAAGCCCTGTTGCTGACCCTGAAACTTTCTCAGGGACCCAAAGGGATTAAGGCCTCATCAGCAAAAATTCCAGTTATCTCTGACAGAGATTCCAGAGCATTAGACAGATAGGGAAAGAAAGCATGTACGTCTGCAACTTTAGCAATGAGAGCCTTAAATTGCCAGTGTTTTGCTAAAATATCAGCAATTTCTGATGTCTCAGTTGAAACAAAAAAATGCATCCAGATTCAGATCCTCCTAATTTTAAAGAAATGCAGGATTTATTGCATGCAGCTGAACAAGTGGGAAAACATACTTTGCAATCTGGTTTTGATTCTTTAGAGGCCTCTTGTAGAGCAGCAGTTACAGGCTCTGTCATTAGAAGACATGCTTGGTTAAAAGAACATACGTTACCAGATCATGTTAAAGCAAAATTATTGGATGCACCTTTGCAGCAGGATGTGTTATTTGGAGTTAAGGCAGAAGAGGTATTAAAGAAAATGGCGGATAAGGCAAAATCTATGCAAACGGTGAAGGATTTCTTACAGGTTCAGCCTCCTTGTTTTAGCAGAAATTGGCCAACAAAGAATTGGTCCTTTCCAGTTTCAGACAGACCTCAAAGGGGCAAATACAGACGTCCAAGAGGTAGAGGCCAACCACAGGTCCTTACAGGCCTCAACAATGGGGTGCACCAGGCCAGAAAGAAGGGGAGGACAGGCCCCAACCATATAAAAAGCAGCCTCAATAACTTCCCACTACAGCTGCCAAACAGCTCTCTCTTGGCAGCCCCCTTGGGAGGAAAACTGGCACTTTTCTATCACAATTGGCATTGGATCACAAAAGACAAATGGGTTCTCAACATTGTATTTCAAGGTTACAGGTTCCACTTTCGCACACTGCCAAGATTAAAAGGAATGCCAAATCTGCCACCAAATCAATGGGCAGAGGTTCAAAAACAAATTTCAGCACTCATGGACATGAGAGCTATTAAAAAGGTACCACCACAGGAGCAAGGACAAGGTTTTTACTCGAGACTCTTTCTGGTTCCCAGAAAGGACAAAGCCTGGAGGCCCATTCTGGATCTTTCTTCTCTAAACACTTACCTGGATGTTCTGAAATTCAAAATGTTGACACTACAGCAGCTTCTTCCCATGCTGGGCAAGAAGGCTTGGCTCATGACCTTGGACCTCAAGGAGGCATACCTGCATGTCCCTATCAGACAAAACTGTAGAAGATACCTCAGATTCATAGCTGGTTCATTGCACTATCAATTCTGTGCACTGCCCTTTGGCTTATCTACTGCGCCCAGGGTCTTCACAAAGTGCCTGGCACCAGTAATTGCATTTTGCAGACAGAAAGGAATTCAAATTTATCCGTACCTGGACGACTGCCTGATTCAAGCAGAGGGCAAGGACATTCTTCTAAAGCATCTGGCATTTGTAAAAAAGTTAAGTTGCCTGGGGTACACAGTAAACGAAAATAAATCAAAACTAGTGCCCTCACAAGAGATAATATTCTTGGGTGCCAGCTTGAACACAACGGCCCAGATGGCTCATCTCACACCAGACAAGCAAGGACAACTGACTCAATACTTTCAGTTGATGGCAACAAAGACCCAACTCCCTGCAAGAAAAATTCTGCAGGCCTTGGGTTACATGGCATCTTGCATACTACTAATTCCATATGCCAGACTGCATATGAGGAAACTACAGTGGTACCTAAAGAGTGTATGGTCTCAACACTGTCAGTTTGGAAACAGTTATACCACTAATTCCTTGCCTTCAACAGGAGTTTTGATGGTGGGCTCAAGCTTGTCACCTCAACAAGGGACAGCCTTTTACTCAACCCACTGCCAGGCAAACACTGACAGCAGATGCATCGGATTATGCCTGAGGAGCACACATGCAAGGAAAATGTATTCATGGCAAGTGGCCCGCAGAACAAAGGCATCTACACATTAATCAAAAAGAGATGCTAGCTGTACAAAATGCCCTTATAGCTTTCAAGGACCTGCTGCTTCCAGGACAACTACTACTAAAGACAGACACCACCACAGTTATGTGGTACATAAACAAGCAAGGGGGCACTCACTCCTACCCCCTTTGCAGACAAGCCATGACCTTGTGGAACACAGCTCTAAACTATCAAGTTCATCTACAAGCACAATTCCTGCCAGGAGAGAAAAACACACTGGCAGACGACTTAAGCAGAAACATCATAGATCCCCATGAATGGGAATTGAATCCACAAATATTCAGAATGATAACACAGAAATGGTGGAGCCCGGACATAGATCTGTTTGCATCCCCAATGAACTGCCAGCTACAGAAATTCTGCACAAGGAGTTACCATCCACACGTATGGAAAGTGGATGCCCCTCTTATTCAGCTGGAAAAACCTACAAGTATTGACTTTCCCACCACTACCTCTCCTTCCAAAGGTACTGTTAAAAGCCAGGCAAGAAGAGCCAAAGATAATCCTGATTGCACCAGATTGGCCAAGCCAGCACTGGTACCCAATCTTAAAGAACTTGGCACAAGAATCACCTTGGATTTTGCCTCAAATCCCACATCTGCTGACTCAGCACAACAATCAGATACTTCACAGCCAGCGAAAGACCTTAATCCTAGCTGCATGGAAGATTCCTTAGTCAAGCGAGCAATGCCTCTCTCCAAAGCTGTTATGGATGTCATTCTGGAGGCCAGAAGGCCTAGTACCAGGAAAGCCTAGTCAGATAAATGGAAGAGATTCTGTGCCTGGAACCAGGCTCACAGCCTTGACCCTCTTGTCCCAAACATTCCTCAGATACTACAATATTTAACTGAGATGCTGGACAAAGGCCTCTCTTTTTCATCCAAAAAGATCCACACCTCTGCCATCTCTGCTCATTACAACACGGATCCACCAATTTTCTCTAATCCTTTGCTAAAACAGTACCTCAGAGTGGCTAAAAACATAAGACCGCCCCGTAGAGCACCTACTCCATCTTGGGAACTCAGCTTTGTTTTGGAAGAATTCACTTTACCTCCTTTTGAGCCAGCTAACAGCAGAATTAAAATATATCTCTTGGAAAACTGCTCTGCTCCTGGCAATAACATCAGCACGAAGAGTTTCAGAATTACAGGCACTAATGGCAGTGGAACCTTTCCTCATTTTCCACCAGGACAGGGTGTCTTTATGAACTAACCCTACGTTTATGCCAAAGGTGGTGTCAAGTGTGGCTCTAAACCAAACTATTCACTTGCCAACTTTTTATCCAAAACCACAGAATAAAGGAGAGAGACTACTGCATTCTTTGGACATTCACAGGCAGTTACGCTTCTACTTGGACAAAACCAAAGCTTTCAGAAAATCTGAGCAATTATTGGTAGCATATGCTGCAGGAGCACAGGGAAAAGCCATTTCAAAACAGACTATTTCAAAATGGATAGGACATTGTGTTTGTTTCTGCTATACACACCATGGGAAACCTGTACCTAGCAGCATTAGATCTCACTCCACCAGGGCAACAGCCACTTCAACTGCCTACCTCAGAGGAGTACCTACCAAGGATATTTTGGAAGCAGCAACATGGAGTTCTGTGCATACCTTCACCAAGCATTACCATTTGCCTTTATACTCCAAATCCAGAGCTGGCTTCGCCACTGCTGTGCTGCAGGGCCTTATAGCCACCCCGATGCCTTATAGAACCAGCCACCCTTCCTCAGCTTTGGGATTTTACCCAAGTGTAATGACTGCAGCAGTGTAACATGATGAACATAGTACAGTTTTGTACCTACCATAAATGTAAATGTTCAAGTGTATACACTGCTGCAGTCCAGGTTACCCTCCCTCCTTCCCCTCTTACTTGCTGGTATGTACCTATGTCTTCTACCCTTTACTACCTATGGGGAGTATTTGCTGGTAACTGAAAGTTGTTTGCTTTTCTTATGTATGTTTTATCATTTGAATTGCCTACCTATTTGGGGGCACCTGACATCTGGGGCAAGAAAAACTGAAGAAAATAGCGTTGGCCGCATCTTGTATACCCCTGTCGCACTGACGTCGGGGAGGAGGCGACAGCAACCGACGCCGGACCAAGACTTTGGAACTCAGGCCGACTGGCAACTGCCTGACGGCAGGATAACCCAAGTGTAATGACTGCAGCAGTGTATACACTCGAACATCTACATTTATGGTAGGTACAAAACTGTACTTTCTTCTGCAACACTTATTTGTAGAAATCTCATTTGCCAAGCTCGTATGTTAAAATTTACATTAGTCTCTCTTGAGACCATGAGGAACGTTTTGGCATCAGTTTCCTCTTCTGAGGAAAATACTTTTGTATAACTTAATTGCTTCTGTTACTCAAGTGGTTACCCACTGTCTAAAATGTGTTTACGATACTGCTGATGCTACTTCCAGGGCAGCTGCCACTGGAAGCGTCATGTGGAGGTTTGCCTACTCAAAATCTTCCAAAGGATGTTAAAGCTGAAATTTTCAATTCTTGAAAGTAGTCCACTAAGGTTATGCATGTTAGCGGGAGTCATTCCCTCCTTTTTAAGTGATTTCCCCCTCATCCCCCAGATAAACTTCTTTTTTCCCCTCCTGTCCTTCAGCATCAAGGGGTGATAGAAGTGGTCCTCCTTCTTCAACTAGCAGAAGGATTTTATTCAAGAATTTTTCTGATGCCAAAGAAAGAAGTCTCATGGAGACCAGTTCTAGAGCTTTTAGTTCTAAACATATTTGCAATAGTGTCCAAGATCAAAATGTTATCCCTTCATAACTTATCTCACATTCTCTATTGGAGTTTTCTGCTAACATTAGATGTAAAATATGCATATTATCCCATTCTTATAGATCCAGATGTTAAGTTTTTTTGTGTCTGGATCACATTGTCAGTTCTCTGTAATTTCTCTGTATTAAACTTTGGGGTATCCCACTGCTCCAAGATTATTCACAAAGCCTATTGCAGACTACAAGGTATTCACATTTTTCCTTGTTTGGGCAACGTGCTTATTTTGTAGAATCTTTTTTCAAAGTGTCAAAAATCTCTCACTTGGGTGGATCTTCTACACAGACTGAGGTTCCAGGAGAACATAACAAAAATCTTGTTCTGCTATAACCTCCTTCACTGCTATATTTCACTTCTTTGGTCTTCCCTCTTTAATACAAGTGTTATACTGCTAAAAAAATTCCATCTGCTACCCTATCCAAAAGACTCCATACCTTTTTCTAGTAAAATGAAAGTCATTACTGCTCTTCAAATTACAAAACTTCATTGTCCTGTACATCAATCTAAAGGAAAGTGGTGACATCCACCCATGTCCTGGACCAGTCCCAGCTGCATGACATTACACCCACCATCCAAACTAACCCTCAATCACTACATAATAAAGACTTCTACTCCATACAGTAGCCATGCATGTCAAATTTTGGCATTCCCCTCTAACCTTCCAATACACAGTTTCAATGCCCACAGCATCTGTAGCAAAATAGTTGAATTGTATGCCTAGATAGTTTCACCACCCCCACATTGTATTAATCACAAAACTTGACTAAGACCAGAAGTTAAAGATGGAAGATATCTTGCCTCCCAGCAATAGTATCATTAGAAAATAAAAGGTTAAATGGATTAGTGGAGTGGATGTAATCTTTCAAGCCACCCTACTGTGTAGTTACCACCCAACTAAACCACAGATGTGAAGTTGTTCTATCTTGCCTTCATTCTCACTGCCAGTATAAGTTTGATATTTGATAAAAAAATTGATAGTTTAGCATAGTAGTTAGTTTCTAGTAGTTTAGCTTAGTAGTTAGTTTTTCTTCCTCTGCTTCTCTGATCCCTCAAAAGTGTAGAGACCCAGAGCCTCAGGTTGCCCCATTGGGTGAGCCCTGCTCTTCTGGGACCTCCCCAGAAGCTCCTACTGAGGAGGTTTCCAGGAAGAAGCTTTGCAAGAGGATGCATTTAGACTCCTCACAGGAATCCAGCATATCGGATACTGACTTAGATGAGTCAGAAGGGTCCCCACGATCCCCCTCTGAAGATATCTCCTTCGGTGATATCTTGGAAATACTAAAACAGAAGGGTGGCTGGAAGCCCATTAACCCTACTGATGATGAGTCAGTACACCTGAAGGCTTTCGGGTCTTAGCCCTTCACCTCTTGGGTGACTCTGCCTTTTGATGAACTGATGGATCTTGTTTCTTGATAGGCGTGGGAGTCCCCAGATACCATGAAACCGGTCCCTCGGAGGCCTAATAAATTTATAATGTCACCCCATGACACTTCCTTACCAAAGGAGTATCCATTGATGCTATGCTGTTGGTGGCAGCCACCAAAAAGGAGTTGTCTGAGACCTCTGCATCTGTTCATCCTTCTAATAGGGATTCTAGGTTCATGGAGAGATACGGAAAGCGCATGTTTAGTTCATCGGCCTTTGCTCTTCGATCCCTGAACTATCTTACACATTTTACTGGACTACACAGAGATCTCCTTAAGGAGTTGGGAGATGCTCTTCAGGGTGCAGAAGTTGCAGGGGTCTCTGATAAGGTAACCTCCCAGCTTGCTACCGTAAATTCCCTTATAAACTCTTCAATGTGTCTGATTTCGTACGCAGCTGATGGAATGAGCACAGCAGCAGATTCAGGAATTGCTCTTAGGAGACGCTCCTGGATGTGTTTATGTTCCTTTGTGGAGCCCTATAAGTCATCCTTTAACACCCCATTTGATGGTTTGTCCCGCTTAGGAACAAAAGTGAAGTAAATGCTTACCGGGTTTGAGGAAGATGGAAAAACACTGTCTGCTGTAGGAGTCTGTTTTTCCACCCCTACCAGACCTTGCCCTAAAGGTCGAAAAAGTGGGAAAATGTGGTTCCATAAATCTCAAGGAGCTTTCTTTGACACACGTGGTGAAACCCCCCTCTAGAGGCAGAGGAATGGGTAATGGAAGATGCCATCCACACAGCAGAGGGGGCCCGCAGAATCAGGGCGACGGAGATCAGTTCTTTGGAAAGCCCCATCAGTGCTCCTGAAAGGAGGCCCGTCTGTCCACCTCTGGAGGCAGCCTGGTGACGCTTATTTTTGTACCCAACACCTGGCTAAAAATAAAAGACCATTTGGTACAAAGCATCATATTCAGAGGATATTCAGTTCCCTTTGCCACCCCTCTAGCCCTTGAGAAAAATCCTGGATGTTCCACCCTGTCACAGAGAATAAGCAACCATAGAAATTGCAAGGTTGCTAGAAAAACACTCATTCAACCAGTCCCAGTAGACCAGAGAGGATCCCGAACTTTACTCTAGGTTCTTTTTAGTTCCATAAAAAACAGGGGACTGGAGACAAATTTTGGATCTCAGCAGATTGAACAAATCTGTCAAAAAAACAAAGTTCCGGATGGTCACGTACAGTCTATACTTCCCTTTCTTGGGAAAGAGACTTGGATGTGCTGAATAGATCTTCAGGATGCGTACTAACACATAAAAATGGCCAGACCATCCAGGCATCATCTGCACTTTTGGCTGGGAGCCAGTCATCAGTTTTGAACTCTGCCCTTTGGTCTTACTACAGCCCCCAGATGATTCATCAAATGCATGACAGCAGTCACTCCTCACCTGAGATGCTTAGGATTCCAGGTGTTTCCATATCTAGACGACTGGCCGCTCACCACCAGCACCGAGCATCGACTCATACAAGCAACCTTAAATCTTTGGAGTCAATTAGGCATTACCATAAACTCAGAAAAATCTGCCTTATCGCCATCCAAACGTACCATTTTTATAGGAGCAGATCTCAACACCGTTTCTATGGCCATAAAGCTTCCAACAGAAAGAGTTTGAGCCCTTCAACAACAAGTCCTGAACCTCATCTCAGAACAGAAAGCCCCAGCTTCAACAATGCTCAAAATATTGGGGACAATGGTGGCAGCAATCATTGCCATTCCTTTCTGTCAAATGCATATGTGTATACTACAATGGCTCCTGTTCACACAATGGTCCTTTCAAGAACTTCCAGTGTCGCACCCGATTATAATGAATGCATGCAAGAAGGATCTTCATTGGTGGCTGACTTCTCAAGTAACAATAGGACGCCCCTTTGTTATATCCACTTCTACTGCCGCTGTGACCACGGATGCCTCCCTGATAGGGTGGGGGGGCATGTTCACTGAAGGACAGCCCAAGGCACATGGGAGAAACACGAGGCTCATCTGCATATCAGTGTCCTAGAGATTGAGATTAGTACTTCTAGTGTTGCAGTCCTTTCAACACTTTCTTTCTCTAGGGATTTTTGCAATTCAGACAGACAAGATGTCTGTGGTCTGGTATATAAACAAGCAAGGAGGAACCAAATCCTACCCCCTATGTCGAGAGGCCCTGACAGTATGGCAGTGGGCAACATCCACCCAGCACTTTTTGGATCCTGGACGCATTTCCAGATCTTCTGATTCATTCAACAGGGGCTGTTCATCCTGGACTTCATACCCTCAGATTGACAGCTTGGCTGCTCCAATTCCAAGAATAGCCAGGTTCCACAATCTTTCACCTGCAGTTCTGAACATCCTAACATCTTCTCATAAGTCATCTACCAGGAAGTTATACCTTAGTAAATGGAGAAGATTTTCCATATGGGCATCCCAAAACAATGTTGACCCATATTTGGCTTCAATTGCTTGAGTTTCTGACCAAGCTTTTTAATGAAGAGACAGCTGCAGCGACCATTAGAGTTCATTTGGCAGCAATTTCTAATTTTTATATTGGCGATCAAGGGGCTCCTATCATGTCCCATAGACGGAAGCCTTTCTTAAAGGTACTATCCATTTGAGACCACCTATTAGATCCCCAGCTACATCATGGAATCTAAATTTTGTTCTTTCTCGAATCATCTTACCCCCCCCCCCCCCCTTGAATTGGCCTCCTCTTGCGACCTGAAATACTTATGGAAGACCATTTTTCTAGTAGTAGTTAGTTCTGCTCGAAGGGTTTTAGAGTTGCATGCATTGTCCATTAAACCCCCATACTTGATTTTTCACAATGACAGAGTATCGCTGAGGACAAATCTGTCATTTTTACTCAAGGTTTCTTCAGAGACGAACCTCAACCAGGCTATAGAATTACATGTTTTTTTCCCCAAAATATACTAATAAGATGGAACATCTGCTGCACAAACTTGACATCCATAGGCAACTTCAATTCTATTTAGACAGGACTAAGGACATTAGAAAATCAGTACAGCTCTGTTTCCTTTTCAGATTCAAAGAAGGGTACTCCTGTGATAAAAACCATGTCAAAATGGTTATCAGATTGCATTTCCTTTACATATAGCTCTGTGCACATGCCACTAAATCATTAAAGGCCCACTCCACTAGGGCTGTTTTCGCATCTTCAACCTTTCTAGCCAAGCTACCCATAGATTCCATTTGTGCAGCAGCCACATGGTGTACACCTCATACCTTTATCGCTCATTACAAATTGGATAAGGGCCTTCAGGGACAGGGCCTCCTTTGGTTCCACGGTTCTGAGGAATATACTTCCATGAGCCACCCAAGAAAGATGGTGCTTGGGATGCTAACCTGTCAGTGAGAATGAAGCATAGATAGAACAACTTCACATAAAGAAGTTATGTACTCACCATAACGTTCCATGTGAGTTTGTTCATCTCGCCTTCATTCTTAGTCCCACCCACCAAATCCCCTATCAAGAATTCTTGAGGACCGGGAAGTTGAGACAAATCTTGGTGATATTTAGTCCTTATCTACTGTATTCTTGTGTCTTCCTACCGGGGTATTTATTTATCAGTATAGTTGGCTGCAAACAAGATCTGAGGGAAGCACCAATGCATCATGGGTAAGGGAGTAGGCCACGAGCTGGTTGAAGATCTCAAGCTTTTGCATTTGGCCGAGTTGGAGCTTCGAACCCATCAGTGAGAATGAAGGCAAGATGAACAACTTACTTGGAAAGTTATGGTGAGTACATAATGTTTTTTAGCAATGGAGAGCTGCTAACAGCTTAACTCGTATTAAATAACCTAAAGTCCTTGTACATTGTAGCTGCACACATCCCTGCATTCTAAACAGTGCCAGTACAGTTGATATTTTAAGTTGGCTATCCTCAACTATTAGCCAAGAATACCTGGGGACCTAAACCTAGACTGGAATATAAAAAGAAAACTGCCCCCCCACACACACAAGATTCACTTCTTTCACTTCACCTAACTAATCTGAGAACCAACCAGACTTGACAAAAAGTCCAAAAAGTGTCCCTCTTGGACAGCATACGAACAACTAACCCAGAAAAAAAAATCAAACTTGACAAAACCCAACTTGATATAGTCAGAGATCACCACCCCATATACATCACCAGAAACTATCAAAAACCCACAAAGGCACTACATTTCAACTCTGTAAGAAACCTAAGTTTTTTTTTGACCAAACAATTTTCAAAAGCACCCTCAAGCAATGTAACTGAAATCCACTCAAATACCTACCAGTAGAAGAAGTTGTCTCCTACTTCAGTAACTCCTCCTTAACCATCCTAAATCAACAAGCCTCAATAACACGAGTAAAATTAAATACTGCACCCTGGTTAACCTGTCAGATCAAAGCACTTGTGAAATAAAAGTGCAAGACCTGGGAACAATGACAAAGAAATGACACTGACCAAATCTCAAAGCATATAGGTGTCTTAGAAAATGTACATATAAACAAAATGTTTTCTTCTCTGCATAAGACCCTCACATAAACCATAAGCAGCTCTAGCAAATTTTAAACAACCTCATAAAACCTAGCAGAAATCTCACTCCAAATCCCTTTCCACCTAAATCCAACAAAGAAAGAAATTCAACAATGCTTTCATGTCCTGCACTTACCTCGGCTTCCTTAACACTCGCCCTCTTCACCCACCAGTGACCCCATCTCTACACCCCAGTGCACTATAAAAACTGTTCCAAACTCTATCCAAAATGTAAACCTACAACATTAGCACTTGATAACCGAATGTTGTAGCGTAGCTGATGTCAGTACATGCTACTCAGTATCTGTCCACCTTAATAGATCCGTAACAGTAAACCATATTCCTGGCATATGGAAAGCCTCCTTCATTATTCCCCTCCACAAAGGTGATGTATGCATCAAGCCATCACTCCATAGCAATTTTCCTGCCACTGCAAAGTACTTGAAAAAGTATTTGTCAACTTAAAATCTTTCTGCTTGCTAACGAGCTACACTCACCTAACCAACATTGCTTTCAACTCCACCACAGTACTGAAACAGCCCTACTACACTACCTTAGTAATGTTAAGCAAAGTAGAAACTCAGGTCATATCGTCTTCTATTTTTTCCTTGACATGTACTCCATGGTACTGAAACAGCCCTACTACACTATCTTATTACTGTTAAAGTAGAAATTCAGGCCATATCGTCTTCTGTTTTTTTTCCTTGACATGTCAGAAGCCTTCAGTATAATTTCACACCAACTTCTGCATAGACTTTATACTTCATTTTATTGGCCAACCACATTCTACTGTTAGTTGGTGTACAAGTTGCCTAAGCAATCACACCCAATCTGCAAAGTGGAAAAATTCTCATTCCACCTTCCTCTTCAGTACCTACGGGTGTCCCACAAGGCTGCATGCTAGGACCAATTCTTTTCAGTATTATCAGAAACATGCCAAAAATTCATAAAATATGCAGATGACTCTGCCTTAGTCTGCACAGCCTATAGCCAATCTACCCTACAAACCATCATACGGGGAAGTTTTCACCTTTGTTGAATATTGAATAAGAAAATTCCAACTGCACCTAAACCCAAAGAAAACCAAATTACTTTCATCCCTTCCCAGAAGTAAACATGGAAATAATTGGTAATCTCAATATACTCTCCACAAACAGGTCATAAATGCCAAATTATTAGGAATTACCATCGACAAAAAGTTAAAATTTGACCTTCACAAAGACTGTTTAAAAAAAAAAAGACAATAAGATAGGTTCACTGCACTGGGCAAAACATTTTTTAAACTGTCATAGTAGGAAACTAGCGGCCACCTACCTTCTAACCATCCTCCTCTATTTAGAAATCTCCACTCGCCCACCAGACATAAAATGGAACAGTTATAATGAAATTAGTAAGATTGCATGCAACCTCACAACTTGCAAACATCTCTGCACAGTCTGAAGCAACCTCAGCTGAATAGGATTTCCCCTTCACATCTCTGTTACCTGGCTACTCAAGAGTACCCAAGATTACTATACTACCATTAAATACCTCCTCTCTGGCTTCCCTCATCCACCGGCATTAGTCTAATAGAAATGTATGCTCTAAGGCAGTCAGTCTAGTTCAACCCAGCAAATCTAACAACTATGGAGACTCACTGTTCTCAGCTTCTCAAAAATATCTAACAGTCTAGAACAATTCAAAACTATGCTGAAGGATCACCTGAGGAAAAGCAAAATATATAACCTTTCCTTATCAAAGTACAGCTTTTTTGTTCCCTTTTCTGCTGTCACCCTTGTTCCTTCTCTCTCTCCTCCTTTTCTTTCTCCACCCATAATATCCCCTGCTACACATTATATAATCATTAACAATAGGCATAAATCCTAAAACACATCCTTTCTTGACACCATAAAGGTGTCTGTAGAACACCAGTCCCCTTCCTGTAAGAAGTCACAATAATGTATAAATACTCTGTAGTCTCATTACAGATGTTTAAACTTTGTTTCACTGTGTAAATATTCTGTAGTCTCTTTTGAATCATCCGTTCAGATTGTAATCCAAATCTGCATTTTGTTTTTACTGTATTAATTGTCTGTTAGTGGATCTTTTCTCTCCAGGCTTCTGCTGAAAATAGTCTACCAATCCCAGTAAGACTTTTCTGGTAAACAAAAACAAATTAATTATTTGACTCTCAGGATTGTTTTCCTCGGATGTCAATTGGATATCTTAGGAAAGGTAGATCTGTATCTAGATCTCCTTCTGATTTTTTCCACGCAGATTATGGTCTCAGCAAGAGGATATCCAGGATTTTGAGTCTCATGTCTTCTGCGATTCCTTTAGTAAGACTCTGTATGATAAAAAATCCAGTGGCACCTAAAATCTGTATGGTCACAACATCAGTATCCCCAAATTTTCCCAGTTGCCTCCTCTTTAAACAATTAGCTGTCAAGACAGATGCCTTTTCTTTTCCTTGGGCAGGGATGTTCCTGTAAGGTTTTCCACTTTTTCCACTGACATCCAGGGTACTTCTGAGATTCAGAAGAAATTCCCCAAGATCATTGTGTTGACTTTTGTCTGGCCCAAACAACAGTGGATGTCCTTCCGTACCACTGTTGCAGTATTCTTTGTAGTAGGGATCCCCTGGCAAGGGCAGCCCGACTTCCCACCAGTGTACCAAAGCCTTTTGGTTGTAAAGGGTATGCCTAACATCACACCTGTGCTCCTTGTGCAACAGCATAGGGCATAAAGGGGATGTCTGGATGTGCCATCCTCATAACTTCTTTTCACAAGTCTGAATGCCATCTTCGTTCATTGTTCTGAATGCCTGTTCATCTGCTGGTTCTACCACTTTCAGATAAGTGCCCTGTTAAGGTTTTTGATTTTATTTACTTTACATTTATCTTGTAATCTGGTTGTTGGATTTCATGTCATCCAGAAAGGGGAAATGCCAGTGCAGGAGACAGATTCTCCTTAAAGGTTATCACGAGCAGTGTTTGTTCTGTTTAGGCACTCCTGACAACCATACGTCTTGCGAGGTTTGTCAGTCCTTTGTCCCTCAAATGTTGAGAAGTCTGTTTTTTTTCCCCTAGCAATTTATCTTGAGAACCAGTGACTTAAGTTGTTTGCTCAGGATATCATGGAAGGATCTTCCTGATCCAAGGCCCAGCCATCTATGAAGAAAAAGGACAAGAATGCTCGGTCTGATTCTTCAGCTGTGCCACCTCCATTGGATATTTCACTTGAGGCTGGTGAAAGCTAGGAGGAGTGTCTTGTTTTGTTACTGGATTCCTCTACAATGACCATTTCAGAGGCTGGCTTGGACCCGACGCCACACATCCATGGAGGTTTTGCAGACATCCACCTCGGCTGTAGAAGGGAAACTGCGGATGGTTATTATTGAAGGGCCTAGAGGTGTTCTTCAAATTTTGGTTAGGGAAGAGGTCTTAACTACCATTGAGTCTGCTCTCAAGGATCCTGAGACTGAATGACAGAGCTTCACTCGGGGTTTGTTTAATGCCCTTATGGGGCTCAAACCTCCACCGGGTGCTTCTGTTCCTGCTCTCCCCTTGTCTTCTACCACTCTTAAGAGGCCTAGGGAACAGAATTCATCTGAGGAGGGTGCTGCTGATTCTGATTGAGTCCCTAGTTTGCTCCTTCCAGATTCCTTCGCCATTGGACTATGGTTTTGAGGGTGAAGAATCTATCGGTCCTGACACTCCTTTATTTGGTAATAGTATTTCCAGAATTATGGAATTTTTCAAATGGGACTGTGCTAAAGTGCCTGATGCTCGGAAAAGTTACTATGAGCTTTTGCAAATG
Source organism: Protopterus annectens (assembly GCF_019279795.1). NCBI lineage: Eukaryota > Metazoa > Chordata > Ceratodontiformes > Protopteridae > Protopterus > Protopterus annectens. Next base: position 1,477,600,059 of record NC_056739.1, read on the forward strand.
GTGTCTTAGGCCATTTGCTGTTCCTCTGATTCTTGCTGCCTTGCTGGATGCTTTTTCTATTGCTTCTCAGGCTCCTGATTCTCAAACCCCTGCTTCCAAAAAACATGATAGGTTTTATAAAGTGCATGAGGACTGCAAACTTCTTTATAAGTGTCCCTCTACTGACCCTTCTGTGGTGTCACTGGCTTCTGATAAGCCTTCCAAATTGCTGCGTTCTACTAAATTGCTGTCATCAGATAAGGATAACAGAGTCATGGAGAGACTGGGAAGAAGGTGTATACTTCTGCTACTGTAGCCTTTAGGACTGTTAACTGTACATGACTAGGTATGTTTTGGCTCTTCTCTGTCAAGCCTGTCTGGCTATTTATGATCTCCCTGATTCTGAGGGGAAGGCCTGTGCTCTTGCTTTGTTTGGGGCATCCTCCCAAGTAGCTCACCATTCCATTAAATGCAGCTAATGCTTCATCTAGGGCTGCTGCTTTTGGATCTGTTTTGAGGATGTATCCCTGGCTCAGACTTCAGCCTTTACCTAATGATATCAAGGCTAAACTGATGGATGCTCCTCTGGGTACTCAACAGTAATATGGTGATTCTGCTGCAGTTTAAATCCCTGCAAAAAAAAAGACAGAGCCTTACAGGAGTTGAAACATATTTTTGTTTCCCCTTTGCTCAAGTTTCAGAGAAATTATCCTAATAAGCCTGCCTTTGTCTGTAGACAGTCCCACCCACCCCAAAGGTAAAAAGGTTGGTAAAAGGACTCTGCCCACTAAAGCTACCCAAACTCCTATTCGGAAGCCTCCTTTTCCTGACAAACCAGCTGCTGTCTGTCCTGTTCTTATCAGTCACATTCCTCTTTCTCTGTCTCTTTTCCTGTTCCTTCCTATTTCGGTAAAAATCATTCGACACCTGTGTTCTTTCCATAATACACCAGGATTATTGCATGGTTTAGAAATCTCTTCCCCACCCTTTTTGGGCATTCCTCCACCTCCTCAGGAACAGTTGCCCTTTTCTCCAGAAGTGCCTCAGGGCCTGTTGGCTCAATGAACAATTCGAGGTCCCAAACTCTCACAGGGAGAAGGGGGTTTTACTCCAGAATGTTCTTGGCCCCCAGAAAAGAAGTCTTCAGGAGATCCATACTGGATCTTTCTCGGCTAAACACTATTTTGAAGGTCACACACTTCTAGATGCTATCCCTTCAAACCTCATTTCCTTTGCTACTTCCTTGGGCTGTTCTAGTTTCTGTGGATCTCCGGGATTATCTGCGCATTCCTATTCATCCCCTTTTCAGGAAGTTTTTATCTTTCTCTGTTGCTTTCTGGCAGTTTCAGTTCTCTGCTTGGCCCTTTGGCAACTCTACTTCCCCCAAGGTTCTTCACCAAATGTCTCGTTACTGTGATTACTTTGTGCAGGCTCGGGGGGGGGGGGGAATACATGTCTTTCCCTGTCTGGACAACCTACTTATTCAGGGCTCCTCCTCAAGAGATCTTACTTCAGCATCTATACTTTACCATTTCTCTCTTGCAAAGCCTGGGGTTTACAGTGAATTTCCAGATGTCATTCCTGACTCCTCCTCAGGATCATGTTTTTTTTTATGGGTTGCAGGAACCATTTGGTTCCAATGCTGGCATCTCTGCCTCCTCCCAAAGCCTTAACTCTTATTGCTTTCTTTCAGTCCCTTCTTTCTCCAGCATCAGTAACAGCCAGAGAATTTCTGAGGGCTCTGGGTCATATGGTTTCCACCATTCCTATGCTACCTCTAGCCGAGCTCCACATGAGCAAGCTTTGGTGGTTTCTGAAGTCAGTTTGGCTTCATATTCTCATCCTTGAAATTTTCTAGTCCCTTTACTTCCATGCCTTAAGCTGGAACTTCAGTGGTAGATTCATCAGTTGTCCCTCGAACCAGGGCTTCCTTTTCAACCTCCAATCTCCTCTCAGGAATGAGAATGGGGGGGGGGGCTCCTTTGGCCCTCTGAAAGTAGAGGGCCTTTGATTACTTCGACAAAAGAAAGATCACATCAATATAAAAGAGATTATAGCTCTTCTGCTGACTCTTCAGGCTTTTCATTCTCTTCCAGGGTCTCTCCTGATTCTCAGACAAAACCACAATAATGTGATCTGTCAACAAGCAAGGTCTTATCTCCTGTGCAGGTCAGCCCTTCAGGTTTGGGAGCTAGCTGTCTAGTATCAAGTGTGACCCTTCAGGCAGTTTACATTCCCTCAGATTTGAACATAGTGGCAGTCTCTCTGTGCAGGTCCATAACACTGTCCCACAAGTGGGTGCTTCACAGGGATGAGTTTCTGGACATTGTTTACCAGTGGGTGGTACTCAAGTAGATCAGTTTGCCTCCCCTCTGAATAGATAACTTCCTCTAATTTGTGCCAGAGTACCATGCTGTCTGGCCTGGAAGGTGGACGCCCTCTGTTTTTCTTGGAAGGGGATGTTTCTTTATGCCTTCCCTCCCCTCCCTCTCATTCTGAAAGTCCTGTCCAAGATGAATCAGGACACTCCCAAAATCTTGCTGGTGACTCCCTTTTGGCTTAGAAGGCATTAGTTCCCCTCCTTTTCTGTACCTTGCCAAGGGAAGTAATCACAAGTTATCTCAGTTTAGACCTACTCACACAAGACAAGGGGTCTCTCATCCATCCCCACCTGTCCACACTTCAACTGACATTGTGGTCGATAGGGTTTTGATCCCTTACAGACACCTTTTTTCTGAGGATGTGCTTTGGGTCCTGGAAGAGGCCAGAAAACCCCTACTAGGAAATCTTATTTATCCAAACGGAAGAGGTTTCCTGTTTGGTGTCTTTCTAGTAACCTGGATCCACTTACTGTGGATGTTTTGGTTCTTTCTTTGTGTGAATTGCTCAATATTGGGTTGGCCTATTCTTTTGTTAAGGCCATTTATCAGCTATCTCAGCTTGTCTGCATTTGACTCCCCATTTAGCCTCTAGAGTTGAGTCCAGACAATTTCTTAAAGGTGTCCTTCACATTAGGCCTCCCAGGAAACCTGCCCCCTCCTTCTCCTGGGGCCTTAATTTTGTTTTTGAAAATTTGACTCTGGCTCCTTTTGAGCCTGCTGCTTCAGCTTCCTTACAGCATTGTTCTTGGAATAATGTTGTTCTTTTGGCCCTTAACCTCTACCAGACAGGTGTTTGAGCTGCAAGCCCTTACTGCTGTTCCTCCTTTTTAGTTTTTCATAAGGACATGGTGCCCCTTTGTACTAATACTACTTTTATGCCCATGGTGGTTAGAGTTCTCTGTTAATCAGTCTATTCATTTGCCCACTTTATTTTCACTTCTCCCCAGCCTGCTAGTGAGAAGGTTTTGCACACCTTGGATTTGCAAAGACAAAGCAAATATTAATTGAATAAGACTAAATATTTTTGTAAATCTGATCAGCTTTTTTTCTTTTCATCCTAGATCTTTAGGTTTGGCTGTATCCAAGCAAACCTTTTCTTTGTGGCTGTCTAAAGCCATTTCTTTTTGCTGTACTTTTCATGATAGAGCCTTCATTCTTCTGTTAAGGCTCATTCCACTAGAGTCAAAAGGGCCTCACTGAGACAGATGCCTGGTGTCAAAGCCATGGCATGAAGCTCAATGCCAAAAAGTGTATTGTCACTTTATGTACCCATAAACAACCACATAGGTGGTAGTCTACTTAACGCCGAAAGTGTGATAAGAGACCTTGGGCCACAGGTGTACAGTAATCTCTCCTTTGATGATCACATCGCCACAGTGGTCAGGAAATCCTTCTATGTGGCTCACCTCATCACAAAAGGTTTCTCATCCAGAAAAAAAGAGGTCCTTGTTCCCCTCTACTCATCACTCAGACCCATTATAGAGTACAACGCCCCTTTTGGTATGTACCTCACAAGACATCTACAACAACTGGAAAGGCCACAGAAATACCTCACAAAGAGGATTACTGGCCTCAAACAGATGCCCTATGCAGACAGTCTCAAAAAACTCCAGCTTTATAGGTTCATAGGTTGGTACTAAGCTATCAGCCCTAGGGCCTATACAAGCCTAGCCATAACAATTCCCTGGCTATTTCTTCCCACATTATTTACTTTCCTGGACCCCTGTCTAGCAGGGCGACTGACGTGATCCCTGGGGTGAATTTCCTTTCTCCCATCCAATTGTCAAGGTTCCTCTTGAAGAGGTCCAAAGAGGCACTCTGCTTTACATGTATGGGCAATCTATTCCAGAGTCTGGGGAGTCTCTGGGTCAGGAACCTATCCCTCCAGCATGTTTTGTTTATTGTGATGACAAGGTTTAGATCCCTGGAGCGTGTAGCTCTGAGGGATTGGGATTTCTTTAAGTGTAGCATGTCCAGCAGCTCTGGGTTTGACATGGCCTTGTATGTTAAGCAGAGATTGCCTCTGAGTAGACGATATGCGACAGAGTATAGCTGGAGTTTTTTAAGGCGGTCAGCATAGGGCATCTGCTTTAGGCCTGTGATTCTTTTAGTGAGGTATTTCTGAGGCCTTTCCAGTTGTTGCAGATGTCTTGAGAGGTACATACCAAATGGGGCGTTGTATTCTATAATGGGTCTAATGAGGGATGAGTACAGTGGGACAATGACCTCCTTTTTTCTGGATGAAAAGCCCTTCATGATGAGGTGTGCCACATAGAAGGATTTCCTGACTGTTGTGGCGATGTGGTTATCGAAGGTGAGACCACTGTCCACCTGTGTCCCTAAGTCCCTTATCACACTTTCTGTGTTTAGTGTACTGTCACCTCTATGGTAATTCATGGATACATGTTTTTTCCCAAAGGGGATAACAATACATTTTGTTGGCATTGAGCTTGAGCCCATGGCTCTGGCACCAAGCATCTGTTTCTGTAAGTCCCTTTTGTAGAGTATCCACATCATTTGGGGATTCAATAATGGCTCCCAGTTTGCAGTCATCTGCAAACTTTGTTAGCCAGAGTCCCTTAGTGTTGACCTGTACTTCAGTAGATGCCAAACAAGAGTGGCCCCAGGACTGAACCCTGTCGCATATCGCCTACTCAGAGGCGATCTCTGCCTAACATACAAAGCTATGTCAAACCCAGAGCTGTTGGACATGCTCCAATTAAAGAAATCGCAATTCCTCCGAGCTACACACTCTAGGGACCTAAACCTTGTCACCACAATAAACAGAACATGCTGGAGGGATAGATTCCTGTTTCAGAGACTTCCCAAACTCTGGAACAGACTACCTATTTGTCAAACAGAGCTCCTCATTAGCACTCAAGAAAAATCTTGATGATTGGATGGGAAATAGGAAATTCACCCCAGGGATCACTTCTGTGGCTCTGCTTGACAGGGGTACAGGAAAATAATTTTCTAGGGTGGCGAAAGCCAGGGTACCTTTTTGGTTAGGCCCTAGGGCTAATAGCCTAGTACCTACGTATGAACCTAAGCTGAGGCTTTTTCTGGTGCTTTTTTCAAGGGTTTGGATACTAATTTTATTCCTGAGGCAGCAACCTGGACTTCTGCGCATAAGTTTACTAAGCACTATAAATTGGATATGGTTTCTGGGGCCAGAGCTGGATTTGCCAGGGCCGTTCTCCATGGCTTCCTAGAGGATTCTGCTGGCCCTTCTTCCTAAGCTTTTGCATTTTCCCTATTGTAAGGAATACTGCAACAGTGATATGGAAGGACATAGTACAGTTGTGTAAAGTCTTACCATACCAGTAATGTCCTTCTCTTCACTGTTGCAGTATTCACTCTCACTCCCTCCTCCTGGTCCTTTTTCCTTCTAGATGTGTTTACCTATTTTTATCCTTGCACTGCCATTCCTACTGGGTTTTTTTAGTTCTGAGGATGGTAAGTCCAGATGTCACCTTTGTGCCCCACGCCATGCCATGGAGAGCATATGTATGAAAGGCTTTGTTGTACTGGCTGTATATTAGGCTGCCCTTGGCAGAGGATCCCTATTTTAAAGAATACTGCAACAGAGAAGAGAATGATCCCTGCTGTTATGGTAAGATTCTACACAACTCTACTTTCTCTTTTTTTTTAGAAATGGCCAGAAGCAATTACCACAAGCTTCCTCACAGATCATATCTACTCACACAAGATCAAGAGTGCTTGATTTACTCCGACCCCTATTAACTTCAACTGATTGCGTGGATGATGGGGTATTAATTCTCTTTCGACACCTGTTTATTGAGGTTGTGCAGCATGGAGGCAAGAAGGCCTGCTACTAGATAATCATATATTAGTGAATGGAAAAGTTTTTTCTAGTTGGTGCCAACAACATAACTAGCACTTATTCAAGGCTAGGTGTTCTCTAGTCTGACAATACTTGAGAGTTACTATTCGATGGCCTTTCTTACTCCTCTGTCAAGGTTTTATCAGCAATTTCAGCATGTTTGCCCATGGATCGTCTTCTATCAATGTACTCTCATGTTAAAATGTTTTGGAAGGAGGGTTGCATAAGAAGCCTCTTAGAAAACTGGTAGCACCTTCATGGGATCTTAATTTCTTGTTAGAGAAGCTAACTCTTGCTCCATTTGAACCAGCTAACTTGGCTGACTTGATGTTCTTAATGTAGAAAACAGTTCCAACTGATTGTTCTGACCTCTGCAAGAAGTATATCTGTGTTGCAAGCTGTTATGTTGAGTCCAACTTGCCTAATTTTCCACGGGGATGAGTTTTCTTTGAAAACGAAACCATCTTTTATGCCTGAAGTGAAATCAACATTTACTTAGTCAAACTATATCTCCCTGATGTTCATCGTGTTACACTGCTGCAGTCATTACACTTGGGTTATCCTGCCGTAGGCGGTCCTGCAGTCGGCCAGAGTTCCATAGTCTTGGTCCAGCGTCGGTTGCGGTCACCTCCTCCCTGACGTCAGTGTGACAAGGGTATATAAGATGCAGCCAACACCATTTTCTTCAGTCTTTCTTGCCGCGCGGTGCCCGAAGCAGAAGCAGTTCGCAAGTGCCAGTCGGCCGACTCCTGAGATTTTCATTCCGAATCCAGAACCGAAGTCTTCTAAAAAAAAAGCTAAGTTACCCTATTGGGGAAACTTTTTCTTCCCTCAGACCGATGTCAGTAAAAGTTAATAACTGTATTTCTTGTGGGAAGCAAATACCTCATAACGATTTCCACTCCTATTGTATTCCATGCCTAGGCCCTGACCATGACATCACTGGTTGTCAGTTTTGTGCTAGGTTTAACAAGCGCACTATTAAACGTCTGTGTGATTTTGCCCGACATTATTTTGGCAGAAAATTCAATTACACCATGCCGTCAGAAATTCCGATGACCGCAATGCATAAAAAGGACAAGGACAGGCATCCAAGGCCCAAAACTGATGACGAGGCCTCTTCTAGGCCGGTCGCCGGTTCTCTGGTTTTCAGTGAGGTGCCTACGCAGCCCCTGACGACCGCTTCCACAGAACCACAGACCGCCGCTGACTCCCATGTGGAGTTGGCTGGGCCTTCGGATTCACTAGGTCTTCAGCTTTCCGATCCTAACCCTACAGAGGGAACCAAAGTAGCTGAGCAATCCACAGCTACAGAGGGTGTTTCCAGACCTACCCAGTTAACCATTAAACCCTATGCTAAGTCTAAGCCCCCCTTAAAAGCAAAGAAACAGACACAACTCTCTCCAGGACAGGCTTCCATGCCTAAGAAACAAATGCTAAAAATGGCTGAGGACCTAATCACCCTGATCAGAGGGTCCCACCCCCCTCCTGATACAAGGCCCAGACAGGATGCAGACTATGAATCTTCTGACTAGGTGTCCATTTCCTCAGACTCTTCCTTGGACCTAGGATATTCTTTAGCCCCTTATGAGGTTTCTGATGCTGAGGAATCAATTCCTTCAGCCTCTCCGCCTGAGGATTACTCCTTTGGGGAGACCTTGCATACCATGTGGGAACATTTCCATTGGGAAGGCCAGGATTACTCAGAATCCAAGAAAAGGCTCAGAGACTTCCTTTTATTGCCTCAACAGACCCCTTGCTATCTCGCCAGTTTTAGGTATTGTGGATGATGTGTACACTAAATCCAGTTTAAACCCTGACTCCTTACCCCCAGCCCCAGTTAAACCTGATAGATATTAGAGTCCCTGACTCTCACAAATTTCTGTACAAAAGCCCTGTTGCTGACCCTGAAACTATTTCTCAGGGACCCAAAGGGATTAAGGCCTCATTAGCAAAAAAAACCCAGTCCCCTCTGACAAAGACTCCAGAGCATTAGACAGATGGGGAAAGAAGGTATATACGTCTGCAACTTTAGCAATGAGAGCCTTGAATTGCCAGTTTCACATGCTAAAATATCAGCAATTTTTGATGTCTCAGTTGAAACAAAAGATGCTTCCAGATACAGATCCTCCTAACCTAAAAGAAATGCAGGATTTATTGCATGCAGCTGAACAAGTGGGAAAACATGCTTTGCAATGTGGGTTTGATTCCTTAGAGGCCTCCTGTAGAGCGGCAGTTACAGGCTCTGTCATTAGAAGGCATGCTTGGTTAAAAGAACATATGTTACCAGATCATGTTAAGGTCAAATTACTGGATGCACCTTTGCAGCAGGATGTGCTGTTTGGAGTTAAGGCAGAGGAGGTATTAAAGAAGATGGAGGATAAGGCAAAATCTATGCAAATGGTGAAAGATTTCTTACAGGTTCAGCCTCCTCATTTTAGCAGAAATTGGCCAACAAAGAATTGGTCCTTTCCAGTCACAGACCTCAAAGGGGCAGATACAGACGTCCAAGAGGTAGAGGTCAGACACAGGGCCCTTACAGGCCTCGACAATGGGGTACACCAGGCCAGAAAGAAGGGGAAGACAGACCTCAACCTTATAAAAAACAGCCTCAATGACTTTCCACTGCAGCTGCCAAACAGCTCTCTTGGCAGACCCCTTAGGAGGAAAACTGGCACTTTTCTATCACAACTGGCATTGCATCACCAAAGGCAAATGGGTTCTCAACATTGTATCTCAAGGTTACAGGTTCCATTTTCGCACCCTGCCAAAGGAATGCCAAATCTGCCACCAAATCAATGGGCAGAGGCTCAAAAACAAATTACAGCACTCGGGGACATGAGAGATATTCAGAAGGTACCACCACAGGGACAAGGATTTTACTCCACTATTTCTGGTTCCCAGAAACGACAAAGCCTGGAGACCCATTCTGGACCTTTCTTCACTAAACACTTACCTGGATGTTCCGAAATTCAAGATGTTGACACTGCAGCAGCTTCTTCCCATGCTGGGCAAGAAAGCTTGGCTTGTGACTTTGGACCTCAGAGGCATACCTGCATGTCCCTGTCAGACAAAACTGCAGAAGATACCTCAAATTTCTAGCTGGTTCAATGCACTATCATATCTCTGCACTGCCCTTTGGCTTATCTACTGCGCCCAGAGTCTTCACAAAGTGCCTGGCACCAGTAATTGCATTTTGCAGGCAAAAAGGAATTCAAATTTATCCATACCTGGATGACTGCCTGATTCAAGCAGAGAGCAAGGACATTCTACTAAAGCATCTGGCGTACGTAAAAAAGTTAAGTTGCCTGGGGTACACAGTAAACGAAAATAAATCAAAACTAGTGCCCTCACAACAGGTAATATTCCTGGGTGCCAGCTTGAACACAACGGCCCAGATGGCTTATCTCATGCCAGACAAGCAAGGGCAACTGACTCAATATTTTCAATTAATGGCAACAAAGACCCAACTCCCTGCAAGACAAATTCTGCAGGCCTTGGGCTACATGGCATCTTGCATACTACTAATTCCATATGCCAGACTGCATATGAGGAAACTACAATGGTACCTAAAGAGCATATGGTCTCAACACTGTCAAAGTTTGGAAACAGTTATACCACTAATTCCTTGCCTACAACAGGAGTTTCGATGGTGGGCACAAGCTTGTCACCTCAACAAGGGACAGCCTTTCACTCAACCCACAGCCAGTCAGACACTGACAGCAGATGCATCGGATTATGCCTGGGGGAGCACACATGGCAGGAAAATGTATCCAGGGCGAGTGGCCCATGGAGCAAAGACATCTCCACATCAATCAAAAAGAGATGCTAGCTGTACAAAATGCTATCATAGCTTTCAAGGACCTACTGCATCCAGGACAATTACTATTAGACAACACCACAGTTATGTGGTACATAAGCAAGGGGGCACACACTCCTTCCCCCTCTGCAGACAAGCCAGGACCTTGTGAAACACAGCTCTAAACTACCAAGTTCATCTGCAAGCACAATTCCTGCCGGGAGAGAAAAACACACTGGCAGACGATCTAAGCAGAAACTTTATGGACCCCCACGAATGAGAACTGAACCCACAAATATTCAGAATGATAACACAAAAATGGTGGAGCCCGGACATAGATCTGTTTGCTTCCCCAAAGAACTGCCAATTACATAAATTCTGCACAAGGAGCTACCATCCACAAGCATGGAAAGTGGATGCCCTCTTATTCAGCTGGAAAAAACTACAAGTATACACTTTCCCTCCTTTTACCTCTCCTTCCAAAGGTACTCATAAAAGCCAGGCAGGAAGAGCCAAAAATGATCCTGATTGCACCCGACTGGCCATGCCAGCACTGGTACCCAATCTTAAAGAACTTGGCGCAGGAACCACCCTGGATTTTGTCTCAAATCTCACAGTTGCTGACACAGCACAACAATCAGATACTTCACAGCCAGCTAAAGACCTTAAATCTAGCTGCATGGAAAATTCCTTAGTCAAGCAAGCAATGCCTCTCTCCAAAGCTGTTATGGATGGTCATTCTGGAGGCCAGAAGGCCTAGCACCAGGAAAGCATACTCGGATAAATGGAAGAAATTATGTGCCTGGAACCAAGCGCATAACCTTGACCCTCTTGTCCCAAACATTCCTCAGATACTACAATACTTAACTGAGATGCTGGACAAGGGCCTCTCTTTTTCATCCATCAAGATCCACGCCTCAGCTATCTCTGCTCATTACAACACGGATCCACCAATTTTTTCTAATCCTTTGCTCAAACAGTACCTCAGAGGGGCTAAAAACATAAGACCGCCCCGTAGATCACCAACACCTACTTGGGACCTCAACTTTGTTTTGGAAAAATTAACTTTACCTCCTTTTGAGCCAGCTAACACAGCAGAATTAAAATACATCTCTTGGAAAACTGCTGTGCTACTGGCAATAACATCAGCACAAAGAGTTTCAGAATTACAGGCACTAATGGCAGTGGAACCTTTCCTCATCTTCCACCAGGACAGGGTGTCTTTAAGAACTAACCCTGCGTTTATACCAAAGGTGGTATCAAGTGTGGCTCTAAACCAAACTATTCACTTGCCAACTTTTTATCCAAAACCACAGAACAAAGGGGAGAGACTACTACATTATTTGGACATTCACAGACGTTATGCTTCTGCTTGGACAAAATCAAAGCTTTCAGAAAATCTGAGCAATTATTGGTAGCATACGTTGCAGGAGCACAGGGAAAAGCCATTTCAAAGCAGACCATTTCAAAATGGATAGGACACTGTATACATTTCTGCTATACCCACCATGGGAAACCTGTACCTAGCAGCATTAGATCTCACTCCACCAGGGCAACAACCACTTCAACTGTCTACCTCAGAGGAGTACCTACCAAGGATATTTTGGAAGCAGCAACATGAAGTTCTGTGCATACCTTCACCAAGCATTGCCATTTGCCTTTATACTCTAAATCCAGAGCTGGCTTCATCACTGCTGTACTGCAGGGCCTTATAGCCACCCCTAATGCCTTATAGATCCAGCCTCCCTACCTCAGCTTTGGGATTCCCCCCAAGTGTAATGACTTGCAGCAGTGTAACACGAACATAGTACAGTTTTGTACCTACCATAAATGTAGATGTTCTCGTGTAAACACTGCTGCAGTCCAGGTTACCCTCCCTCCTTCCCCTCTTACTTTCTGGTACTTACCTAGGGCATCTACCCTTTATTACCTATGGGGAGTATTTGCTGGTATCTAAAAATGGTTGTTTGCTTTTCTTCTGTATTTTTACTAGCAATTTGTATTGCCTACCTATTTGGGGGCACCTGACATCTGGGGCAAGAAAAACTGAAGAAAATGGCATCTGCTGCATCTTATATATACCCCTGTCGCACTGACGTCAGGGAGGAGGCGACAGCAACTGATGCTGGACCAAGACTTTGGAACTCTGGCCGACTGCGGGACCACCTGACGGCAGGATAACCCAAGTGCCATGACTGCAGCAGTGTTTACACTCGAACATCTACATTTATGGTAGGTACAAAACTGTACTTTTTCTTTCCTGAACCTAAATGTGAGGGAAAAGGGGTACTCCTTACCTTGGATGTCCAGATACAACTTTGGTACTATCATAACAGAACTATATCTTTCAGATCTTTGGTTCAGTTCATTTCTTGTGAAGGTAAGAAGGGACAGTCTGTGTCAAAGCAGTCTATTTCCATATGATTGTCTAAAGCTGTCACCTTTTGTTATACTCACCACATCAGAAAAAATCCAGCCAAGGTCAAGGCCCGCTCTACGAGGGCCTTAGCTTCATCTGCAGCGTTTTGGAAAAGGTTGGCTTCTCGAAGCAGCAAAATGGTCCTATGTACATACATCTGCAAAACAGTATAAGCTCAATTCCATCTCTCTCTCTCTCTAGCTCAGGATTTGTTATGACCATTCTCCAGGTTCTCCTGGACTCTTCTCCTTCCACTTTCCAAAATGTTTAAGTTATAATCCACCCCTATAGCTTAGGCTACTGCAGCAGTGATCAGTATGAAGAACATGCTACAGTTGTGTAAGTAAACGTATAACCGTAGATGTTCGAATGATCACTGGTGTAGTATCTGCTCCCTCCCTCCACCCCCTTTGTTTCTTAGAGTGGTGTTTTTCACAGGGTGTGGACTTTTGATTTTCATTATTCCTGTGATTGTCCTTTCAGGGCCCACACTTCCTCTGTTGGCATGAATGCTCTGAAGGGCTTGGTGCCAAAACCTGTCATTTTAGTCAACACATTTCGAGCTGATTAATGGTTTGGGAGTGTGGAAGGTGCCCTGAGGCTTTGGAAACTGGCCAGCTGTTATGTCCTTGCAGGATATAATCCATATTTCTTAGGCTACTGCAGCAGTGATCATTTGAACATCTGTGGTAAGTTTATTTACACAACTTCCTGTTGCAGTTGTTTAGAATCATTTACCAGTGCTGATGTTGGGGGAGGAGGGGTCACTGCACTCTTACACCCAGTCGATGTCATATTATCGAAGTTACAAATATCAACATGTTCTGTACATGCTCCAGAGAGTGCCAGCCTCCCTGTACCCCCTGCTAATTATATATGCTAAGTTAGATCACACAATCCTCAGGGAAGGAAATCTTCCCTACACAGATTGTCAATCTCAGAAACTTGTCGACCACCTGTGGGTGTTGACTAAATGGTGCCTGTCACCTGGGTATCTGCATTCTGTCCTACTGATAGGATGTCTGACACTCAGAAAATAAGTATTCATATTACAATTTTATATTCATTATCTTAGCCATATTCGCTTTCCATGCAAAACATTGTTTAATATTTCTCTTGTATTGCATTCTCCGTTTTTTTTCCTCCAAGCTTCCCAATCAGGTTTGTACTTTTCATGCTTTATAACAAAGTGAAGTCGGACTTTATTTTCTAGAAAACCATAAGCAAAATTAGTGATCAGAAAGTATTGGATTAATTAATCTTAGTCCGCCCTTTCTCTCTTTCATTTTACAGGTTACTCCTCTTCATTGTGTTTAAATGATAACTCATGTAATTCCAAAAAACAAATAGAATTCAGTAGAATTAATTATTTTTTGGAAGGAAATATAAAGCCTATTCCAAAGAAATTATAACACAAATATGTTGAGTATTCCATCTTTCTATGACTCAAGCTATTTCTTAAAAAAAAAATAGCCATTTTAATTTTTTATCCAAAATATAATTCTATTTTAACATAGTTATGTCATATTTACTAAATTTTACCCACTTCCATAGCTTAACTTGGGATGGACTAAAATAAGCACCAATATTTCACATCAAGAAGGAATTTTGTTGTAAATCTACCAAATTTCATTCATGCCAGGAGTGCCCTTTCTGGCTCCTTCCCAGGGCAGGTGCTTTACACCGATACCTCAGACCTGGCCTGAGGAGCGTGTTTCAAGAACACAAGGGTTCAGTGTGTTTGTTCAAACAGAAACGTCAAAGGACCACATAAATGTCAAGGAAGTGAAGGCTGTTATTCGCGCACTTCAGTCTTGAACTACCTTCGGACCCCTGGTCCTTTCAAAATTTCCACAGACAATACCACAGTGATGTGGTATCTAAAAGGCACAAAGTCCTATAATCTCTGCAGATTAGCCATGACTGCTTGAGACATTGCTATCCAACCGATTCTTTTGCTTCAGGTAATGTACTTTCCATCAGAAAGGAATGCAGTGCCAGACTTTGAGCAGATCAAGGGCAGACCCTCACGAATGGATGTTAAACAGGAAGGTCTTCATGGGCGTTGTCAATCAGTGGGATATTCCATAAGCAGATCTTTTTGGCTCCACTCAAAACTGTTAACTCAGTTTCTGTTCTAGAGTGCCATGCCCGAAAGCATGGAAGATGAACCTCATGTTTTTCTAATAGAATGAGAAATTATTTTACGCATTTCTTCACCTTCCTAAGATTCCCAAAGTCCTCCTCAGAATTAAGAAGGACAAGCCCAAAATCTATCACAATTCCCTTGTGGCCTAGGTAGCACTGGTTCCCACTTCTCTTTCATTTGATCATGGGTAATCATCACAAATTACCTCATAGAATGGACCTGCTGACATAACACAAGGGCTGTGTTAATATATCCAGATATCCATACCCTAAGCTTATTCATTTGCATGGTAGGATTTTGTTTCCACTCTGGCACCTTTCTTTTTTCAGAGTATGTGCAACAGGTATTACAAGAGGCTAGAAAACCTGCTACTAGAAGAAGCCAGGACCCTTATCAAATGGGTATCCCTGATTTTCTTATTTAACCTGACATTTTCTTCTATCAAAGCACATTTGTCAGTCATCTCTGTCTGTCTGCCCATAGATTCAATCCTATCTGCACGTTTTGAGGTCAAACAGTTTTGAAAGGCATTCTACATATTAGGCCCTAAGAAGAGCAATTCCTCCTCTTTGGGACCTAAATTTTGTCTTGGAAAAGCTTACCCTTGCACTTTTTAAACCTGCTTCTTCTTTTCTTAAATTTTGTACTTGAAAGACTGTCTTGGTTGTGGCAGTGACTTCTGCCAAGGGGGTGTCAGAACTGCTAGAACTAATGACCTCTCCACCTTTTCTCCTCTTCCGCAAGGGCAGAGAAACCCTTAGGACTAACCCTTCCGTTATGCCTTAGGTGGTCACTGAGCTTTCTTTGATTCAGTCCATCAACCTGTCTGTATTTTTTCCATGTCCTCAAAACAAAGGTGAGGCACCTACATTTTTGGGCATTCATATACAACTCAGATTTTGCCTTTACGAAAAACAAGGACATCAGAAAATCTGATAGCTTTTTGTTTTCTTTTAGGACAAAATGTTGGATTTTCCTGTCTCTAAACAATTTCTAAATGGATTTCTACTGCTTTTTCTTTCTGTTACTCCTTTCAAGAGAATTCGCTCCCAGGTCTTGTTAAAACCTGTTCCATGAGAGCTGTTGCTTCTTTTGAAACCTTTTTCAAAGGTTTAAATTCTAAAGTCATTCTTGAAGCATCTAAGTGATTTTCTGTCCACATTCTTTGCATATATTACAAGATTAATATTTTTCCATTGCTAGAGCAGGATTTTCTAAAGCCATTCTTCAAGGAATCTTGGACCCCAGATCAGCCTCTGAATCCCCCCCCCCCTTTCCTTTTAGGTTATTTTGGGAATCTTCTTATCAGCCAGTAATGCTGCAACAGTGATCCAAGGGAGGTCATAGTGTAGTTTTGTATAACTTACTATAGCAGTTGGTGTCTGACTAATTACTGTGGCAGCATTGCATATTACACCTGTTTTCTATATTTATTTTCTTTAGCTTAGGTGGGAAAATAACACCATTTCCACCCTTCATGTTGACATGTACAATTTTTGTATATAGTTGCCTCTACATCTGCTCCAATTTTAACTTTTGGCCTAGGGCAAGAAACTCCTTGGATAATTTCATACATCCCTTATGTAACTCTTAGCTTTTCTGCACTTATGTTGTACCAAGTGAGAGAAAAGCACCCAGGCTTTGGTAAGCTGGCTGGATTATTTGCAGGATATCCCATCAGTCAGTAATTGTGATCAGTCAGGTGATCACACGTAATCTACCATTATGGTAAGCTCATTCACAGCGATACTTCCTGTGTATTCCTTTAATAGCACACATTTGTTAAAATGCTACATCACTCTATAAATAACTTCTGATGAGACCCATACTTCCCATGCCCCTCTCTGCAAGTGTCTTTCATTCAAAATATCCTTTGTCAATCAGTTTGACTTTGTTTTTCTTTTTGAAAGGTACCTCTGCAAGTCTTTTAACAGTTCGGTAAATGTACACTACACAGTAACTTTTTAATTGCTTAATTTTTGTTAGGTACAGCAGTAAACCTATTCCATGGAAACAATTCCTTTATTTACTCTGGTATTGCAAGGAGCTTTTCTCCTAAAGCCATGGGTTCAAATATCTCACAAAAGGACTCAGAATTTGTATGTCAGCACATTTACACCTTGTACCTTAAAACTAAGTGGCTCATTTTCTATGGCTGATGAAGGAATATATGATGATACATAAGAATAAAAATATAAGTTCCAAATACATTACTTGTACATTAAAAATTTTCCAAAATCTTATTAATAGCAATCCTGATATTAAAGCATGGTCATTTCTTTTATATCCAGTAGCGTACACACAAGGTAATATAATAACATTTAATATGGAAGTAGTCAACATGCTTAAAGAAAAGGGATTAATATATTGGCATCAATTTGCTAAACTCTGGAAAACCTCTGACAATAGACCAGATTAAGCAGAAATTAAATATGGAAGATAGTTCGTGGTTACATGTACAAGAATTAAGACAGTATATAGTAAGCAAACAAGAAACAATGCAACCATCAATAAGACAAAATGTTCCTAACCTTATAGAACATATAATATTACTAACGAATCAACCCATTACTGGAAAGGGATACTTATCTATTTATAAAACAAACAAAAAAATAAAAATGCATAATAATGACAAAATATGGAATTATAGATCAGTTAATGGACATGTGCCAAATGACAGAGATGAAAAACTAATTCTTCTCTCTCCAAAGCAGACATCACTTTCATTACATTGGAGACTTTTTACATGGCAATTCATACACAGATCTTATGTAACCCCTCATAAAATGGAACTTATGTTTAAGAAAAATATTGGCTGCTGGAGATGTGATTTATCAATTAAAGCGGACTGGCAACATATGTTCTACGAATGCCATTTGATTAAACCATATTGGGATAAAATAAATTATTTTCTGCAAATGGTATTCAATGATAAATTCCAGATTTCCAAATCTATTATTTTGTTTAATGTACCTGTACCCGACTGTGTGCCAAGAACAAAATATGTAATCTTATGGACTCTCCTAGCTATTGCAAGGAAGAACATTACATCAAACTGGAAATCCAAAGCTGCTCCAACTTTTAAGCAATTCATGAATATGGTGTCAGCAGTATCGCAATTGGAAATGAACACTATTAAAGGAAGAACTGAAAGAACTACATCATTATACGTAGCATGGCAAAAAGTAACTGAAATACTGGAGAATGACTGCAGCAGATTATAATCAGGAAACAATTGTATAGAAAGTCAATTATATGTCAACAATAGACAACCTTGTAAATACTTTATTTTGGTTTTAATGTTTGATATCTGTTTAGAGGTTTTAGCCTACCTTTTTAAATAATTTGTAAATACTTCATTGTCATAAATAACCTGCATTCATGTTTTCTTGTTTTTGGAAATGAATAAAACTATTAAAAAAAAAAAAAAAAAAAAAAACTAAGTGGCTCAACCAGTTTGTCCAAAACCTTATATGTTCATGGTTTTGTCCATTTTAGCTACTACATGCCCAACAAGTTTTAGAGGCAGTAGGAGGAATAGCAGTTTTAAACTAAACTTAGGCATATTTGTTGCTACTGCTGCATATGATTTCTTTGCCTTCCGATCTATGAGGAGAGCATTATTCCATTATTTCCTCCTCACCACCAATAGATGCCTTCAAGTCCTGTTGTGTTACATTTGTAATTTCCATTGTTCTTCCATTTCCCTTGGAGACATAAGTGGCTTTTCATAGTGAAGCAAATCTTCACATCAATAATTAACATCATCTCCCCAGCTCAGCTCCTCACCTTAATTTGGCTCCCCTTCTGCAGTCATTTTAACCAGCAACACATCATCCTGTTGAAGTACTATTTGCAAGCACAGTTTCTTCATAAGATTCTAAAGTTTATTCAGCTACATCAATAATTTCCACCATCTTAGTAGTTGCACCTGGTACTTCATCCCCCACTATTTTCACCTCTTATCTCCTAGCAGTCTTCACACCAGAGCTCACAAGCAATAGAAGGAATGAGGGAATTTTCCCTGTGCCAAATTTCCCCTAGTCAGTTTGAATACCTTTTTGGGTCTGTCCTGAAAGAAGGCAATAAGCCTACTAGAGGGCTAACCTAGTTAACAAAATGGTAACTATATATATATATATATATATATATATATATATATATATATATATGTGTGTGTGTGTCTTCTTTACAGCTTTCTTTTGTTTGCTAATTATGAAGAAGAATGTATAGTTAACTACATTTATGATAGTTTTGCTGTGGTGTTTGACAGTCTCTCCTGACTAGACATCTTGCTTACTGTTTTTGTTGTCCTGTACAGTGTTGACTGGATTAGACCACTGTTTCTGCTCCTTAATTATATTACTTTAGTCAGACTATGGATAGCTTTTTATTGGTAAAGATTTGGAGTTTTAAGGTCTGTTTTTCAGTTGAGTCTTAGTGGTGGTGTAGTTTACAGTAGAGAACAAGGCCAATAAGTTTAAAAAGTGTCAGTGGTCATAAGATTCTTCTCCAGGACCCATACAGACTCTGTGTTATGTGTCGGGCATCTTGTTGGTCTGTTGGACGAACTTTAGCTACAGAAATTTACTTGATAGAAAGAATGTTAGTTCTTAAAACAGATGCACCCAAATAAAAAGAATTTGGTAAAGGATCAGAGAAGGACTGGACAAAACACTACAGAAAAAGGAGGAGAACTGAAGGATAGAAGAGAGAGAGCCAAAGTACCCAGAATTAAAATTTTCCTCCTTCCTACCTGTGACCTTCAGTGATTTCTAACCTGTTGCTCCCCTTCTCACTAGGACTTGTCAAGGGAGAAAGATTCTGTACCAAAGAGGAGTGTGAGGTGCTTCATCTCAGAGCAGGAACTTCTGTGTTTATTTTCTAGACCAGTAGTATCAGCTTCATTTCATTCTTCAGTGTCCCCTTGTAGTACTACTACTCAGCTCGACTGGGACAAGATGATGCCAGCATTCATGAACATTCAATTTCAATATGGTGCATCTTTTTCCGTGGGGGCATGAGAAGTCGCACTTTATGTTGCATCTCTTTATTCCCCTTGCCCAGTTTTAAGAGCAGTAGTAATGGAACTGACCAGGGAACCCATGCAAGCTTTTTAGACTCCAAGATTCTCTTTCTTAAGCCTGAGGGTGCCACTATCACGAGACACTTAATGCAGGCATTGGTGTTGATCACTGTCTGTGTAGGCATTTGGCCCCTCAGCCAGTGGTCCATCCCGAGGTCACTGTTCCCTTGACTTCAGTGTTTGCTCATTCTTGTGTCAGTAGCTGTCTCTGAGTACATTGGTAGACTTATTGATGTTGAGGGAACCAGACCTGGTCCTTAGGCAAGAGCAGGCATTTACTAGACTGACTCCAGACCTATATCTTGAAGGATAGATGTTATGTGATCCTATCTCGCCCCCATTCTGTACTGATGGATTCGGAGCCGATCCTCGGCTCCGACTCTGCACGCTATACTATAGAACAAAGTCTCTTATTGGCTGAGCTATCCCACATCCCAGGATGCACCACCACTGCTTCCCCAGATCTCGTTTGCCGCTTTACAGCAAAGACGTGGTCTCGGACTTGGCTGAGCTAAGTCCTTATTTCTTCAAAAAATTTCTGTCAGGAATTTTTGATTAATATACCCAAAAGCTGTTTTAACAGCTATCGTTGTTGTGTGACTGAGTTTGAGTGAATTTTTGTGGTAAACTGGTCTTTAATTTGAGGGAAAGGATCCCGTTTAAGTTAGAGGGGCCTTGCCCTCGCGTGCGTTTGAAGTATTTAGTGTGAGTCTTATTGTAGTGTTGTAGTCTAGTTGGGCAAGTAATCCCGTTTCTGTTAGAGGGGTCTTGTCCTTATTTACATTTTCTTTAACAAAATTTTTGAAAAGTTTCTTTCTTGGTAGTAGTGTTTGTGTGTCAACATGTCGAAAGAGCATAGACCTTCTGGGTTCAAAAAATGCTCTAAATGCAGCTACAAAATGTCCATAACGGACGATCACTCTTTGTGTGTGTATTGTTTAGGCCCTAAACATCTTCAGGAGTCATGCAGCGTTTGTCACGCATTTTCCTCCCGGGTCCTCCAAGAGAGGAAAAACAAATTGATTCTAAAAGGGCTTATTACACCTTCCTTTGAGGAGGCTTTATCTTCTTCCTCTTCCCCTTCGAAGAAAAAGAAATCGTCGGCTCCGACCAGCCCGTCAGAACCGGCCACAAAGAAATCTCGGCAGGCTTCTCCATCGGCTCCACGGACTTCAGAGCCGAGGGCGGAATGGTCTGCCTCGATGCCTCCAGCCTAGACTCCTCTGGCTTCGGAGCCGACGGCTAGAGCTTCGAGAGGCGGGTCACCTTCATCAGCTCCACTGTCTTCAGAGCCGATGAGAGTTGCCCGCTCAGACTCTTCCCCTTCGGCGCCGAAGACCACTTCGGCTCCGAGGGAAATTGCAATGGTTGTGGAGTCTCCCTCTGCACCGATATTTATCGAGACGATTCGGAGCCGGTCCCCCAGTCCTTCGGAACCGGTGGAGAAGTCGACTCAAACTCGTTCGATCTCTTCTCTGTCTTCGAGAATGTCGGATTCGGACATAGACAGGGTACTTCAAAGGCTGTTTCAGTCTCCAGTCTTCCAAAAGTTGGTTTCGGCTCCAGCCCAGTCTGCTTCGGAGCCGATTGTCCACCCTGTTGTCTTGGTTCCTCCTCCAACAGCCTCGGCACCGTTGGAGTCTGTGCTGGTGGAGCCGGTGGAGGTTTTCGGGTCTGCTCCGACCCTTACTCCAACCCCACCCTTCGGGTCGGAGTTCGGTACACGGACCTCCTCGGTCGGCCCCGGGGGTGACGCTTCGGGACCGATGTTTTCGGTTCCGAGCCTCTCTTGGTGCGTCGGCTGCTGGAGTGCCGTCTACTGTTGTGGCCTCGGGGGTCGGACCTTCCCAGGACTCTGGGGGTCCCGCCTTCAGGGCCATGAGGAGTGCCTTGGCCAAATCTTCTTTGGCCACCTCCACTGTCTCACCGGCACCTTCCCTTGGCACGGAGACTGGTTCCTTTGTAGTCTCCCTGTCTCAAGACAGCGGAGCCCTGGGGCCTGAGGTCACCCCCGTCGGGGGTTCTCCCCTTCCTGGAGGTCCCTCCGAAGCATCTTTGGAGGAACCCCCAAGGAAGAGACAGTGCAAGAGGAAGCACGTCGACTCCCCTGATGAGTCTCTCACCTCGGACACCAACCTCGATGAAGCGGAGGGGTCCCCCAAGTCGTCCTCGGATGATGTCTCCTTTGCGGACATTTTGGAAATCCTGAAGCAACGAGGCGACTGGCAGTCCAAACCCCCTTCCGCTGAGGAGTCTGTATTCCTCAAGGCCTTCAGGGCTCAGCCCTCCGCCTCCTGGGTGTCTCCGCCCTTCGACGAGCTTCTGGATTTGATCTCTCGAAGGGCGTGGGAGCACCCGGATTCTGTGGAACCGGTGCCAGCTCGCCCCAATAAATTTCTGTCAGCCCCCCCGAAAAGGATTTTCTCTCTAAAGGTGTGGCTGTAGATGCCCTGATGGTGGCATCTGCTACCCAACAAGATGTGGCAGAGGAGTCTACGTCCGTCCATCCTCCTAATAAAGAGTCCAGGAGCATGGATCGGTACGGGAAGCGCACCCTTACTTCAGCAACCTTTACTTTAAGGTCTCTGAATTATCTGACGCACTTCACCAGACTTCAGAGGGATCTGGTCAAGGAACTTTCAGATACCCTCTCTGGTAACCTACCTGAGCAGTTGGCCCAGACTGTTAGCTCTCAGCTGGCTACCCTAGCATCGTTATCAAACTCGTCCAACAGGCTCATTTCGTATGCAGCCGAGGGGGCTAGTAGAGCGGCGGGAACAGGTGTTGCTCTACGGAGACCAGCCTGGCTTCGCCTGTGTCATTTTGCGGAAGCCTTCAAGTCTTCCTTTGCCGACACTCCCTTCGATGGGTCCTCTCTGTTTGGACCCAAGGTAAAGGACACCTTGACTCGCTGTGAACAAGAGGGTAAGACTTTGACTGCCGTAGGGGCACGGTTTTCCACTCCCTTCAGGCCTTATCCCAAGGCTAGAAGAGGGGGGAAAATGTGGTTCCGTAAATCTCAAAAGACTTACTCTTCACAGCAGGCGATCCCCCTTCTAGAGGCAGAGGAGGGGGAAATTTTTCAGGAAGACGCCGTCCCAGAGGCGGCGGAGGCCCCCGCAACACTGGAGACCGCGAGTCCTTTCGTGGCTCCTCAACCTTCCAGCATCCCTGAAGGATTGCCCGACTGTGCAGCTCCGGAGCCAGTCGGGGGTCGTTTTTCGAAGCACCTAAAGGCCTGGGAGAATATCACTCAGGACCGATGGGTGCTCCGAATCATCGCCGGAGGTTACACCATTCCTTTTTCTCAAACCCCCCCCCTCCATCCCGAAAAATCCCGGACCCGCCACCCAGTCAACGGGATCTTGCAGCCATCGAAATCTCAAAGCTGCTTCAAAAAGGAGTTATCCAACCGGTCCCCGCAGGCCAGACCGGATTAGGGACTTACTCAAGATTTTTTTTGGTGCCAAAAAAGACCGGGGACTTGAGGCCCATTTTGGATCTCAGCAAGCTAAATCGATCTGTCAAGAAGTCCAAGTTCCGGATGGTCACCTTACAATCCATTCTCCCGCTGCTGGAGAAAGGTGTTTGGATGTGCTCCATAGATCTCAAGGACGCCTATTATCACATCCTGATAGATCAGGCGTCCAGGAGACACTTGCGCTTCAGCCTGGGAGACAGTCATTTCCAGTTCCGTGCACTGCCCTTTGGTCTCACCACAGCCCCCAGGGTGTTCACCAAATGTTTGGCGGTGGTGACTGCTCACCTGAGAAGTCTAGGATTCCAGGTGTTTCCATAATTAGACGACTGGCTCCTAACTGCCACCTCCAGGCATCTACTCTTACAAAACCTAGCAGCCACTATATCTCTAGGCAACTCCCTAGGAATCACCTTCAATTGGGCAAAGTCTGTGTTGCTGCCATCTCAGCGCATACGGTTTATCGGAGTAGAGATAGACTCCAAGCAAATGCGGGTCTATCTTCCTACATTGAGGATAGAAACATTACAGTCTCAAGTTCGAGCCTTGCTCCTCAAACGCCGAGCCCCAGCCAGGATGGTCCTACAACTGTTAGGTTCCATGTCGGCCACCGTCGTCCTAGTCCCCTTGGCAAGGTTACACGAGGATTCTCCAGTGGCTCCTGTCTGTCCAGTGGTCTTATCAGGATCTCTCTCTGTCACCTCATTCTGATCACAGAGACGTGCAAACAGGACCTTCGTTGGTGGCTTCTTTCCTCCAACCTGGATCAGGGGCGACCCTTCGTTCCACCACCTCCAGTGGCCACATTGACTACGGACGCCTCCCAGATGGGGTGGAGGGGGTCATTACCTGGGCAGGTCAGTCCAAGGCAAGTGGCATTCCGACGAGAGTCTCCTCCATATCAACATACTAGAAATGAGGGTGGTGCGTCTATCGCTGCAAGCACTACACGATTACCTCCCCCCGGGCATGATCGACATTCAGTCCGACAGCATGTTAGTAGTCTGGTAACTGAACAAGCAGGGAGGGACCAGATCCTACCCCCTTTGCAGAGAGGCCATGAAAGTATGGGATTGGGCGATTGCAACCAAACGTTTTCTGGTAGCAACACACATTCCAGGGAGATCCAATGTGATAGCCGACAGACTGAGCAGAACTATTCTCTCCCCTCACGAGTGGTCTCTGAACGACAGAGTGGCAACTCAGATTTTCAGAAGATGGGGAACTCCTTGTTGCGACCTTTTCGCAACCCCTCAACACAAATGCCAACAGTTCATCTCGCTCACCCCAGTTCCGGGGGAGATTCCCAAGGACGCTCTAGTCCAAGCTTGGCCCACCGGCCTGCTATATACCTTTCCACCGGTTCCCCTTCTTCCCAAGGTGATCCAGAAGGTGATTCGCTTGGAGAGCAAGATGATTTTAGTTGCCCCATACTGGCCTCGTCAAGTCTGGTTTCCCTTTCTTCGGAAATATGCACTGGACGGTCCATGGTTCCTGGACCAAGTTCCGGACCTCTTGACCCATCAGTCGGGACAGCATCATCAGTCCCTCCACTCGTTGAGGTTAACAGCTTGGCTCCTCCTCTTCCGACCATAGTCAGGAACCATGCTTTGGACCCGGAAGTTATAAATATCTTGTCCTCGGCCCACAAGACTTCTACTAAGAAAATGTATAACAGCAAATGGAAGAGATTTGCTATTTGGGCCCAACTCCGGGGATTAGATCCCATAACTGTCCCGGTGTCAGAGGTTCTGAAGTTTTTAGCTTCTCTGTTCAATCAAGGTTCTAAGGTCTCTACCATTAAGGTTCAATTGGCAGCTATTTCCAATTTTCATGAGAGCATAGAACCACCTTTGATGAGCAACAAGTTGTGTAAAGCCTTCATGAAAGGTGCTGGGCTGCTACGGCCCCCGATATCTCATCCCGCTCCACCGTGGGACCTTAATGTGGTGTTAGGTGCTTTGACCTCTTCCCCCTTTGAACCGGCAGCAACTTGTGACTTGAAATTTCTTTCTTGGAAGACTGCTTTATTAGTTGCAATTACATCAGCCAGAAGAGTTTCGGAACTTCAAGCCCTATGTGTCAAACCACCATACCTGGTTTTTCACAAGGATAGAGTATCCCTCAGACTGAATCCATCCTTTGTTCCTAAGGTTTGTTCTAGTTTTTGTCTGCAACAGTCATTGGAACTTCCAGTTTTCTTCCCAAAGTACTCAAGAGTGGAATACATCTTCCACACCATGGATGTTCACAGGCAATTGCGCTTCTATTTGCATAGGACGCACCAAACACGGAAAACAGATCAGTTGTTTGTGTCCTTTTCGGACAATAAATTGGGCAAAGCCGTCACAAAAGTCACTATTGCCAAGTGGATCAGAGACTGTATCAGTCATACTTACTTCATTTCTAATAAAGAGCTTACAACTACAGTGAAAGCTCATTCTACCAGGGCTATGGCTACTTCGGCAGCTTTTCGTTCTAAGCTTGCCATTAGTGATATTTGTGCTGCGGCTACGTGGTCTTCTCCTCACACCTTCATTTCTCATTACAAATTGGACGTGGCATCTCGGGGGCGAGCTTCCTTCGCTTCCACAGTTCTCAGGAGTGTTTTCCAGTGAGCCACCCAGGAATCAGGTGCTAGGGACGCTGTCCCATCAGTACAGAATGTAGGCGAGATAGGATCACATAACATCTTTTAGTTATGTACTTACCATAACTTTAGATGTATGGGATCCATCTCACCTACATTCCTAATAACCCACCCTCCTTCCCCCTGCCTTGGAGATCAGAAGAGACCAGAAGGTTCGAGTTCAGCCTTTTCATCTTGAAACACCTGGCAATATTATATCAACAGTCTATGTGTGTGTGCATGTGTGCGGACAAACAAAATCTGGGGAAGCAGGGGTGGTGCATCCTGGGATGTGGGATAGCTCAGCCAATAAGAGACTTCGTTGTATAGTATAGCGTGCCGAGTCAGAGCCGAGGATTGGCTCCGAACCCATCAGTACAGAATGTAGGCAAGATGGATCCCATACATCTAAAGTTATGGTAAGTACATAACTAAAAGATTTCGCCACAATCCCCTCCTGAAGTCGCCGCATTTGCTGAGGCTTTGGAAATGATGATGCAGAGGTGGTCTTGGCCAGTAGACCCCACCTCTCCTGAAGGGCCTGGGTGATGCCCCACCAGATAAATTGATATACCTGGCCAATTTAAAAGCCTAGAAATAGCCAGACATTGCAAAACCCAGTGCTCTGAACCTTCAAGGATAGGCCACACTAGAGTAAGTGACCTCTTGTACATTCCATTGAAGTGTCAGCATCCTCCAAGGAGAAGGTCCCAAATGCACAAACTACAAAGCCATTCATCCTTCTAACAGTCTCAGATGATGGATAGGCTGGGGAAGCAAATGTATGCTACAAGTACTTTTACCATTAGACTGTTAAATTATTTGGCACACATGACCAGGTTTCAGAGTGATTTGAGGGACAAAGTATTGGAGACCGTAAAGCAACAGGGATATTCACAAGCAGCTGGAGTCTCAATTGGCCACTGTCAACTCCATCACTTAATTATCCGTGAGGTGTCTGCACAAGACCATGGATGGAACAGCTAAGTCAGTGGATGCAGACATAGCAATGAGGCAACAAGCTTGGATTCATTTAATGGGATTTGTGGATTACTTTTAAGTTGGCATTCATCAGTTCCATCTTTGACAAATCTTCTCTGTTTGGGCAGTAGGGTAAAGACAAATGGCTGCAATATGGGCAAAATGCTAACAGTTGTTGGGGTGAAGTTTTCGACCCTGCAGAGATGATTTCAAAGGAACCAAGAGAGGGCCAAAACCTTTTGATTTTTAAAGTCTCAACAACCCCAGAACTGGCAACCTTTTGATAGGGGGTTTTGAGGTAGGGGAACAGCTATGGCAGCTGCAGGCAGAGAGGTAGAAGTATTCCACATCAGCAGGATATTCATGGGTCCTAATCAGAACCCAGACAATACCAAACACAAATTGTCTGACTGTCCACCTGAAGGCAGTAAGGGGATGCCTGTCTCTGCATTCACTTGTATAGTTAGTCACCACATAAAACAGTTGGATCAGGGTGATTGTAGTCAAAGGCTGCTCAGTACCATTTTTGATAAAGCCCAAACAACTGCCCTCCTATCCTCCATCAGAGCCACAACATCAAAGGAAGATGGCAGAACAAGAGGTGCAAAACCTTTGAAACAGAGCTATGGGTGGAGGGATCTGGATATTATTCCAAGCTTTTCTAAGTGCCCAATAAAGATTTAGGACCTTAGACCCATTTTAAACCTCAGTCTTTGAAGTCAGTCTGTGAAGGAGTCCTTCTGGATTGTCACGCTGCTTCCAGACAAAGAGGTTCAATGTACTCTAGGATCTACAGAATGCTTACCTTCTTATCCAGATACCAGAGTATCCAGAACATTCTTCTTCCTAGTGGGAGCCAGTCATTAGTGGTTCAAAGTATTGCATCTTGCACTTGGTTTTATTGATTCTCCTGTTTGTTCTATAAAGATGTGGTCAGTCATTTAATTTTGACTTGGGATGATTTTATACTTGTTAGAATATGATTGTCTATTAAAATACTCTGTTTGTTCTAATATTTAACTCTCTATTTTGTTTGTGATTGTAATGGTGAGTGAATCATTTTAATGTCACTTAATTTATATTAATGGTGTTTTTCCCCCAATTTGTGTTCATTTTTGTAATACTAGTTTGGAAAAATTGACATTTGAACTAGTTCTTACTAGTTTGGAAAAATACATTTGAATTTAAACTTTACTGCACGTAAGATTTTTTTCCTTGCTGTGTAGCTTCTTAACTTGAGAAAGGTCGTTTAAAGCTTTATGCTGATATTTTCCATATATGGTCAAGATGGATTAATTTTTTAAGGAAGTTAATAGTGGACATTATTTAGGGTAAATTTCTTGCCTCCACCTAATGGGTCCATACTGCTGAGTATGTCAAGAGGATACTGTTAATGTAATTCAGGCTTTTTAGTGCTCTACAATAGTGAGTTCTGAAAGGAGTATTTGCTGCAAATTTAGCCACTTTTTATTATAGCATTGTTCAAGTTTTGATTTTTGCGATGCCTGGAGGTTAGTAAGGATGGGGACTCCTTAAAGTAGTGAAGGTAGGAGGTACGTAGTGGCAAGTGTAGTTTTAGTTGCAGTGGTGAGAGAGTTTTTGGCTCTGTAAATCATCCCTAGTTTTTGGTGAGTTTAATGCAGGTTTGTGTAATCAGGTCTAATTTAAGATCATCCATCATCATCCATAATACTTTGCTATGACAAGTGATTTCAGTGGTTGTATTGTTGAGAGAGAATTTTACATTTTGTTTTTTATGGGGGGGGAGGGGTGGTTAGGGGAAAAAGTAGCCTCTTGATTTTTTTGAGCATGAGTTGGGTTAGTCATGTTTCAGTGGCTGTTTAAGCTTCCCGAGTAATTTTCTTTGAGGTGTGCCAGGTTGTCTGATATGCATATGAGTATGGAGCCATCCCCATATTGTATTAGGAAAGCATGTTGTGCGGATGAGTGGAGAGTGTTGGTGAAAATGTTAGAAGAAGGGACCAAGGATAGAGCCTTGTGGTACACAAGTTGCAAGTGGGAAGTATGGAGAGAGGGAGGAGTGTCATTTTACTGACCGATGCCTATTAGGCAAGTAGCTTTTGAACCATAGAAGGGTGGGCTGAGATGGATCTCTTTAAGGTTAGTGGAATATTTCCTCATGGTTGCTGGAGTTCACTCTCAGGGAAAATGGTTGATACAAATGATAGTCTGCCTGGATCTCTCCAAGTCTCCACTTGCCAGTTTTATACCACATTCCTCTGATGAGCGTGAGCCTGCCTGTCCTAGGGCTGGTGACAGGGAAGGACCTCCATCACTCTGTGTGTCCTGGGGACAGAGACTCAAGACCAAAATGCTTTTATTTCAGTGAATTTGTAAGTACATTTAGTCCCTCCCTAGATTTATTTATTTTATTGTATTTTACATTTGTTGACCAGGCTAGTCTAACTGGATAGATGTCCATTTTCAGTAGAGGCCTGGGGAGATGAGCTTCGAGGAAGTAAAAATATAATCACATTATACAAAGATTAATCTGTATGTTGAACATTGCAGGTAAAAAAACAGGGAATAATCACAGAGGTTGTTTGTTCATAGCATAGTGCTAAATATATAAATACACTTAATACATTACAAATGTAGTTGCAATACAACCTATAACAAGATAGCAGCTGAGTTAGATAATATATTAGTAAACAAGTTGACATAAAGAAGGAAAACAAAAAGTAGGAGCTGTAATAATCAGTATAAGAGTTAGACTAGTCTAAAGAAATTAAGAGGATGCAAGTAAAAAAAAATGTCTAGGTCAGTTATTAAGAAAAGGAACAAGAATACTGAGAAGAAGAGAGTAGGTAGATCCAAGTAAGAAAGGTGGTAGATCAGTCGGGTTTCGTACAGGGGCACAACCAATGTGTTCTGAGAAAGTTTCAGTTTGTTTTTAAAGAGTGATATAGAGGGAACAGAGGAATGTTCGCTATGAAGAAGGATCCATGATTTACCAACAGCATTAGAGAAGAGTCTCCAGCCCTGTTTGACTTACAAATATTTACCAGAAGTCTATGTGATTAACATAAGGTCTTTAGATTGTTGTAGGGGATAATGAGGGTAGATAGTATAGGGGTATTGGTAGGATGGTAAAGGGTTTTGTGGGCAATGGTAAGTTGGTGGAATTTAAGCTGATTTTGTAATCGAGCCATCCTAGTGGGTTCTGAAAGGGTTACCTGTAGCAAATCTTGCTATGATATTGTGGGCATTTTCCATTTTGTTAAGGTTGTTTTTAGAGAGATTAGTGTATATGGGTGAGGCATAGAGAGTAGAAATTAGGTGAGTGTGAGCAAATAGTTATTCTTGCTGCAGGAGAGATAAAGGGTTTGATCCTGTAGAGATAGCCCAATTTTCTATTAACAGAGTTTAAGGTATTATTAATATGGGTGTCAAAGTTAAGGTTGTTATCTATGGTGATACCAAGTAGTTTGGTAATTGGGTCTGGGGATATAGGAGTACTGTTATTGGATGTAACTGTGAAGTCTGTTGGGGGGGGGGACTTACTACAAGTAGGAGTAAAAAGGAGGAGTTTAGTTTTTTTGGGGTTTAGAAGGAGACAGTCGAGTAAACCCTAGTTCAACTGTGTTAAAAACCTTTCGGGTAAGGGAGTGAAGTTCAGATATTGATGTGGCTGAGCATATAAGTGAATCATCTGCATATTGTATGCATGTAGCTTGGGGGATTGCTAGGTGAAGGTCGTTGATAAATATAGAAAATAGGAGAGGTCCTAATATGGACCCTTGGGGGGACCCCTATGTTGATGGGTAGATAGAATGTTATGCCAAAGCACGGCCTGTTGTCTGTTATCCAGATAGGATTGGAACCATTTTATAGCTAATGCACCTAGTGACAGAGATTTGAGGATTTTTATAAGTAACTGGTGATTTACCTTATTGAACGCCTTAGATCTATAAACAGTGCAGAGGAAAGTATATTGAGGTTTCGGTTTTTGTTACAGTGACTGAAGGAAAGGAGGGCAGTAGTAGTGCTGTGGGAAGGTCTGAAACCATGCTGAGAGTTGGAAAGTAAGTTATTTTGGATTAGGTGGTCTAGCAATTGTTTATGGATACATTTTCCATGATCTGTGCTAGGGTAGACAGTAGGGCAATGGGGCGGTTATTGGGGAGTTCAGTGGAGTTTACCTCCCTTATGAAGGGGGATAATATGGGAGACCTTCCATATGCTAGGGATGTGTCCTTCAGTGATTGTTGTATTGATAAGAATAGAAATGGGGTAGGCAGTAGATTTGGCTGCCTTTTGTAGGTATTCGGTGGGTATTTGGTCTGCTGAAGCAGTGCATGGTTAAAGTTTTTGGATGAGGCCAAGAATATATGTAGTTGGGACTGTTTGGAAGAGAAATGGAGGGGGTGGGTTAGTGATATAGTTGGATATAGGTAAGTCCTGAGTGGATAACTGACTGGCAAGGTTTGAATGGCCTCAGTGAAATGGGTATTAACGGCATTAGCAGTCTGCTTGGGATTCTCTTGGTCTGTGCCTTGTGGGTTTGGTGTGATGGATTGACCTGGGTGTAATAATCGATTAATACTTGCCCAGAACTTTTGTGGTTGATTGTGGTGGGTCTGTTGGAATTGTAGGTTGTAGTTTCTTTTGTCAGACAGTACTGCTTTTTTAGTTTTGTTTCTTAGTTGCCTGAAGTTTTGTTGATGATCTGGGTTTTTAGTTGATCAAGATTTATTCCAGTATTTATTTCTGAGTTTGATTTTTTGCCTGGTTTCTTTTGAAAGCTATGGGGCAGACTTAGTTCTCATTCTTAGAGTGCGTTGGGGCATGGTGGTCTAGTATGGCTAAGACGTTAGAGTTAAAGTAATTGACAGCTTCCTCCAGTTGGTGGTATTTTAAGGGAGACCAGTTGCATGCTCTTAGTTCCCTTTGGAAGAGGTCGGGGTTGAAGTTTTTCTTGGTTCTAATTGACCTAGATATGGTTGGGTTAGGTAGATAGGTTTTATGCCTGGTGATGTAGGTTAGTGAGTGGTCACTTACATCATCAGGGAGGGTACCAGATTCATATGTCTGGAGAGGAATATTTATGAGAATCCAGTCTAAGGTACTTTCTTATTAGGCTTGTTTATCCTGGTAGGGGAGGTAATGGTTTGTGAAAAACCAAAACGGTTTATATGGCTTGTAGGGTGGCAACTGTTAAAACATGTCCAATCAATGTTAAAATCACCTAGGATTATGGTTTCTTGAGGCAAATTTCGAGAGAGCCAACAGAGGATATTCTCTATTGTGACAATGTTATTACCAGGAGGAAGATAGGTACGGATAATATAAATGGATTTGAATTTAAGTTGAAGCTTGGTAATAAGAATTTCAGCGTTGGAGACTTGAGGTGGTATATAGTCGAAGGTAGTAATCTGTAGGCCAGATTTAAAAAGGATGGCTACACTGCCACCCTTTTTGGTTGTACGGTCAAGTTGCAAAATATTATAACCGGGTGGTATGACTTCATTGTCTTTAGTTGAAGGTTTTAACCAAATTTATGTTAAAGAATGTCAAAGGAGTAGACTTCTAGGAGAGCATGGAGTTGTGCAACTTTGTTATTAAGGCTACATATGTTGAGATGAGCTAATAAGAGTGAGTTAAGTGATTTAATAAAGGAATGGATAGGATGGGGGTTGGGGTTGTGGAGTTGAGTGGTAGTAGCAGTTATAGGGCCTGGGTTTGGATGAATGTCACCATCTTTCAAAAAGAGGCGTAGTGTTTGAAGTCTAATATTTGCGAACTTACTATATAGAGTTAGAGACTTTCTGGGAGTGGGAGAGTCATATCTAATGTGGATAATCCTATGGAATTTTGCTAGTAGATAGCTAGGTGTGGATGTTATGTTAACATGGTTAGTTAGAATAGGTAAAGAAGAGGAGGTAGATGGTGTGTTGGGGTGGAGAATGTGTGGATATATTGGGTGTTCATAAGATGATAGTAGGTAAGCTACAGTTAGGGGTGGTAGAAGTGTAAGTATGAGTAACCTCTGTAAGAGGATTGAGGAGGATAGCATATGCATCTGGCAGGTTAAGTTGTTAGGTTCTTGTTATAGGTTTGGAGGTATGCTAAGTATAGAAGGAAATAGGTGTAGGGTGTGGTGGGAGAAATTGGAAGAGGTAATTGAAATTAGGGAAATTGGTTTTAACAGCGGGAGGAGCTATGATTAGTGTAAGAGGGAAAGGGTGTGGTTAGATGGTATAAGAGTAGGACCCCTGGGGGTGGGTGGGAATTGGGGGTAGGGGAACTGAGTGAGCCCGCAGGGCGAATGGAGCGGGTAGAGAGAAGTGAAGGAGAATCTGGAGAATAAACTATCAGCAATGCTGATAGCTGAAGGTAAGTAGGTGAGTCAGGAGTGGGAAAGATCAGAAATATATCAGGAGTCTGAGATAAAAAAAAGAATAGGTGAGAGTATACAGTTGAAGTAAAGGGTGAGTGAGAAAAATAAGAGCAGGTCTAGGACCTAAGGGGTATTAGTGTAATTACATAGGAAAAAACAGGGGGATAAGCAGGAGATAAGGGTTGGGATGAGGGTGCCACCTAGTGGGCATATCTAGTATTGCAGGTAAGTATGTAGGGAGCTAGCTGGTTAAGAACCAGGGACGGAGTGATAGCAAGTAAAAGGGGGGGGTTTGTGAAGTACAGGAGGTTAGTTGGATACAGGGTAGATAGGAAGGGGGAGTAAAGGCTGCTGGCTGTTCAGGCTCGTAGCTTACTTTATAACTCCTGAAGCAAGTAGTAGACAGTAGTCCGTTTTACAATCAGGACTTGGTCAACCACATACATAGATGACCACCTTTTTGGAGATAACTTTAGACGTGTAGTACTCTGAACTGATCTGTAGTCATCTTTTCTTACCCCGACCCAAGAATCCTGTTTGAGTATCTGGGGAAAGGAGGAGAAGGAGCAGCTCTGGCTTATCCCACCCAGAAAGCCTGTATTCAAGGATGCTATTCTTTTACCTGACAGCATATTTGGAGATTAGTTCCTCAGCTGCCAGGAAATTGAATCACCCATACAAGTCCCCAGTTAAGCAAAGGGAGATCTTGAGATTTTTAAGTATCCTAGGGACAACTTGTATGTAGTCTGTGCAGTCCAACATGGGTCCAACGTGTCTCAGTAACTTTACTCCCCTTACTGCATGTTAGGAGTCTAAAGCATTGACTAGGTGGGCAAGAGGAAACGTTCTTTTGCTTTTTAGGCTTAGAAACCTCAACAGTTTCTCAACTGTGTAAGTTCTGCTTTTACATAGTGGATCAGACACTGAAAAAGCTTTCAGAGCTTCCTGATTGTAGGAATGTGGAAGAGATGATTAAGAACCTTGTGACTGCTTTTAGAGTGGTTTTCCCATATGTCCTGCCTTGATTTTTGGCTTCCTTGATGCAGTTTGCATGTTTAGGGTGGAGTTGCCCCCATTTTGAAGGGGAGTTTGTTTAGACAGGCTTTCCTGAACATGGTGATGGACTTCCTAAGCATAATCAGGGTTTGATTTATTTAGTGTGTGTCTGTAATTCCCATCCTCATCTCATGCCCCATCAGCTTTTTCCAAGCCTAGGTAATGTCCTAAGAAGATCATTCTTTGCACAACTAGGGTGGCCACAAAGTGTTTGGTAGTCTTGCTTCCCTTTTATGTCAGCTCAGTTACAGATCTGACTAAAGCCGGGATGGTGCTCGAGTTTGTCCTGGCGTGGAGAACCATAGCAAAGGATCAGTGGATGCTCATCTTGGACTACCTTTTAAAGCTGCTAGTTTCACACCTAGAAAGGGATCTGCTCAGGGTGAAGCCATCTCTCCAGAACTTAGATGCTTCTCATTCTTACAGCTGTTTCTCCATTCTCTTATTGGAAACTTGCAGTGCTTTCTCAACTGTGGAGAGGAAGAACTGCTGATCAGTTTTTCTCTTCTTGTTGGTTGCTGTGAGGCAGTTTAGTGGCAAATGAAATTTAGAAGTCAGTAATTACAATTTTCAGACTAGTAGAACTGCAGGTGCAAATAAATACTAAATCATAGATTGTGATATCTCAGTATTTCCCCTACTGTGAGGTAAAGTAGTCAGAGTTAAAGTAGGTGGGGGGGGGGCTCACCCCCTCCTCTGTCAGGGAGTGTGTGCAAGCCCCCTCTCCTCTCCCACATAGACATTTTAAAGGTTCACCATCAGGTTTCAGGATTCACTTTTTTCTCTTTTTTTTTAATTACTTTTATTTTTCAAAGCGTCACTAGCAGTATTGTCTCACAGTTCTGATCTGTAGCTGTGACAATTTAAGCTATGTACCCACTCAGTAATCTTGATTCCCCTTCCTCCTGATTCTCCTGTCAGTTTGTCTTACATGTTAAGCTGTTTTCACTGGTATTCTTTGGTGTATTCTTTAGTGGGTGGAGACATTTTTATTGTCTTTTGAACCCCCATCCCCCCTCTTGATGTTTCTTCCTCATTAAAGTAGTACGTGATTCTGCCATTTGATTGGAGACGGTGTCCAGGTGGGAAGTGTGTTCTCATTTTTCTTATCTACTCAGGCAGTTCTGTTATGTATTAAATAGTTCCTGCATCCCTTCATTCTCCAGTTAAATGTTTAATTTTCTTCAGTGTTGAGAGTTGTTTATTTTTTGGGTGGAATGGGGTAGTTACTGGAGTGGCGCTACTTGTAGTATTTTGGGCATTGGCGAGATTTAGAACTGTTTCAGTAAAGAATTTGTTAAATTGTGTGGGAATGTTGTCATGGTTGTTAGCACAGGGGTTGGAGTGGTGGCTTTCCCTGGGTGCATTATACCTTTAATTGTGGCCCAAAATTTTTTTAAGATTATGAACATATTTTTCCTGCATTTTTTTAATAGTAAGTTTTGTCAAGTTTAATTTGTTTTTTGGCTTTATTGCTGAGTTCTAAATAGTTTTGCCTCAAGGTAGTGGATTTATTTTTCTGAAATTGTATCCAGCCCTTGTCCCTCTCTTTCATTGTTGTTTTAGTATCTTTTGTGAGCCATGGGGCATAGTTAGCTTTAATTTTTATGGTTCTGGTGGGAGCATGACAATTTAAGATTTTAGGAAGGTTGAGTTAAAGTACTGCACTGCTTCATACAAGAAGGTCTTTTTAGGGGAGTCCAGTTACAGGTCTTTAGTGCATTGATGAAGTCAGTAGCTGAAAATTTTTTTTTATTACATACTGTTCTGAGGATGGGTTGGCTGATGTGATTGAGTCTGTTCCTAATTAGGTAGGTTGATTGATGGTCACTTAGACCATCAGGAAGGCACCCAAATTGTTGTGCAAAAGTGGGGTCAGATAACAGAATCCAGTCCAATATGGATTCATACTTAGATTATTGTCTATTCTAGTGGGGGTAGATATGATTTGGGTGTACTCATGGAGGTTAATGTTGGTAGAGGGTTCAAGGTTTTGTTTACTTTCTTGTTGGTTTGTGCTATATGGATATTGAATTTTAAATTGTTGTCAATTTCTACATACAGCAGTAGGGTGTGGGTAGTTGGAGTGATTTGAATGTTCTCTTTAAGAGTTAATAGTGAAACTATTGTCTAGAGTAGGTCATCTACCTGGGCTGAAGAGAATTAGTTTATTTTTTGGGGGTTTAGAATAAGTTTAATGTTAGTGAACCATGTTAAGGCAAGAGTAAAGTTATCTTGGGTTAGGGTTTTTAGTTCATTTAGGGTTGTATCATCTGCGTGTTGAACTACTGAGGCAGTGATTGAGGAAGATGAGATTTGGTTTGTAAATAGAGAGAACAACAATGGCCCAGGGATGGACCCTTGAGGGACTCCTATGGATACTGGCAAGAGGGAGGACAACCGGTCCTGCCATAGGACCCCTTGTTGTTGGTCTGATAAGTAGCTGTTGAACCATGATATGGAGGAGGAGCTTAAGTTTAGGGTAGGTAGAGTTTCAAGAAGCATACTGTGGTTTACCTTGTCAGAGGCTTTAGATAAGTCTAAAAATAAAGCAGATAGAATAATCCCGTTTCTATGTTGGTTAACTATGTTGGTAAATGATGATAGTGCGGTAGTGGTGCTATGGGAAAGTCTAAAACCATGCTGAGTTTCGGAGAGTAGGTTGTTTTCTTGAATGTATTGCATTAGTTGGATATGGACAAATCTTTCTAAGATTTTGGTTAAAGGTGATAGGATTGCGACTGGGCGATGGTTGGTGAGTTCTAAGGAGTTACGGTCTTTGTGTAGTGGAATATGTGACATTTTCCATGACACTGGTACCTTACATTCTGACAGTGATCTATTTATGAGAATGGACACTGGATAGGCTATAGCCTCTGCCGCTATCTGAAGGAAATCAGCTGCTAATGTGGTAGGTTTGAGTTTCGGTAAGGAGCCATCTACTTCGTGGGTGTAAGCTGAGAGTTGTTTATTTTTTGGGTGGGATGGGGTAGTTACTGGAGTGGCGCTACTTGTAGTATTTTGGGCATTGGCGAGATTTAGAACTGTTTCAGTAAAGAATTTGTTAAATTGTGTGGGAATGTTGTCATGGTTGTTAGCACAGGGGTTGGAGTGGTGGCTTTCCCTGGGTGCATTATACCTTTAATTGTGGCCCAAATTTTTTTTTAAGATTATGAACATATTTTTCCTGCATTTTTTTAATAGTAAGTTTTGTCAAGTTTAATTTGTTTTTTGGCTTTATTGCTGAGTTCTAAATAGTTTTGCCTCAAGGTAGTGGATTTATTTTTCTGAAATTGTATCCAGCCCTTGTCCCTCTCTTTCATTGTTGTTTTAGTATCTTTTGTGAGCCATGGGGCATAGTTAGCTTTAATTTTTATGGTTCTGGTGGGAGCATGACAATTTAAGTTTTTAGGAAGGTTGAGTTAAAGTACTGCACTGCTTCATATAAGAAGGTCTTTTTAGGGGAGTCCAGTTACAGGTCTTTAGTGCATTGATGAAGTCAGTAGCTGAAATTTTTTTTTTATTACATACTGTTCTGAGGATGGGTTGGCTGATGTGATTGAGTCTGTTCCTAATTAGGTAGGTTGATTGATGGTCACTTAGACCATCAGGAAGGCACCCAAATTGTTGTGCAAAAGTGGGGTCAGATAACAGAATCCAGTCCAATATGGATTCATACTTGGATTTTTGTCTATTCTAGTGGGGGTAGATATGATTTGGGTGTACTCATGGAGGTTAATGTTGGTAGAGGGATTGTGGCTGGAGCAGTTAAGCTAGTCAATATTGAAGTCACCGAATAGTACAGTTTCTTGTGGGAGGGAGTTTGACATCCAACATAGCATGCTTTCCATTGTAGTAATCTTATTACCTGGTGGGATGTAGCAGCCTGCAATTGTGTTTGTTGGAGTTTAGTTTTAGTTTGGCTAGGATATGTTCTACACCTTTAACCTCTTGGGTGTTGCAATCAGTTTGTTTTAAGGTGAGATGATTTTGGAATAATATTGCTACGCCCTCCTCCCTTTTCTCTAATCTATCTGCATATGCGATTATAGCCAGGGGCTGCAATCTCGTTACTGTGGTGTTTTGGTTTCAGGCATGTTTCCGTTAACACAGCTATCTGTGGTTTGTATACAGCTAGTAGGGCATGAAGGTTTTGAATTTTAAGTATACGTCTTGCATTTATGTTTAAGAAGAGGAGAGATGAGTTTAGGTCTATGATGTAAGGGATTTAGTTGATTTGAATTTGAATTGGTTGTTGTAATTGGTCCTGGGTTAGGGTGTATGTTGCCACAGCAGGTGAGTTTATGGAGTAGGTATAGATAGAGTTTGGTTAGTCTATGTATAATTCTAGTTTGTCTTGGAGAAGAGTGAGGGTAGGTTTTGACTGTGAGCTTAATTGTATACATTAAAGAATCTTAGGGATGAAGGAAGGTTGCATGGCGGTATAGGGAAGTTTTGTTTTATGTGATTGGCTGCTGTTGCAGTTTGCCATGGGGGTGGGGTGCTGATATTAATTTTAGTGTGGTAAGAGGAGAGGCTGAAAGCAGGAGTAGAGTAAGGATTGTTAATAGGAAGAGTAATGCTTTTAGTAATTGGGATTGTTGTGTGTAGTTCATTTTCTTTAGTTGTAGAAGGAGTGGGGTGTGGCTAAGGCTAATAGTTTAGACTATATGGGTTGGGAGTAGTACTAGATGAATGGTAATTAGGGTGTGATGAAATGTGTTGCTATGGGGAGAAGTAGTTGCGATGTGATAGGTTAACTGGGATTTGATGGAGGGTGGGGTCTGTAGTTATAAATCTAAATGTTGTAGAGGTGAAAAGGAATGGGGGTGTAGGGTAGGGGAGTGGAGTGAATGGAGCGGGTTGAGCCAGTAGTCCAAGACACTGGAGTGCTCAAGAGACTTATCAGTAGGTATGTGACAACCAGCCTACTGCTGCAATGCTATAGCCTGTATAGGTAAAAGTAAGGGATTTAGCAGCTATAAAAACTGCCAGAAATACTATTTCTAAGCTTGTGTTAGTATGTACAGTTGCAGTGTTTAATTTTCTATATCAGGGAGCTAGTCTAAGGTCAAGAAGGGTGGGATGAGGTAAAAAGTACACTTTAGAGATGGGAAGTACAAATAGCAAGTTAACACATATGGGGGTTTGGGGGATGCTTGCCACTTATCCGTAGTGCAGAGCTTGACCACGCTAAAGTCGATCTGCAATAGTTAACAGTAGTGTTCTCTCTAACATAAAGTAAACAGAGATTTTGTATTTAAACATACATGCACTGTTTCAGTCTTAGACTCTTCTTGCATGGTCCAATGTTTTGCTAGGCAGCTCCTTATCTTTTTTTTTATTATTATTTGGTGGGAGGGGAGTGTCTCTTTTTCTAAGAAGATAGGTCCCAAGTAGTCTGGAGGAGGGAAAAGTATAAGTTAGGATTTAGACTTAGAGTGTATGCTTATAGCTAGGACAGATTATTGCAGATCTAGGACTGATGCATTGCAGAAAATTCTCTCTCTTTGATGCACGCATGCACGCACACTGTCTCTCTTTCTCTCTCTCACTCACTGGCAGTTTTGGAGGCTACCCAGTTCACTTTCAGACTACATTGTTGCATTTTCTTAAAAAAGAGGCAGTAAGGCTATTTAGTTTTGGTTTGCATTTATCAGAACATTTTACCTTCTCTCTATCCCTGCCGCTGCCTTAAACATTTTCACTTGTCCTATTCCCTTTTAAAAGCCTCTGAATTCTGTCTCCACCACTCATTCGGGTAACCCATTCCATGGGTCTGGCGATATCGCTGTGAAAAAGTATTTTTCAGAGATCCAGGGAATTGCAAGTCCCTGAAATATGCTGTCTGTGTTCACTGTTTCTCCCTTTTACT
This sequence comes from Protopterus annectens, assembly GCF_019279795.1. Classification (NCBI taxonomy): domain Eukaryota; kingdom Metazoa; phylum Chordata; order Ceratodontiformes; family Protopteridae; genus Protopterus; species Protopterus annectens. The sequence goes on from NC_056739.1 coordinate 1,477,640,096, forward strand.
GTTTAAAATGACCTATTCGCGTCATCTTGACATGCTCATGTGAATTAGTATCTTACCCTGTCTGGATTCAGTGGAGACAATTTCTAGCTTCTGTAGTTTTTGGTTTTAAACATCCTTGTCTGTCCTACAGATGTTTGTGGTAGTTTTCCTCTGAATTCCTTCTAGCAGCCTTATGTCATTTCCTTATATGGACTCCAGAGCACCTATGGCATTTCTTTAGGATGTGAGAGGAAGCTGAATACCTAACAAAAACCCATGCAATTGACACTCAAGGTATCTGAGCTGTGCACTGCAATATGTAGTTATTTTCTTCCATTTTTTTTAATTTCTACTCTGTCTGATTCTACTACTAAATGTGTCCACCAATACAGTGCCATTTTTGACTCTGAATGCAGATTTGTTCTCAGTTTACACCTGCCTGGTAAATATGAACACTTTTGTACAAATCAGTTTTCCCTCCATGCTTTCATGGAACTGATTGCTGTGCTGTTTGCAGTGAACAGTGGCTTACTGAACTTCTCTCATTTGAAATCCTTTCTGAAACACTTCTGTAAGGTTAGGCTTGTGTTTAACACAAGTTATTGACAGGATACATGGTTATTCACTACATCTATCAATTTTGTAATACCACACCTAATCTGTTACAGGGTTATAGTAGTGAAATAGCTTATACTAGAAGCCACTGGGTGCCAAGCATTGACACTTACTGTGGGCAGAGTGCTGGCTTGTTGCAGAATGTACCCATAGTCATGCGTATGTGCATGCAGTTTAGATCACTAGCTGTTCTGCTGCGTTACTTTTTGAGGTTGGAGGAAGCCAGAGTACTCAAAGGAAATACCCTTGTGATCATCACTGGGAGAATACAGACTCCACGCAGCCTTGCTGTTTATCATATTACAAATATTAATTTCTTTGTGAAAGTGGCATCTCCACTTATGTTTTGCATCCTTTCTGCATAATCTGATTAAGAATAAAAATGTGTGTGCGCAAAATGGTTCCAGAGGATTTAATTTTACCTTCATTGTGTTTCAGAATCATTAGCCTTATTTTAGTGCTACTGTGAATAGTCAACTTGCACGGGTAATTTCCGTGCTGAATATTTCATGCATGTCTTTTAAAAATGCTCATGCAGTTTGTCTCTGTTCTATTTACTGTTTTGTTAAAACATTATGTAGTCCTATCTCGCTGTAATTCTTGCTGGATGGGTTCGGAGCCGATATTCGACTCCGACTCGACCGATACTAAGCTCGAGAGCTTTTACTGGCTCAAGGCTAGCCCCTATCCCATGGTGCCTCACGGCAAATCCCCAGATCTCGTTTGCTGCAAAAGCTTTCAGGTTGTGTCTTACTGGCTCGTTGGCCAAGTAAAACTATTTTTGCTATATTTAGTCTTTTCCTACTTTTTCTATTATATTTGCATATAAATAGTTTCTTGTCTCTTATGTGACTGTTTTTTGAAAGTTCTTCAACCCCTATTCCCCCCCCTTAGGACTGTATGGCCCGTTTAAGTTAGAGGGTGGGTGTGGGTGTGTGTGTGTGTGTGTGTGTGTGTGTGACTTCATTTTTTTTTTTTTTTTTTTTTTTATCTTCTTCTCTTCTCACTTATTATTGTAGTTAATACCTTTAGTATTATCTAATTTGTCTTTCATTTCTAGAAATGTCAAAAGATAAAGGTAAGGAGCATAAGGATCATCGCCCTTCAGGGTTCAAAAAGTGTGATAGGTGTGCGCAGAAAATGTGTCTTACAGCCACACCAGTTGCATGTATTGCCTTAGTGAAGCTCATTTGCAGGAACCCTGCACCTTTTGTCACGCATTTGGCACTAGAGTTTTAAATGAGAGAAAGAGGAAACTCCTTGACAAGGGTCTCATGACCAGTTCCCAAATTCTCTAAAAGAAAGTCATCGGCCCTGGCTTTGGAGCTGACAAAAATGACTAAAGCATCTAAGCCAGGAAGTTCCGGTTCCAACTCAGCTTCATCTATTTCGTGCCATCGATTTCACTGGCTCCGAAACCATCTTCAGTACTGAAAATTTTGCCTAACATCGAGGCTGTATCTCCTACATTGAGATCTCCTATTTTAGAGAGAAAGTTTCCTTCTGTCTCCACCAGATCCTCCAGGACCCTATCAGATGAGGACATCGAGAGGGTGGTGAAGAGATTGCTTTTGGATCCAGCTCTGGCAAGAAAATTGGCCCCTCAAGACCCAAAGTTCTCGGAGCCCACCCCCTTACTGACAACTGTTCCTCCTCTGACTGCTTCGCTCTTGGAGCCTTTTACTTCAGGTTCCTCTGTGTTGGACCCTTTGCTCTGGGGATTCAACTTGTTTCCTTGGCGCCAATTACTCTATCCTTGATGGCTCAGTCTGGAGCCGAGGGTTCTGGGACTGGAGCTGAGGGTTCTGGGAGCCGACTCCGAGGGGGACAGTCACCCTGGGTTCTCGTCGGAACCGACCCTCCCTCTCGGAGCTTCTGCTCGACTCAGCTCGGCTCCCACATCTGCTTAGGAGTCGTTCCCTCTTGCTAGGAGTTGACCATCCACCCCCTTGGAGAGGGGGGGGGGTGAGGCATTCGAAGCTATAGAAAAGGCTTTATTCTCTGCCAAAGCCATTCCATTGGAACCTGTGTCCCACCAGCAGCAGGCAGCAACCTCTTCCCCATGCCACCCCCACAGCGTAGAGAACCAGAGGCCCAAGTAGCCCCTATTGCAGGTATCCCCTCTTACGAGACCTCCCCAGATTCTCACTGGAGAGCTCCCTCGGAAGAGGCTGTGTAAGAGGAAATATGTTGGCTCACCTGAGTCTGTCACGTCAGACACTGATTTAGAGGAATCAGAAGGGTCCCCTAGATCCCCCTCTGAGGAGGTCTCTTTTTCTGACATCCTAGAAATCCTTAGACAGAGGAGTGATTGGAAGACTTTTAACCCTACTGAGGATGAATCAGTGTATCTTGAGGCCTTTGGTTCCCGACCTTCCACCTCCTGGGTGCCGCCACCTTATGACCAACTTTTGGGGGTCATATCGCGGAAAGCATGGTCCTCTCAAGATTCACTGGAAGCCGTCCTGAGGAGGCCAAATAAGTTTGACAGCACCTGAGGACATGTCTTTCCTTAGTGAGGGAGTTCCAGTTGATGCTATGGTGGTAGCAGCAGCCACCAAGAAGGAGTTGTCTGAGACATCTAATATCCATCCTTCTAACAAGGTGTCCAGGACGAGGGATACGTACGGGAAGCGTACTTTTTCTTCAGCGGCATTTACACTAAGATCGTTGAATTACCTGACTCATTTTACTCGTCTTCAGAAGGATCTCCTGAAAGAGTTAGGAGACACCCTCCAGGGTTCAGTAGCCCTGGGTTCCATGGATAAGGTTTCTACGCAGCTCTCCACCCTTACTTCCATAGCGAACTCCTCCATGAGGCTGATCTCATATGCGGCAGATGGAGCGAGTAGGGCAGCCGCAGTAGGAATATCCCTCAGGAGACATTTGTGGATGCATCTTTAATTTTACAGAATTCTTCAAGTCTTCCGTCACTAACGTTCCCTTTGGTTCATCTCTTTTTGGACCCCAAGTGAAAGAGACTGACTAGGTGTGAGCAGGAAGGGAAAACCTTATCTGCCATTGGAGTCATTTTCTCTCTCCCGTTCATACCCTATCCCGAGGGTAATACAGGAGGGAAAATGTGGTTTCGCAAATCCCGAAAAGGTTTCCCTCGGGCAGAAGGTCAACCATCCCCCAGAGGCAGAGGGGGAAGATATAATGGAAAACACCACCCTCGCGGCAGAGGAGGTCCGCAACATCCGTCAAGGAGACAGAGAAGCGTTCTCTGATCTTCCCTTTCATCGACCCTGAAGGATTGCCCCACTTTCCATCTCTGGATGCAGTCGGGGGTCGTCTATCGCTGTACCCAAGCACCTGGCTAACTATCACTCAAGATCTTTGGGTATACACAATAATATCCAGAGGTTACCTGATTCCCTTTATTTCCGAACCCCCAACAAACCGGTCTCCACCAGACGTACCACCCATCCAACTAGACCGTGCAACATCAGAGGTCATCTCGTTGCTGCCAAAAAGTAATCCAAGAAGTCCCCGCAGAGCAAGTAGGATCTGGAACTTGCTTTCGGTTCTTTTTAGTTCCAAAAAAGACAGGAGACTGGAGATCAATTCTAGATCTCAGCAGGCTCAACAAGCATGTAAGGAAATTGAATTTCCAAATAGTCACTCTGCAGTCGATATTTCCCTTTATCAGGAAAGACAACTGGATGTGCTCAATCAATCTCCGGGATGCATACTACCACATCAAAATGGACAGGCGCTCCAGGAGACACTTATGCTTCCGGCTGGGAGCCAGTCATTTTCATTTCGAAACACTGCCCATTGGCCTAACTACAGCCCCCAGAGTGTTTACCAAATGCATGGCAGTGGTAACGGCTCACCTGAGACGCCAAGGATTCCAGGTGTTTCTGTACCTAGATGACTGGCTCCTCACTGCTACCACCAAGCATCAACTCATAGGGACCAGGGTGGAGTTTCTATCCTTGTGCGCCAGTCTAGGCATCACTGTCAGCCTACAAAAGTCAGTCTCATCTCCCTCGCAGCACATTGTATATTTAGGCTCAGAAATAGACACAACCGCCATGTCAGTAAGGCTAACACAGGACAGAGTGGAGTCTCTACGCAGTCAAGTCAGAGCCTTGCTAAACAAACAGAGTTCAGGCTAAAGTAGTCCTTCAAGTCCTAGGGACTATGGCGTCCGCCATCCTATTAGTTCCTCTTGCTTACCTAGACATGAGGATTCTCCAGTGGCTGCTATTTGCACAATGGTCGATGCAACACCTTCCATGGTCTCACCAGATATTGATACGCATGCAGAAAGGATCTGACATAGTGGTTACACACAAAACAACTTATCCTAGGTCGTCCACTTGTTCCTTCCCAAGAGAAAGCAGTTTTGACCATGGATGCTTCCCAGGTAGAGTGGGGGGGGGGCATTATCTGGGAATGACAGTCCATGGTACTTGGCAGAACCACTAGAACCACTTGCACATCAATGTTCTGGAGATGAGAGCGGTGCTGTATGCGTTGCAAGCACTTCACAGCTCCCTTCCCACCGGGACGATTGCGATTCAGTCAGCCAACATGTCTGTCGTGTGGTACATAAGCAAGGGGGAGCCAAGTCTTCCCCTATTTGCCGAGAGGCCTTAAGAGTTTGGAAATGGGCGATGGATACTCAACGCTTCCTGATAGCAACGCATATCCCGGGGAAATCTAACGTAATAGCAGACAAACTCAACCGAGCAATTCTGATGCCTCATGAGTGGTCCCTGAATCCTATGGTTGCGAAGGTGATCTTTCACTGATGGGGCTAGCCTTGCTGCGATTTGTCACTCACCTGAACACCAAATGCAGCAGCTACTTTGCCATCATTCCCCATCCGTGCATGTCACCCAGGGATGCTCTAGTTCACGATTGGCCCCTGGGACTTCTTTATGCCTTTCCTGCTTTTCCACTCATCCCCAGAGTAATACAGAAAGCAAGAAAGTTGTGGAGTTCCTTGATCCTCATTGCTCCTTACTGGCCTCAACAAGTTTGGTTTCCCTTTCTGTGGCCCTACCTCTTGGAGGAACCATGGATTCTGGAACCATCTCCAGATCTCCTGATTCATCAGTTGGGACAGTTCCACCTCTCCATCCACACTCTCAAATTGACAGCATGGCTGCTCCAGTTCCACGAATAGCCAGGTGTATTCCTCTATCCCCTGCGGTCAAACACATTCTAATATCATCCCATAAACCTTTCACTCAGAAACTATATTCCAGCAAATGGAAAAGGTTTTCCCTTTGGGCTACGAATCAGGGCTTAGATCCATATACGGCTCCTGTAGAATCTATTTTATCCTTCTTAGCATCAGTTTTTCATGAAGAAGTGGCAGCCGCTGCAGTTAGTTCAATTAGCTGCTATTTCCAATGTGGCTTCATGGGAAACCCAATCATGCAGCACTCCTTGTGTAAAACTTTCTTAAAAGGAGTTCTTCTCAGGTCCCCAATAAATCAACCATTAGACCCTGGGACTTAAACTTAGTCCTCTCATCTTTGATGTCTGAACTGCAAGCTCTACCTATATTGAACTCCTTACATTATTTTTCACAAGGATAGTCTCTCTCTCTCTCTCTCTCTCTCTCTCTCAGGACAAACCCTTCCTTTCTTCCCAAAGTATGCTCAGAGCACAATCTGAATACTACTATTGAGCTACCTGTGTTTTTTCCAAACCACTCTAATACATCAGAGTATAGACTACACCAGCTAGGTGTTCACAGAATACTCAGGTTTTATCTACATAGGACTAAAGAATTCAGAAAATCCGATCAACTTTTTGTTTCCTTTTCTGACAAAAAGAAAGGCTTGCCTATTTCTAAGATTACTCTTTCAAAATGGCTTTCGGGTTGCATATCTTTTGCTTATCAACAAGCTGGTAAACAATTACCTGTCAAAGTTAAATGTCACTCTACTAGGGTTGTAGCTACTTCATGTGCCTTTAGATCTAGGTTCCCAATTGATACTATTTGTGCAGCAGCAACTTGGGCAAGATCAGATACGTTTTCACTCATTACAAATTGGATTTGGCCTCCCAGGATAGGTCTTCCTTTGGGTCCACTGTGCTGAAGAGTCTCTTCACTTGAGCCACCCGGATTATAGGTGCTAGGGATGCTGTCTCATCCAGCAAGAATTGCAGCGAGATAGGACTACATAACATAAAGAAGTTATGTTACCATAACGTTCCATGTTTGTAGTCCATCTTGCCTATATTCTTGCGTCCCTCATTGCAACCCCCCTTCCTGTTTCTGAGGGATCTGGCGGGCTATTCTGGTGCTGCCTGACATGTTTCTTTTTTGTTGTCCACCTGGAATGGATTATATTTCTAAATCCTTTGCTGTATTTATACAGCTCTTGTACTGCTCTTACCTGATAGGTATTTATTGCTTTTTTGCAAACTAGATCTGGGGATTTGCCATGAGGCACCATGGGATTAGGGGCTAGCATCGAGCCAGTAGAAGCTCTCGAGCTTTATTATCGGCCGAGTCTGAGCCGAATATCAGCTCCGAACCCATCCAGCAAGAATATTGGCGAGATGGACTACAAACATGGAACCTTGTGGTAAGTACATAACTTCTTTTTATATATTATACTGGCACTTTTTTTTGCATTGTGTCTATAGACCTAGCATGTTGTTTTGACTTGCCGGACTGTTATATTAACTGTTTTGACTCTCTCTTGCATTTTGTTATCATACTGTCTCTTTTTATAATATTTCAGGATATAGGCTCTGACTACCAGTGTGTGCTGGTCTTGGAGGGTAGATTGCTGGTGGAGAATGCAGCTGTTGAGGTGGATGACACTGACCCAACTTTGTATTACATTACCTGCCATCTGCAACAGGTAGAGTATCAGATCACACTGCATTTAATGCCTTTAGTCTGTTTCAGGAGTTGCTCCAAAATAATTTTGGTGGCTTAACAATCTAAAACTTGGGCCTGTATTAGTTTCATTTTGCAGAATTTTGCTTTCTTTCTTCTTTTGCAGTTCTGTTAAATTGTAGGTAATAGAACAGTTATGTCACAAAGTCTGAAAATAGACATCTTAAAAGGAGGGTGTTCATCTCCATTTCTAGCTGTTGGGATTTGACTTTTCAGCCCTGCCCAGAATGGCTGGAATCCTGCTTCATAGTAATTGCATCCTGTTGGGAACCAGCAGGGTCGCACCTATGAGGCATACAGATATCTAAGGGACTTGTAAATGTATATGCCTATGCCTGTATAAGCAACATGCTGCAGTGTAATGATAGCAGTACGGTGGATATAAAAAGTGTACACACCCCTGTTAAAATGCCAGGTTTTTGTGATATAAAAAAGTGAGACCGCAATAAATCCTTTCAAAACTTTTCCCACCGTTAATGTGACCCATAACTAGTACAATTCAATTGAAAAAACAATCTGTTGGGGAAAAATATAAAAAACTTACAATACGCTGGTTGCATAAGTGTGCACACCTTTAAACTAATACTTTGTTGTGTGTGCATACCCTTAAACTAATACTTTGTTGAAGCACCTTTTGATTTAATTACAGCACTCAGTCTTCTTGGGTACACATCTGCCATCAATTAGAGACTCTGATTAACCCCAAATAAAGTTCAGCTGTCCTAGTAGGATTTTCCTGACACTTAGTTGCCTGTTACAGCAAAAGCCATGGTTCGTAGAGAGCTTGCAAAGTATTAAAGGGATCTCATTGTTGAAGGGTATCAGTCAGGAGAAGGGTACAAAAATATGTCCACAGCATTGGCTATACCATGGAATGCAGTGAAGACCATCATCAGAAAGTGGAGAAAATATGGGACAACAGTAACGTTGCAAAGAACTGGACGTCCCTCCAAAATTGATGACTGGACGAAACCTGGTGAGGGAGGCTGCCAAGAGGACCTACAGCGATATTGAAGGAGCTGCAGGTATTTCTGGCAAGTACTGGTTGTGTACTACATATGACAACAGACCCCTGTATTCTCCATATGTCTGGACTATGGGGTAGGGTTGCAAGATGGAAGCCTTTTCTTACACAGAAAAACATCCAGGCCCAGCTAAAATTTGTAAAACCATACATTAAGTCTTCCAAAAGCATGTGGGAAAATGTGTTGTGGTCCGATGAGACCAAGGTTGAACTTTCTGGCCACAATTCCAAAAGGTATGTTTGGCACAAAAACACTTCGCATCACCTAAAGAACATCATCCCCACGGTGAAGCATGGCGGTGGCAGTATCATGCTTTGGGGTTGCTTTTCTTCAGCTGGAACTTTGGCTTTGGTCAAGGTGGAGGGAATTATGAACAGTTCCAAGTACCAGTCACTTTTGGCCCAAAACCTTCAGGCATCTGCTAGAAAGCTGAAAATGAATTTCACCTTTCAACATGACAATGACCCCCAAGCATACATCCAAATCAACAAAAGAATGGCTTCACCAGACAAAAATTAAAGTTTTGGAATGGCCCAGACAGAGCCCAGACCGGAATTCAATAGAAAATCTGTGGAGTGGCCTTTGGAGGGCTGTGCACATTAAATGCCCTCGCAATCTGACAGATTTGGAGTGCTTTTGCAAGGAAGAGTGGGCAAATATTGCCAACTCAAGATGTGCTATGCTAATAGACCCCTACCCAAAAAGACTGAGTGCTGTAATTAAATCAAGAGGTGCTTCAACAAAGTATTAGTTTAAGGGTGTGCACACACAACAAAATATTAGTTTAAGGGTGTGCACACTTATGTAACCAGCATATTGTACGTTTTTTTATTTTTTATATTTTTCCCTTAACAGATTTGTTTGTTTTTCAGTTTAATTGTACAGGTTATAGGTCACATTAAAGACGGGAAAAGTTTTGAAATCATTTATTGTGGTCTCATTTTTTTATATCTCAAAAACCTGGCATTTTAAGAGGGGTGTGTACACATTTTATATCCACTGTATGTTCTTATTTCAGTTAGACAACCTATTAAAAACACCACTGGCGCAATTCTATAGCTGGCCTGACCTACCCTACTTCCAGTGAGGGTAATCATTTCTCTGGCAGGCAAGAAAGCTGATATTTTCAGGCAACGCTCTTGATGACAGGTCCCATGGGTATTGCTCCACTACAGGTGAAAAGGGAAACTAATAGTTTTTTTTTTTTTTTTTTTTTTTTTGTTGGGGGGCGAGGTGGAGCCAGAGGTCAGCAGTGGTAATGGAAAGGGAAAAAAAATGTGAAATTGCCCAGCTGTGTAATTTAGGGGGATGAAGACCTAAGTGCAACCCGTATGACCCCTGGTTCATGTAGTGGCTTGGTCACTGGAGGAGCTAGGCAAAAAACACATTTGCTTTTTGAGCAGGTTTGCACCTGATCTAGCAGGAGTTTGCATGAAAACACTAGCTGTAAATGTGAGTGGATGGGCAGGGACGTGGGTTTGGTGCTGCCAAGGCAATGATGCATACTGTCAACTGTACATATTTTCGCATAATGTCCAGATTTTTGCCTCCTATTTTGGCCCATTTTTCATAAAATTGTTTTCTTCAGGCAAATTAATGGCAATTCATTAAATTGAAGTTCGAAAATAATGACAGACATTTGAGTTTCATTCATAGCCTTCCAAAAATTCATGCTAATACAAAACCTGTTCTATCAACTTTCTGATTTTCTACGAGCAGTATTTAAAAAATGTTCCTATTTTTGGGCCTTTGTCCCACTTTAATTTATGGCTTTGTCCAGATTTCTTGCTGTAAGAGGTTGAGAGGTATGCAGTGATGGTAACCCTGGTCTGGCTGTGGGAATGCATAAATGCGAATAGAGGGGCATTTTGTTTCTCTCATGTATGTACATTTATATGAGATTACAAGGAATACAAAATATAAATAACTGTATTTTATGTATATGCCAGTTCTGGTGTTAAATATGAAGCTTTTTCCCTGGGCCTCCACTGTAAAAGCATTTTATCCCAGTTGGACTTTCCTGGTAAACAAATACAAATAGTAAATAAATCTTGAGATCACCAACACATGGTCTCATGCTGTTATGGCCACTGTGAAGCTGCAAGCCTCTGTTTGACCGGGAACATTTGGCTGACTGGAACAACCCCCATCCCTAGGATGCGAGAGCAAGTAGAAGCTGCTCACTCCAATCCTTTTCTACTTGGCTTTTCCAGCATCCGAGTTGCTTATAGATCTTCAGTCAGTTTGGTCATAGTTAAGGCTTTAAGCTGAGACAGCCATCTTTGTTTTCTTTCTGAAACCATTTGTTTATCATTTTGTATTATGAAATCTGTTTCTTTCACTTGAGGATCCTGCTGTATTGGCTAAGCAGAATTTATTTAATTTTTAGTAGATTTTTAACTGGTACTGTTACTTTTAATGGTGTTGGACTTTTTAGAAAGCAACATCCTTTCAAAGCTGTCACCTCAAATGTCTTTTTTTTTTACTTGTTCCTGTTAACTGAAGAAAAACTAAACTGACTTCAGATAGAGGTTTTTGTTTTACAAGGCTATTTCGTCACTGCCACTTAACAGGGATGGCCTTAGACCATTTGGACCAGTTTAGCCCGGTAGGGCCCTGCTGCCTCGGGGCACCACACTAGGCCATGATAGGGTCATTATGCCTTACATGACCCAGAGTTACCCGAGACATGTTACAGCAAAGTGCAAGGAATTTTCCTATAAGTAGTCCTACTTCCACAGTATTTAGTAATCTCTTGAGTGAACTACATTTTCCATCATGCATTGAACTATTTTCTAGTCCAGTATTTACTAGTAACTGCAGTTTCATGTGTCTCGTGTGGCAGACGGCGCTAGCCGTTCATGATCCCATAGCAGTCATTTGTTTTTATTGAGTTCTGAACAAAGTTTGCAACGCAAAGCTTGTCGAATTAACCATCTCATTTTAAGTAAACTCTAGTTACTGCCATACAAAATAAGACTGAGCTTATAAGGAACGCTGCTAGAGAGGTACTGTGTTTTCTATGCTTCTCGTCTGATGTGTGGTTTATGAATGGTAGGTAATTAATGCAATTACTAGAAATAATTGTGGAATCCTCAGACTCCGTAGGCATGAAAACACTAGTAGACATAACAGAAAAGAAATGAAAAATAGATACTGTGATGCGAGAGAACTTCTGATCACTAAGATTTGTGACGCACACAATGCTACCAATTCAAGAGTATGTCGGAGTAAGTTTTGCTGCAGTCACATGTAGGAGAAAAATAATCCCAGAGAAGTGAAACATGAGGTGTGTGTGCTGAGTGGTGGAAGACAGAGGTGGACAGAAAAATGATTCACTTGGTTTAAAGTGGAAGGAGAAAATAAATGGAATAGTTTGATCCCTGTATAGTACTTGCCAAATGGTGACTTCTGATCAGAGTACGACCCTGGTAATCAAATGTAAAATAAAATTTACTACAGGAGTATCACAGTTTTATAATCATGTATGAAATAGGGGCAAACCAACTTAAAAATAGAAAATGGATGGATTGAACTTGGGAGGAGTTTTAGGGGGAAGTTTGTCATAGCATACTGAACAAACTGTGATAACTTTCTTGTTTGTTTTACAGGCACATGGATTTGATTAAAGCATTCTGGTTTCTTTTCACCTGTTAAAAATTGGCGCTTGACTATTCTAAATTATTCCTGCATGTAATCTTTATTGTACTCATGACCTGGGATATGGCTGGAAACTATCTGCATATATTAGTCCACTTATCCAGTTTAACAGATACTTTAATAAATAAAAATAAATGTTCAAAAATAGTTTTAAGTGGGGTAGGGTGTGAGCGATGGAGTTCTAAGGAAAGCCCAGAAATTGCTAAAATTATCATCGTTGAGCATGCAGGGGAAATTACACATTGATGGTAACGAGGTATGAAAATTGACTGTGTAAGGAACTCCAGTTATTCAGAGCAAATGCAAGAGATGACTGGAAGCTCCTGAAGAAAAGTAAGGGATAAAAGGAGATCAGAATGTATAGTAGAAGTTAGAAATTTCTCATATTCCCACATATATTAAGTGCAAGCCCACTGACTCATTTGTCCAGTACATCCTGATATCCAAGGACAACGGGCATGGAAGACAAGAGCTAGAGATTGTGATGAGTCAGAAGATTTTACCAGGTTTCATATTTCAAAATTAACCTTCTTAGTAAAATCTGCTTAGTTTTATGTGTAGCACTTCCCAAAGATGCTGGAGAGTGTAGAAGTACATAGAGTACTTAAATTACAAAGATATTTTATTTGATTAACAAGCTATGAACAATCAATCACTGGAGCACTGCTCTACCTAGACCATTTTCAGGCTCAGCACAGTGGAAAACGATCAAAGAAACTATAAAGTTTAATCCGTATCAGTGCAGCAGTGGTAGTGTAGGAGCAAGCATGCAGGGAGCTATACGTTAGGATATGTAGCATAAACGCAATCTCAAGTTGACATTTATTTATTTAACTTTTTGTTTACCGGGAAAGTCCAACTGGGACGGAGGCCTGGGGAGAATCATAAAAGTATGTAGTCATTAAAATAGTAAGAAGAGTAATTGCACAATGTTATGTCATCACAGAGTGTAATATTTCTATGGAGAAAATTAAATACAAATAGTAAAGCATTAACACTATGCACAACTGTTCACATGGTATGTGAATTAAAGTAAGGCACGAGTCAAATGAGGGGAAGAAGGGTGGGATAAGGGGAAATATGAAGCTACCTCCTACCCTGCTGAAGGAGATCCATGCAAAACTGTAGGAGTTTAGGGACATGTTTACTGATAAGCCTGGGTGCACCCATCCAGTAAAACATCATATTCATAGATGGCCTCGGTGTCTCATCAGTCAGTTCCTTTACAGTGTGCCCGAGCAGAAGAGCCTAAAATGTTGGTTCTGGGGGTAGCTAATTAGTCCAGTTGTTTTCTTGTCTGATGGCTAAATAGAAGGTAGTAAACCTATATTATTATTAATATATAGTAATAGCAAACATTGCTGATCCCCAAACTGAAATAACCTTAAGTTAAAGCAGCCAGGAAGTGAAGGGAAAAATGGAGTTGTAGACGGTGAGTCAGTTGAGAAGCCCTACCAAAATGTTGCAAATTGGGCCACACAGTTGCTAAGTCTGGCCCTGCCACTGAAGTTATTATAATGTTGCAGAGACATGGTTTGGATTTTTTAAATGGGATATTTAAATACTGTTTGCTTGCTTACTTGCTTTGTTTTACAGTTAAGTATTTTCTGAGTGTTCCTCTGTGTGAACCTCGATTGTTTTAACACCTCTATAGTTGTCTGGCTGGTTTGGCAGTTTTGAATGTATTTTGAAGTATGTACATAATTTTAGGGAATTTTCTTTTCAAGTGCTTTCTTTTTCAAGCGCTGTTCATATATTGGCCAAGTCAAGTTTTTAATTAATTAATTAATTTATTTTACATTTGTTGACCGGGATAGTCTGACTGGATGCATGTCCATTTTCAGCAGAGGCCCGGGGAGAAAAGCTCCAAGGGTAAGCAGATACAGCATTACATAATACCAGCATTACATAATACCAGCATTACATATTACAAACAGACTATTTACAGAGATTACATAAGTAAGCAAGTTAAACAAGTTCCACAGGTTAGAGTTAATCCTGAGCGCAAGTCAGGATTAAATTAAATTACACAGTAAACTGGTTAACAGATTTTTACACATTCTAGGGAGAGTTAGCCAGGCTTGATACATTGACATAGCCAGTTAAGTGACAATGTTACCTAAAGAACGCCAAAAACACAACTCGAAATGCAGAAAGGCAAAAAGAAGCCGGAAAACACAATTCAAAAGCCGGTAATAGCGTAAAAGTAATTTAATTTCCACAACTTCATCAGAATACAAAAGACACTAGTACTGAAACAGTTTAAATAGCCAATTCAATTGAAAAATCAATTAATTAATCATTAAAACAATGAAATATATAGTTGTTAACCATAAGATAAAAACTCATGGATTAAAACAAGCTTTCAAATCTATATCATAGATCTTATTAATGGATAATTTACCATTTTTTAAAAAACATTTCAAATTGATGCTCTCGTTTAATCCAGGATAAACATCTGATTTTAATTTAATCTGCCATAAGCATTCTCTTTGTTCGATATAATTCTTAAAGTCCCCAGCCCTATTATCTGATTTACAATATTCTAATACTGAAAATAAAAATTTTTTAAAAGAAACACATGAAATAGAATGCTTGTATAAGGCATTATTATGGTCTCTAACTTTAATGGCATATAAATGTTCCTTAGTACGAGTAGCTAAAGACCTTGTTGTCATACCCAAGTGGAACAAATGCCAACATAAACCACTCCAACAGTGTTACAATCAATGAAGTCAGAAACTTCAATGATCCTGTCAGAACTGATAATGTTAATGTAAGGACCCTCAGATATATATCTACAAATATGACAATTCTGACATCGAAACATGCCCTTTTTATTTTTCAAAGAACCTGAGTCCTTAATGTGATGTTGTTCTAGTATATTTTTTAATGTGTTCGTCTTACGGAACACAAATTTTGGGTCTTTGCCCACTAGTTGAAAAATGTCTTTATTGCCTTGTATTACCTTCCAATTGTTTTGAATAATGTTTTTAATCCTGGAATTGTCAACACTCATATCAAAAGAACAAACAATATCATGGTTAATACTATGTTTTTTACCATGGGTAAAAATAGTGTGAGTATCATATAATATAGCAGGAAACTGAATCTGTCTTTTGTTGTATACTTCTGCACCTATATCAAATAAAAATTGCTCATTGTATCCTCGCTGTGTAAATAAATAAATAAAGTGAAATTCAGAAACTAATACTTCATCTTTAGTGGTCATTCGACAAGCTCGAATGAATTGGCCTCTGGGGATATTCTTCTTAATATGTGTAGGATGTCCACTATTATTGTGTAAATATCCATTAGTAAATGTCTCCTTTCTATGTATTTTACTATGGAATTTATGTTCTTCTATATCCCACCATATATGCGTATCTAGAAAGTTGACTGCAAGTCCTACATCACCTAATGTAAAATTGATATAGCTAGAAAAAGAATTAACTTTGCTAAGAAATAAATGAACTGTGTCAGTATTTCCTTCAATAATAAAAAACAAATCATCTATGAATCTGCAAAAGAAAAGAATATTGAAATATTCTTTTAAAACTGGTATAAATTCTAATTCCCACCATGCCATCACAATGTTGGCAAAGGCAGGTGCTGCTGGTGATCCCGTTTTTGTCTATAGTACGCTTTTCCAAATTTAAAAAAATTATTCTCTAAAATAATCTCAAGGAATCTGCATATAACAATAGTGGTGGAATTATTAAATATATTCTTAACTAAATAACTGCGAACTGCCTCTACCCCTTCTTCATGGGGGATACAAGAATAAAGGGAAACAACATCCATTGTAAACATGACATGTTTAGAATCATCAAATGTATCTATAGAAGCACTATTAGAAAAAGCTTTAATTTTCTCCAAAAAGTGCCAAGAATCCTGGATGTAAGATGTGTTATCATAAATCAAAGGTCCCAATAGGGCATCAATAATTAGAGAAATACTGTGGAGAAGATACTATAAGACGTAAAGGTGGATTAGATACGTTTTTATGAGTTTTTGGAACTCCAAAAATTACACCAATCTTAGGTTTATCAATTAAACAAAAATTATATAACTTTAAGTTGATCTCACTAGACATTAAAGCATCATAAAGATGTAAATGTACTGCTCTGAAACTTTTTAATATCTCAAAATAAGGGACAAGTTCATATTCATTCGTGTTGTTAAGCAATTCTAGCATAGTTAGCGTTATATTGGTCATGTTCCATGATAACAATGTTAGACCCCTTATCGCTTTTCATGAACCTTAGTTTCCCTGTAAGCGATTTCAAATTATGTAGGGCTGTCCTTTCTTGAACTGTTAAATTATCACAAAAATGAATGTTTGACTTAAATATATGTTGTTTGAGTCTAGTTTTAAATTGACCTAAGGTGGAAAGTAAGGTAATGTCAGCTGGAAGAGAGTTCCAGGATCTGCTTAGAGTCTGCAAAGAGAGTCACTGGCTGTGTTATTAATTTTGCTAGTCTGAATTAGTTTGTTAGAGGATCGAAGCGGTCTAGGATTGTTATAGGGGGAGGTAATATTTTTAAGTGCAGGAGTATTGTCCGGATCATAGAGAATTTTATTGGCCATAATCAGTTGTACTGGATTAGGCCGAGTAGTTCAAGCCACCCAAGCTGATTTAGATTGATGCAATGATGTGTCCTAAAAGGCAATATTTTGTTTCAGGGAGTAGGGAAAGTGGGTAAAGTTAAATGTCATTACTGAGTCTAACTGTGCCGCTATGCTGCTGGCAAAAAAGTAAAAGACCTCTTATGGACAGAATACTTTACTGGTCTGGGATTCAGTTACAGACCATAGTAGAGGCAGAAGTAATTTTTCAAGGCAGTGGTTAGTCATAGAGGACTCTGGCAGTTTAGTATGTCATCCTCTTGCTCAAATTGTCTCCTGTATTTATTCTTTCCCTTCCAAAATTTCAGGGGTATAGGCTTCATCTCGTACCCATTTGCTGTAAACCATTTTCCACTCATATCTTTGCACCAGGGGCTGAGGACAGAATCTCCAGGTGCTTAATAAATTGCAGAAATATTTTCACATTTGTGGTTTTAGGGGGTACTTCAGAAGTACAGGCTGGTGAAGCTTTTGTAGCAGTGTTAAAATTGAGCTCTATTTTATGTGACAGCTTTAGAGAGAGTATTTCTTTTTCTCAAGAAAAGAAAAGATTGGAAGCCAGTACTAGATGTCAGATCTTAGTGAAAATTAGAGGATTCAGAAGTTCAGAATGAATGGCACTTATCCTAGCCATTTTTTTCCTTTCAGATAACTGAATGGTGACTTTTGATCAATGGGATTATTACTGGAATGATGCACTAGTTCTTTCTCAGAGGTGGGGATTCTCATTTAAAATGATAGCAAGGAATTTCAGTTTGTATTTTTCTATGTTGTCCTACCCACAGCCCACAATATTTTCTTTATTTGTGGGTCTGTGTATTTGCTTTCACTGTTGCAGCTGTCATACTACAAGGTATCTCTGTGTACCTCTGTTTGGATGATTGATTGATACCCTTCAAAAGAACAGATCCTAGTGAACCTAGTAGATTTAAGGTATGCTGCTGTATTCAAGCTTCTTCACTGTTATAGTCTTGAGAAAAGTGTCATTTCCTACTGTTTTAACAGAAGCTTTTTTTGTGGTGTATTATTGGCACAGTGCAAGTGATGATTTTCTGTGATCAGTGAATATTCTTGGCATTCCATCCTGTATTTATTTGTCAGCTGTTAAAAAAAAAAAAAAAAAAAAACCTTTAATAGTGACATTTTGCATTTGCCTCCTGGGTTACATACATGCAAATGTTATGATGGCACAACATGCGAGATGTCATAAGAGAGGACCCATATATTATTTTTTGGTAAAGGAACTGGAAGGGAGGAACAATACAGCTTAAAGGAATAATAAGGTACTATTTGTTTTCATCCTCCTCCCAATTCCTTTATGACAGATGCATCACACTTGAGATGGAGAGATCATCTGGGGTCAGTAAAGGTGCAGGATTTATGATTTCTTTCTCAGTCCAGACTGCTTAGAAGTTTAAAAGAAATGCTGACTGTGGATACCCTGATGAAAACATTCGAAAACTGTCTAGAATAGAAATTATTCAGGTACTTTCAGACATTTCCTTGCTTATATATGTAAAATAATGTGGTAAACTACGTCTTTCTTTGTGTAACATAGCAATGATTGATTAATTCCTTTATTAATGAATGGATACCTTATTGAAGTTTGTCTGGGGACTGCATTTTTATTAGAGGACTATTTCAGTCACAAATGTGAAGCTTGTATACAAGTCTGCCATTCATTTTTGCTCAGACCATAAGAAATGGTGAGAGCTGTGTGTATGTATGTATATATATATATATATATATATATATATATATATATATATATGTGTATATATATATATATATATATATATATATATATATATATATATATATATATATATATATATATATATATATATATATATATATACCTTACAACATCTGCAGTTGTTCTTATTCATGGATGAGGTAGCAGGGCTGTAAAGTTTGAAATGTGAATGTGTGATTGAAAAGATATGCCAGACTTGTTTGTTTTTTCTGTTCATTGTATAAAAAGTATACAAATGTAACTGTGTAGTTCTGGGAAGCATGGTAACTACATATATATATATATATATATATATATATATATATATATATATATATATATATATATATATATATATATGTGTGTGTGTGTGTATATTAGTGTACATGTAATGTAAAATGTATAGCTGATATGCAACAGCGAATTAAAGAAAATAGTTGTGGTGAGTAAATGAGAGACTGAGTTTCTTCTTAAGTAAAGGGCAGCTATGGTCAGGAGGTAATAACTTGCTCTGAATCTTTAACCCCATATTTTGTTCATTTGTGGGGGCTGGTAAACAGAATGATAAAAACAAATCCATTGGCTAAAACAGGACTGAACTGGTTTCTCAGATTATTACTGAATGGAAAGTTTCCAGAAAGTACAATGGACTATGGTTGACTGAGGAAGAATAGTTTAAATTGTTTTAATAGTATGCCTTCCATTATAAGACATCCCTCAAGGGATTAGTTGTAATGACCTTCTGTCCGGAGCTTGTTGAACTGGTAGCCATTATTTTACTGTTTGCAGTGAGTGTTGCTCAGGACTTTAAGTGTAGGGCAGCTTGCTGCTCTGTATGAATGAACTTATTCTTGCACTTGTCTATCTGCATGTCAATTGCTGAAATTAATATTGTAGATAAGGGCCAGCAACTCCATCAGTTAAGTATAACCAGGAATGATTTATCTGGTTAGAGTGATTCTCTTTGGAGTATCATGTTTCCTCAAACTTGTTTTTTTCTGTATTCACTGTACAATGATATATTTCTTTGCACATTTAACTTAACTGTACTCTCCATCTTATACTTTTAAAACTTTGTGGTTGATTTGTTTGTTTATTTACTTAACTGATGAGGGGCACTGATTATGAATGGTGAATAGCCCATGGTATCCACTTCTGATTAGTCAGACTGTTCTGCTTTACATTAACATTTGAGTTTATAGTTATTTTGCTTATTTCTCAAGAATGGAACAGTAACTGGAGTTTTTCAGCCACATAATCTGGAGTGGTAGCAGTGAACTACCTTGAGCCAGTCACAGGAAGCTGTTGTATTTGGAAATCTTACCAGCATTCCCTGGGAAGTGCGTGTGTGTGTGTGTGTGTATTTATCTGTGTGAGAGAGAATGTTGTAGTTTATTCAAAGTGCAGTTACTCACTGGAGGGCACCGAACTCCGAGGAAAGTAGTATAGGGGCTTGGGTATCAAGATACACACATGGGTGTTCTTGCTCTTGGATGTGGATGTTGTAAGCCCATAGCCCAGGACATCCTACATGGTCATGAGGCCAAGGTTCACTTAGTGAGTTGTTTAATGAGTCTTTTGTGTGCAAATTTTATATTTGCTTGATGACAGCGGTGGGAGTTGTGCGACCGTACCCCTGGTGGTGATCACATTTTGGGCAGCGAAGAACCATATCATCTGTTTACTATCACAGCTAGATCTACTTGGCTCTCATATGGCAGTTGAACCATCAGGTATTGCAGCATCTAGTAGACATTTGAGGAAACTGCAACCCTAGATGTTAGTTTCTCAGAATTCTCAACTTTCTTTTGTACTTTGATGAAGATAAAGAACATTTGTATAAAACACTAGAGTCATGATCTCCTGTATGCTTTACCTTTTATTCTTCCAGTTAGCTTTGTCCTTTTGAAGATCATGTGAGCTGAAACTCTGGTGATTGTTATCTTTGTTCAAGCAGAAGCAAAAATTATTTTCCCCTTCTTCCAGGAGGAAGGTTTAGACTAATTAGAAAATTCCTCCTCCTTTCTCATCAGTATCAGTCTCTCGTTTGCAGCTCAGTGTGCTTGACTGTCCAGCTTTGGGGACTGTTTATCTGTATCCTTAAGTGGTTTACTTGGGGGGGGGGGGTTGAAGCTAGACCCTCAGGAGATTGATCAAAGGTAGCCACAGGTGTAGGCACAGTCTTAGTGGAGATGGGGGGGGGGGGGAGAATGGAATGTGAACTCTTTATGGCTGCGTGATGACAACTCTTATGATCATTGGTCTCAATTGGGGAGCTTGAGACCAGTGGAAGATAGCCTGGTTGTCCACAGGTGTAGTAAAAAAAGATAAGTCTGAGTTTCTCTGGTTATCCGATGTTGTAAGAGTGGTCTGCTCTCACTAAGGGATCACAGTGTGCAAGCACAGGTAGTTCCTTTTCTACTGTTTTAGACTCATGGACTGATGATGACATTTGTATATGTAATAACTATTGAAAAGCCAAAAAGGAAATTAACTGTCTGATGTATTGATTATCCACATAATTATACTTTCTGGAAATGGGTACACCTTTCATTTACATTCCTTTGACTCCGTGTCCTGAACGTTTTTATTCACCTCTGGATATTGCAATTTGTTTTAGAACAAGGAAGTTGTTCCCCAGTACCAAAGATTCTGCACCCATACAGCCTGCATGACTTCTGACCTATTCCTTCACTTCCCATCACAGTCAAACAGGAGAATACTGCATGCAGTCAAATGCTAGAATGTCAGTTGTAGTCTTCTGCAAGGCCCACAGCACCATCAAAGCTGTGCTCGCATTTGGAAACAGTAATACTCAACAGCATAGCCACAAGCCTTCTGATTAGTGCTGTGAATCTCAGTAGGGCCTTTGTTTCATTCAACTACTCTTTCTTAATACACATCTGGAATGCTTTCATTTTGGGGTAGTGTACTCTTAGTTCTGTTTTTTAAAAATATGTAATACTGATAAGTTGAACAGTATTCACTACAACAGAGGCTTTACCAGTGAAGTTTCACTTTGTTCTCTCCTGGACCCCTGTCGTCATTTCATTATTCATTTTCTCTCACCTTACCTTAAACATTCTCAGCTTAACATTTGCATTACACCTGTGTGATCTCAAGTCCATCATCTTAATTATATTACAGGCTACCCATTAAGAAGGCTTTTTTTTTTAAATATCTCTCTGGTTTACTGAAACAAACAAAACAATCATGTTGCCAAAGTGGTTAGAAAGACCTTCTATATAGCCCACCTTATCATGAAAGGGTTCACATCTAGCTCGAGTGGTCATTGTGCCCCTCTACTCATCAGGCCCATAATTGAATACAGTGCCCCATTTGGGATGTACCTTACCCGACACCTGCAGCAACTGGAAAGACCCCAAAAGTACCTAACCAAGAGGATCAAGGGACTCAAACAGATGCCCTACGCAGTTAGGCTAAAGAAACTCCAGCTCTACTCAGTTGCTTACCGCCTACTCTGAGGCAATCTGTGCCTGACATATAAAGCCATGTCCAACACAGAATTAATGGACATGCTCCACCTCAGGAAATCCAAATCCCTTAGAACTACATGCTCCAGGGACTTAAACCTCAGCACAGAAATAAATAGGACATGCTGGATGGACAGATTCATATCCCAGAGCTTCCCTCACTCTGGAACAAAATCCCAATCCATGTTAGGCAGAGCCCCTCAATGACCCTCTTCAAGAGAAATCTTGATGAGTGGATGGGAGATCGTAGGTTTACCCCTGCAATCTCTTCTGTGTCCGTACTAGACAGAGGCACAGTAAACCTTAAAAGGGCTATCTTTTGTGACCTACTATACAGAGGCACAGTCAACTAATCTAAAAGGGTGGCAAAAGCCAAACACACTCTGGCTAGGCTTATAAATGCCCTAGGGCAGATAGCCTAATATCAACCTATGAACCTATAAGATATTGAATGATGCAAGTAATAACAATGTCATGGGTTTTGAGACCATTTAGAAACCTGCAGAACCTAATCTTCTAGATGACAGTGACCTGTATGGTCTCCTGATCTGACAGGGTGTCATAATTTTATTAGTCAAGAGCATGTCTGGGTAGTAGCATCACCTTTAAAACCTCACTCTTCATGAATCAGCAGTGAAGTAGCAGACCACCTCAAAGTCTCTTACAAAGCCACTAAGATCCTTACCAGATAAGTGGGCATTGAAATAGGGACTCTAATACTCTCTTTTGTGTACGCTTGAACTCAGCTATAGTATTAAAGGGCTTCAGGTTATGAACAGTAAGATATGCAAATGTGTATCAGTTTCTGAAGCTTGTGATCATTACTGCCTCTCCTTGTCAGATGTTGAGTGAGCTCCTTTTCCTGAATATTGGAATTGTCTTTGAATTTGCCTTTACTGAAGCTTTGCTCCATTACCAAGATAATGGTGCCTTCATCCTCCAGTGACTAACAAATAACTTAATGTTTGCAGAAAGAGCCTGTGCTGTTGCCTACACCTTATCATTAGTCTGAGTACCTTTGGAGACTAACTGCCTGACCGTTAAATTGCTGCCCTGGTTGAGACTCCATTCCTTTGCTCTCTTTTTCCATTACATTAAGACCACTGTCTTTCTGTGTAAGATTGGACCAAGCTACCTTTCCATGTCTCCTGAAAGTCTTGAAAGTGTTCTGATCCTTTCATTTCAACATTCTACAAAGCCTCATCTGACACCCATCATTTGATCTTTCTTATAGTTACCTATATCCCCACCTCAGTATCTCTAGTGTTTTTCCTTACCACTTTGCCAGTTCTTACTTGCACCTGTGATATTGATGTATACTTTCATAGTCTGTATTCATTTGTTCTCCATACATTCTCTTGCTGCATTTCATGTACATGCTTACATATGTAATCTTTCAGTCTTTTGTAGTTTCCATAAGGGTTTTCCTCTGAGTCATTGAAGCTTTTTGTTGAGTAAGTGGTAAAGCTGTGTTTTCCTGACTGTACTGAGGAGCTCATTATTTTGTTCTAGCGTAACATGCTCTTTTTCTTTATTAAGTGAAGTCTGTGTTTTTTTCACTTGACAATGTTTTTATGTCCTCTTTCATTAAATGGCTGATTTGCTTCATTATTTGTAGCTTGTTCTTAATGTTCAGTTTCATAGAAAGGTTGCTGTGGTTAATACATCAGAATATTTGATTGTATTTTGCTTGAAGTGCCGCTGTGATTGTTAGGTAGGCAGTTTGAGATTATTTGAAGCACTTGAAGGCAGGGACATCTGCAAGTGTATGTTGTGTACACTATAGGGTTACATATAGCCAGCCATAGGGATGTTGTTTGCTTATTAAAAAAAAAATCCTTAAAAAATGTTAAAAAGTTTGTCGTGTTAAGCCTCTCCTT
This sequence comes from Protopterus annectens, assembly GCF_019279795.1. Lineage (NCBI taxonomy): Eukaryota > Metazoa > Chordata > Ceratodontiformes > Protopteridae > Protopterus > Protopterus annectens. Next base: position 1,477,663,991 of record NC_056739.1, read on the forward strand.
TCCAAATTGGAATGCCATCTGATGTGGCTTGACGGTATCTTCTAATGAGCTACTGAGGGGCCTGTTTCCCAGTAATCAACACCTCTTTCATGTTTACAAAGAAGCTGCTGTAATATGTATCATGTCATTCCCACAAGTGTTTTACTTTGACTCAAAAGTAGTGTCTGTGGTGTAACAGGCAGCACAGTTGCCTTTGGTGCATAAAGGGGTGCTACACTCATGAGTGCATCGTCCTTCAGATGAGATGTTAAACCGAGGCCCCTTCTGCTTGAGTTGGTTGTAACTCAGGTGGATGTAAAAGATCCCACAGCACCTATCAAAAAGAATAAGGAAATTTCCCCAGTCTGTTGGCTAGATTTTCCCCTATGGTTTTAATACCGCCTCTGGGCTCCACTGAAGAGAGGCTAGTAGCCTAGTTGGACTAACCCAGTCAGCAAAGGGTAAATAAGTTTTCTTTCACTGTCTGCTGATTTGGGAGAGGAGACTGTCCGAAAAGTCAGTGACCTAATTCCTTGGACTGTAAGGTGAGGAAGGTAGCAGGCAGAAAAGTTGTGTAACTGGAAAGTGGATAGGGACAGAGAGGGGGAGGTCAAGGGCATGCTTCAGAGTTTTGCAATTGTAATTTAAATTAGAATGTGAAGTTGTTCCATCTCATCATACATTCTTACTGATGGGTTCGGAGCCGATTCTTTGCTCCGACTCTGCCAACTGCAAAAGCTCGAGGTCTTCAACTAGCTCGAGGTCCACTTCCTGTCCCATGTTGCACCTTGTGCTTCCCCTAGATCTCGTTTGCCACTGCGACAGCTCTGGCCAGTGTAACTTTGATATTTCTTTTAAAAAAGTGATAGTTTACCTTAGTTAATTTTTGTAGTTAAGTTTTCTTTATACTATGAACATAGATAATTAGGAATAAGTAGCATGTGTGTTTTACTACTTGTTGATGGCCGTGTTTTTTCTAGGTTGTTTTTTTACATCTGTCTTCCTTAGATTAACAATCTGTTTAAATTAGAGGGTATTTATTTTTCCTTATCCATAGTGTGCGTTAAGCCTGCTAGATTTTAAGGTTAGTTGAACCTGGGCCCAAGTTTTAGGGACAGTAGTTCCATATTCTTCTTAGTGTGTGTTTGCATATATTGTAGAAGTTAGAGCTATAATTCTGTGTGTTTCCTTCTTTAAATAGTACAATTTCAAGAGTTCTATAGTGTTATTGCATGTTGTGTTATGCTTCAATCGTAGTTAGGTATTTCATAGTTCTGCCATGTCTCGGCAAGAAAAGGCTAAGTCAGGATTTAAAAATGTTAACAATAAGAATCACTAGGAGCAAAGGAAAGACTAGAGCAAAGCAGATCCAAAAAAAATTGCATAAACTCTCATATTATAGCGATTTCATTTCAACCCCATCATATCTGATTAAAAAAATGTTTATATTATTCACTTGCACAAACAGTTGGTTAGCGCTTTTGCAAACATAGCTTCATCAGACCAACAATAACTCTAACAAAGGTCTAATGTCCTAAATGTGGACAAAAAATGTCAGTAACAAATGGTCCCATAGAATGTGTTTATTGTTTAGGTGAAGTTCACTTACAGGAGAACTGTGCTATCTGTCATTCATTTGGCTCTCATGTTCTTCATGAACGTAAGAGTAAGCTGATAGCTAGGGAATTACTGAAGTCTTCCTTTCAGGAATCATTGGATAAGGACAAATCACCGAACAAGACAGCAGAATCTTCAAAGACCTTGTCTTCTAAGTCGTCTTCTGGGTTGGAGCCAAAAAAGGGTTAATTGACCTCAAAACTGATTTGGGGCTATTACCTCGGCTCCACTGCTTTCGGAAACAGAGGTTGTTACTGTTTGTAGAAGCCGGTCCCCGATGTTGGAGCTGGTATCTCCTACTTTAAAGTCTCCAATTCTTCAGTCATTGGCCTCTTACATAGCCTCTTCCTGGTCCTCAAGGGACTCTGATAAGGATGTGGAGGGTGTGGTGCAGTGGCTTCTGCAGACACTGGCGCTTGCCAAACTTTTATCGGGGCTGATTCCTGGGTCTTTAGAACCAACAGAACCCCCCCCACCATCTTCTGTTCTTCCTCCGATCCGTCTCGAGGTTTCGTAGCCAGAGTGGTTGGAGCTAATGATTGTGGACCCTTCAGTCCTGACATCTACTTCAGGTTTGTTGGTCCCGACAACCCTGACATCTTCAGTGCCGACCGAGGGGTCTAGGAGCAGGCACTCGCCGGTCAGGTTCAGGGATGATAGTTGGACCAGTTTTTCAGTTCCGACTTTGCCTCTCAGGGCCTCTGCTCTGGTGAGTTTGGCTCCAACTTCTGGCTTGGAGCCTTCTGTTCTGGAGCTGAGGTAATCTTCCATATCTTCGGATCTGGGGGTTTCTTCACGTCGGAACTGAGGTGCCTTCGATGCTATGAGGAGGATGTCCGCACCGGCAACCACACCATCAGAACCAGTAGCTCCTTCCCCCAGAGCACCAGTGTCTATCTCTTCATCACACATCCATCTAAAGCGTAGAGACCCTGAATCTCAGGAAGCCCCATTGAGTGACACTGCTCTTCCGAGACCTCTCCAGAAGCTCCCACTAAAGAGGTTCTTAGGAAGAAACTTTGCAAGAGGAAGCATCTGGACTCCTCACAGGAATCTGTCACTTTGGACACTGACTTAGAGGAGTCAGAGGGGTCCCCATGGTCCCCCTCAGAGGATATCTCATTCACAGATATCCTGGAAATTCTTAAGCAGAGGGGTGGCTGGAAGTCCCTTAATCTTTACTGATAAGTCAGTACTTCTGAAGGCTTTTGGGTCTCAACCCTCCACCTCTTGGGTGTCTCCACCCTTTGATGAGTTGATTGAGCTAATCTCTCGAAGGGCATGGAAGTACCCCGATACCATGGAGCCTGCCCCTAGGAAGCCTAATAAATTTATAACTTCCCCCAGGGCAAGACCTTTCTGAGCAAAGGAGTGCCCGTTGATGCTATGGCAGTGGTGACAGTCACCAAGAAGGAACTGTCAGAAACTTCTATGTCTGTCCATCCTCCTAACAAAGGATTCTAGGATCATAGACAGATATGGTAAGCGCATGTTTATTACAGCGACTTTTGCTGTCCGATCACTGAACTATCTAACACACTTCATAAGGTTGCAAAAGGATCTTCTGAAAGAACAAGGAGATGCTCTACAGGGTTCAGTAGCTCTGGAGGTCTCAGAGAAGGTAACTTCCCAGCTCACTACTATAAATTCTCTTGTAAACTCTTCCATGCACCTGGTCTCGTATTGCAGCTGATGGAATGAGTAGGGCAACGAGGACAGGAATTGCTGTTAGGAGACATTCCTGGATGCGCTTATGTTCCTTTTCAGAGCCCTTTAAGTCATCCTTTATTAACTCCCCTTTTGATGGTTCGCCCCTTTTTGGACCCAAAGTGTAGAAAACCCTTACCAGGAGTCAACAGGATGGAAAGACTCTGTCATCGGAGTCTGCTTTTCCAGCCCTACCAGACCTTACCCCAAAGGTCTGAAGGGAGGAAACATATGGTTCCGTAAAACTCAAGGAGCTTTCTAGGACACTCGTGATGAACCCCCCCCCTCTAGAGGCAGAGGAGGGGTTAAGAATGGAAGATGCCCATGTGGCAGAGGGGGTCCGCAGGACCAGTGAGACAGAGACCAGTATTTTGGCAAGCCCTATCAGCGCTTCTGAGAGGATGCCCGCCTGTCCCATCTCTGGAGACAGTCAGGGGACGCTTTTCTTTGTACCCAACACCTGGCTAAAGTAAAAGAGTGCTGGGTACAAATTATCATATTTAGAGGATACTCAATTCCCTTTGCCACCCCCCCCCAATAAGGAAAATCCTGGATGTTCCACTCTGTCACAGGGAACAGGCAGCCTCAGAGATTCAAAGGTTACTGGAGAGAGAGTCATCCAACCAGTCCCAGCAGACCAAAGAGGATCTGGAACTTATTCAAGGTTCTTTATAGTTCCAAAGAAAACAGGGGACAGGAGGCCCATTTTGGATTTCAGCAGACTAAACAAGTCGGCCAGAAAAACAAAATTCCGGATGATCACGCTACAGTCAATTCTTCCCTTTTAGGAAAAGACCATTGGACGTGCTTGATCTCCAGGATGCGTACTACCACATAAAAATGGACAGGCCATCCAGAGTTCATCTGTGCTTCTGGCTGGGAGCCAGTCATTCTCAACTTCGGACTCTGCCCTTTGGTTTCACTAAAGCCCCCAGTGTGTTCACCAAATGCATGGCAGTAGTCACGGCTCATCTGAGACATTTGGGAATACAGGTGTTTCCATACCTAGATGTGACTGGCTCCAGGTGTTTAAATACCTAGACTGGCTCCTCACTGCCACCACCAGGCATCAACTCATACAAGCAAGGGACACAACTTTGAACCTCTGCAGTCAGTTGGGGATTACTATAAATTCAGGAAAATCTGCCTTGTCGCCATCGCAACATACCATTTTTATAGGAGCAGAGCTAAATACCATTACTATGACCCTACACCTCCCTCCAGAAAGAGTTTGTGTTTTACGAAATCAGGTTTTGGATCTGCTTCCAAGAGAAAAAGCCCCTGTGTCAATGGTACTCAAATTGCTAGGGACAATGGTGGCAGCTATCATTGTTATTCTTTTGGGTCAGATGCATATGCGTGTACTACAATGGCTCCTGTTTACGCAATGGTCCTTTCAAAAACTTCGTGCCACACAAAATCCTGATAATGAATTCCTGAAAGAAAGGACCTTCTCTGACATGACATCTCTCTGAGGCTGACATCTCACCAAGTAACTCTAGGTTGCCCTTTTGTTCTACCTGCTCCCATAGTCATGGCGACCATGGATGCCTCCCTGATTGGGGGGGGGGGGCATTATCAGGGAAGAGCAGCCCAAGGCACTTGGTACAGATGTGAGGCTCAAGTACATGTCAATGTTCTGGACATGAGAGCGGTACTTCTAGCATTGCAGTCCTTTCAAGACACTCTCCGTCTGGGAACTATTGCAGTTCAGACTGACAATTTGTCAGTGGTCTGGTACATAAACAAGGAGGAACCAGACCTTACCCCCTGTGTCGGGAGGCCCTGAGAGGATGGCAATGGGTAACTTCTGCCCAACACTTTCTGATAGCAACTCTCATCCCAGGGAGATCCAGTGTGAGCAGACAAGCTGAGCAGGGCGATTCTACTGCCTCATGAGTGGTCCCTAAAGGAAGTAGCGGAAGGGATATTCCGCAGATGGGGCCAGCCTAGCTGCAATCTCTTTGCAACTAACAAACACGAAATGCAGCAGCTACTTTGCCCTAATCCCCCCTCCTGGGGACGCCCCAAAGGATACACTTGTACACAATTGGCCCGTGGGTCTCCTGTATGCCTTCCCTCCTTTTCCTCTGATACCCAAAGTTTTACAGAAAGCCAAGGCTCTAGGGAGGACCATCACTCTAATAGCCCCTTACTGGCCCCATCAAATTTGGTTCCCCTTTCTCCAGCCTCAACTATTGAAAGAACCTTGGATTCTGGACCCAGTGTCAGATCTCCTCACTCATTTGTTAGGGGCTCTCTACCCTTCTCTTCAGTCACTCAAACTGACAGCTTGGCTGCTGCAATTCCAAACATAGCCAGGATTCACAGTCTATCAGCTGCGGCTCAATATATTTTAGCATCCTCTCATAAATAGTCTACCAGGAAGTTATATCTTAGTAAATGGAAGAGGGTTTCTATATGGGCCCTTCAAAACAATATTGATCTGTACCTGGCTTCAATTTCATCCATTCTGGAGTTTCTAACTAAACTTTTCAATGAAGGGGCAGCGGCAGCAACCATTAGAGTTCAATTGGCAGCGATTGCTAACTTTTATCTAGGTGACCAGGGGTCTAATATTATGTCACATAAACTCTCCAAAGCCTTTCTCAAGGGTACTGTCCATTTGAGACCACTCATCAAAGCTCCAGTTATGCCATGAAATCTAAATTTTGTTCTTTCCCTGCCCCCCTTTGAACCAGCCGCATCTTGTGACTTGAAATATCTATCATGGAAAACCATATTTTTAAAAGCTATTCATTCTGCTTGGAGGGTTTCAGAGTTGCAGGCCTTGTCCATTAAACCCCCTTATTGATTTTCCATAATGACAGTCTCACTCAAGACAAATCCTTCATTCATACCTAAAGTTTGCTCAGAGACAAATCTCAACCAGTCTATTGAATTTACCCATATTTGTCCCTAAATACACTAATGAGATGGAACATATGCTACACAAACTTGATGTTCACAGACAACTTCGATTCTATTTAGACAGGACCAAACATATCAGGAAAACAGATCAGCTCTTTGTTTCCTTTTCAGAGTCTAAAAAAAGGCACTCCAGTGGCGAAAACCACTTTATCAAAATGGTTATCAAGTTGTATATCCCTCACTCACAGTTCAGTGAATACACCATTACAACAGAAAATAAAGGCCCTCTCTGCTAGAGTTGTATCTACTTCATTAGCCTTTATGGCTAAATTACCATTAGATACTATTTGTGCAGCAGCTACTTGGTTAAAGCCTCATACCTTAATTTATTACAAAGTAGATAAGGCCTCCAAGGACAGGGATTCCTTTGGATTCACTGTCTTGAAGAACGTTCTTCCATGAGCCACCCAAGAGTGATGGTGCTTGGGACGCTACCCATTAGTAAGAATATACGACAGGATAGAACAACTTCACATAAAGAAGTTATGTACTCACCATAATGTTCCATATGAGTTGTTCATCTAGTCTTCATTCTTACGTCCAACCTTCCATCCCCCATCCAGGCTTCTTGAGGACCGAGATTTTATTTATGTCATGGTGTTACTGTCTCTTGTCCAGTTTCCAATATTAGCATATTACTAGTAGTATGTAGCCTGTTGGCAGCAAACAAGATCTGAGGGAAGCACAAGGTGCATCATGGGAATAGGGAGTGGGTCTCAAGCTAGTTGAAGACCTCATACTTTTGCAGTTGGCCGATTCGGAGCCAAGGATTGGCTCCGAGCCCATCAGTAAGAATGAAGGTGAGATGAACAACTCACATGGAACGTTATGGCGAGTACATAACTTCTTTTTTATTGGCATATTTATTTGAATTCTCCGTATACACTATTGCAGTTCGGCATAATAAATCCTTTTAGATTGCATTTGTGAGATTGATGATGTTACTGTCTGTGACTGAGATGTGACCACTTCCTCCTTGCCATTCGAGTTGCTAGCTGATCCCATGTTTCTTCCATTCTTGCACTTTTGTTAATGCTACTTATTCTTTAACCGTCTCTGGACTCTGGAAGGACTCCTTCAGAATCAGATGTAGTAATCAATGTGCCCCCCCCCTTCTGGCTTTTTCTTCCTAGTTGTCTCTCTGCTTCTATTTGTACTCCTGCTGACAGGACAGCAACTTTTTTGTTTTATTATTAGTATTTGTTGTTCTGTGCAGACAGCCAGAATACAATTGAAAAATTCCACCATAACAAGGTAAAGTAAACTACAACAGGTGCAGTAGAGTTTAGGAGCCATACTTCCATTGCCTAACCGGCAATAGAGGCTAACCTAGGTATGTAGTTCCTGTGATCTAATCCAGTGCCACTTGTTTGGCCTTTCCAGCATAAGACGTTGATGTAAGTTGCTACCCTGATTATTCAAAGACAAGTAAAATACATAATAAATAATGGTGTCTGTGTGTGTGTGTTGTGTTTAATATACGTTTTATGTCTGCAGTAGTTTGTTGACCTTGTGGTCATTATAGCAAAATAAGCAAAGAAATCTCATACTCAAGACAATACTTGTTTTTCTCGTGTGTGTGTGTGTGTGTGGGGGGGGGGGGGGGTCAGCACAACACAAATCACTGACTTGTACCACTCTTCTGCCTAGATTCATCATGAATTCAGTTTCCCAAGCAGTAATTTGAAATCAGTGTATTTTTTATTCTTTATTTGTGTAGGTTTTACAGTACAAGGCAATGTGATTAAGTTATTGGTAATTGCATTATCAGACAAGTATGGAATGTTTGTGGTATTCTCTCTGAAAGAAGTCGAACATTTTTGAATGCAATGTATGTAATTTGTTAAACTGGAATGCCTGCATGAAATGCAGCTTTGAATGCATTTCAGGAAGAAGAAACGTTTATTGTAGTAAATAAAACTAGAAGGTAGTGAAGGCAACAAAAAATCCAGACCACTAAAAACTTTGCGCTTTCATCCACATTTAATAACAACTGGACTTCATCAGAAAAAGACACCCATCACTTAAATCCATTTAAGTACTAAATTTAAATGCTCACATGACTACAAATCAACATTTAAAGACAAATATGAAATACATATTAAAATAAAACAAATCATACAACTCCATAAAGTAAGAGGCATATGAATATGTACACATGAATGTAAAAATATGAATAAACACACAGTATAGTAAATGTTAATGATGAATACTTCACTAAATGTTAAACTACAGCATTTCTGCTTGTAAGAAACATTTAATGTTGACCACCTCATTCAAACCCAGAGGTTGATCAGCTGTCAACAAAATTTGCGATAGACTTTCTTTACATTTCAGAACAAGTTTAAAATTGCCACTAAATGGACTGACGTCAACCTGTTCTAGAACATAAAAAGAACATTTCTTAGCACAAATTAGTGAATGTATAGCTAAGGCATTAAAGGGGTCTGTTTTCTTCATAGCTAGAATGTGTTTGTATATTCTTCTGCGTAACAATCTAATGGTTTTGCCACATAGAATTGTCCACAAGAATTGCACACAGCAACACAGACTGCATTACAAGTCTCACATGAATAAAGACCCCTAGCCCAAAAAACAAAAACTGTTTTAATGTGCTTAAAGGTGATTGAAGATGATCCCATAATAAATCTGCATTGTCTGTATCTACCACATGGGTATGTACCAAAACCATCCAGTCCTAAATTCACTTTGTGGGCTGTACTTTCCAAAACACTTTTGATGTTTACTACCTTTTTATAAGTGAAAACTGGCCTCTCACCTAGAACTTTCATTAGGTCAGAATTTCCTAAAATTACTTTCCAATTATCACAAAGGATGGACTTAATCAAACCCATCTCATTGGTGATCGGAATAGGAAAAGATCGCCTTTAATTCACTGTTTTTTTTTTTTTGTTTGTTTTTTAGAACTTACATCCTCAATAACATTATGGATGGCCACTTCAGCCTCCCGATAGTTGATAGCTTCACCCACCAGAGTAGGTCTTGCTTTATTGTGTCTTAAACTCTCTACTTCAATCACAATATTCTCCAACCATAATGGATTGTACCCCCTCTGTTGAAAGAAATGTGATAATTTTCTAACCTCGTCCTCAAAAATCACATGATCACTAGTTAAACGACTCAAACATATGAATTGTCCTTTTTCTACTCTGTTTCATATGTCTAGGATGTAAACTATCTTTGTGTAAATACTGATTCACAAATGTCGATTTCCTCTAAATTTGACTGATAAACTTAATAGTAAGGGGCATCAATCATGAGATGAATATTCAAAAAGTCTACTTCATATCCAAAGTGTCCGATAGTGAACCTAAGGAAATTGGTCGAATTATTTAAATCACTGACAAAAGTATAGAAGGATTCCTTGTCATCCCTCCACAAAAAAAAATCATCTAATCAGTTTTGCGTCTATAAAACACTATATTGTCAGCCATTGGATGTATAACAAGAAATTGTAGCTCCCACATGGCCATAACTAAGTTTGCAAATGAAGGAGCTACTCTGGACCCCATAGCTACACCCATGGTTTGTTGGAACAGTCAGTCTCCAAATTAAAAAAAAATTGTTCTCAAGTATCAGTTCCATTAACTGACAAGATTGTATTTACCTTGTCATTTTCAAAGACGGTGTTCCGACTAAGATATTCATTCCCTCAACATGTTTAAACCACTTTTCTTGTTCAATACAGGTATACAGTGAAGGCGCATCTAAAGTGGCAAAAAAGAATGGAAAATGTTCCCAACTAACCTGAGATAAGTTATAACAGGTGCCAAGAGTCTCGCAAAAAATACCTTGACTTTTGTACGACTGGATTTAAAATATATCCAACCATGTGGACATGGATTCCATTTTAGAAAAACTAGCCGAAATAATCTGGCGGAAGGGAGGATTTTTCCTGTCCTTATGTACCTTGGGTATACCAAAGAGTGTTCATAATATAGGAAACTCTACTGATAATAACTCATAAGTAGAATGATCAATGTTTCCCTAACTAAACAAGTCAAAGTAATGTCCACTTTTCTAAAACTTTCTTTGATAAACTCTTCGGTAACCACCCTATAGCTAGTTCCTTCACTCAACATCCTAAAGATGTAAGAACTGTTGTCTTTGGAATTCATCACAACAACAAAACTCCCCTCATCTGCCTTCATAGCACACAAATTGCGGTTATTCGATCGATTTTAAAGGCTACAATTTCATTACGGGATAAATTTTGTGTGTTACAGTGCATACAATCCATAGCCCTAAACTGTTTTTTACACAAATTGTTAAACACCTGCAGGGTGGGGTGCAACACTGGGTTAAAAGTACTTCTCTTTTTTACCTCAGTGTTATCAGTGTCACCCCCACCACCTAAACAATCAAAAATGTATTTGAGAGTTAACTTTCTTGCTTATAACTTTAAATCAACAATTAATTTAAGCATGTTAAGTGTGTTTGCAGGAATAAAAGAAAATCCCCGCTTCAGAATAGAAACAGTATCCTCACGAAGTATAACATCACTCCGATTTAGAATATTGATTGAAAAATCTAATTCTTTTTCCGAGCCTTTCTTCCCACTTTTTTCTTGGTCTGTTTGGTATTTGATTATTTGGATTTTTTTTTTGTTTCCCCGCACTATTAAAAAAGGACCAGAATTATTGTTACAATTTGAAGAAGGGGAGGGAGCAACTGACTCTCTCTCCACCACCTGTTCTTGCATTAGACACCGTCTCAATGTTAGAAGGAGGAACAAGTACACCATTTAGGCACACCAGAACTACAGAAAACTCCACCTGGTTATGATTATTGTAACCAGAAAAAGTCTTTGAACTCTTTACTGAATAGGCACTATTAGCAGCATATGCTGCAAGATCCCTCTTTAATTTTCCTTGCTTTCGATTAATAATGGAAGCTCTGTGCCTGCTCACCTTTACAGAAATGCCATGGTAGAAGGTAGAAAAATGAATAAAGGCCTTAGAAATTCTTACTTTAACATCCAAAGTTTGTCAACTTTAAGCTTCAGCAATTCACCTTTATAATGCTCTACCAACATACGCATAAAGGTGAGTCCTGTATTGTTGAAAAGTTCAATAAGTTGTTTAAAAAGTGAATCACCTTGTTGCACACAGTTAAGAAACTTAGAAAATATTAAACCTTGTGGAACACAACCCAAATTAATGCTTTCCTCTAGATAAAATATATTGAGTTGCAACGAGACAGGTTTTAAAGCTAATTTCTCTAGCGAAAAAATGTTTTGTTTACAGCTCTTCATAGCTTTATCTGAAGAATCAGTATTCACAGCACTTAGTCGTGTCCCAGTCATAATTGAAGAAACATTTCTTGATGGGTTCTAATGCTCTCCACAGACATTGTGTAAAAGGTTAAAATCCTCATCGCCAACGGTAAAAGACCCAATGTCTTTGTTGTTGATGGTGGAAGCCATGTTGGAACACTGTAAAAGCACCATAACTGCTTCAGAACGTTGAAAAACATCAGAACACTGGGAAACAACTCTTGGCCTTCCATCACGCATAGGGTTATCAAGGTGTTGGGAAATCCCTGTTTTAATGGCCCCAACTATAACGGAGGTTAGTCGCTCACTAAAAGCTGCAAAATCAGCTGGAACAGGATGGGTGCTCAAATCCAAAAGCATGTCTTGTGCAAGATTCTCGGCCGCCATCACACCACCCTCAGGAAGAAACGTATGAACCACAAACTCCACACAAATAACTCAATAACAAAAGTATTCCTCATTAACATTTACTGTATGATGTTTATTTTATTCATATTTTTTTACATTCATGTGTACATATTCATATGTCACTTATTTTATGGTGTGTAGGGTTTGTTTTAATATGTATTTCATGTTTGTGTCTTTAAATGTTGATTATTTGTAGTCATGTGACCATTTGAATTTAGTATTTAAATGATGGGTGTCTTTTTCTGAAGAAGTCCAGTTGTTGTTAAATGTGGATGAAAGAGCTAAGTTTTTAGTGTTCTGGATTTTTTGTTGCCTTCACTACCTTCTAGTTTTGTTATTGAGTTTATTTGCATGCAGTTTGTTGTGCATACATTTATTCTAGTTACTCTGATTCTTTTATTTCTACTATTAACTTTTGTTACTGGCTTTGTCCTGGTAGAAAGACTGTTTACAGAATCAGAAAATGTATTATCTTTTTTGACTGGGGATCTGACTAAAAAATGCCCTTTTTCAGCAGAGGCCCAGGGAGAAAAGCAAAAGAAAGAACTAACGAACTAAAAAAACTAAATAAATACATGTGTGCAGTATATACAATTTAAGTGTACAAAGACTTTAACAATTTATAAGGCATCAGTTCATGTCATACCTCTCAATTTCCAAGCACAATAAAACTAGACAAAGCCTAAAATAATTGGGAGGGGGCAGAGGCTCAAAAATTGGAACAGATTTTCAGTATTGCTCTTCTAAAGTTAGAAATTTGCTAGAATAGTAGGATTTATGTTACCGTGCATTTTCTGAAGGATATGAAGTGTGAAGCTGAAACGTATGTCATTATTTAATGACTTCAGTCCTCAGTGATTTGTCAGGCAACCTCAAATTTTATGAGGAACAGACCAAAAATATGAGGCAAAAATCTGGACAGTCTTCAAAAATCTGTGGTGTTGCAGGGGGTGAGGCAGTGCCTCAGAGCTGTAAAATACATGTAATATTTTTAAGTCTTACAAGTTGTACATGAAGTCTGTTACCCAGAAATGTTTTTGCTGTGCATAGAATAGGTATAGGCAGTGAAATGAATGCTGAAAAACTAAAATTTATCCCCATTCATCATGCATTATTGACTGATGCGATTTTAGATTTTAAACCAACAAGAAGTTGAATTTGAATTGTATTTCAAAATGTTAAGTATATGTTTAAGAAACGTAGTACAGTTAACCCTCCACTGTTGAGTACATTGAACATCTTTAATAAATTATGTGAAGACATTTACAGTTTGTTGATGAATTCAGAGATTAACAAGGGGAGCTAAGTTTAATTTAAATAGCATTTGTCAGCACTCAATAAGTTAAGGAGCTATGACCAACTTAGATTTATGCAGGCTTTGATAAGGGGAATGTTTTAGTTAGTATGATTAAAAATTATTGCATTTTAGCCATGGAAATATTGTTAAATGATAACTGTTACAAAGTAGTCATCAAGGAATTTGTGAAAATGAAGCACATGTTTGTGGATCTCACCTTGCTTGACTTGTATCAAAATTGTTTGACAATTGAAATGTACAATTACTGCATTGTAGAACAGCCAAGCTTTTTTGAGATCCCCAAGGTCCACAAAGATGAGAAAACCCACTGTTTAGACCCATAGTGTCTCCCCCATAACAAAAGTTAATATCTCTTCATTACTGGATAGCATTCTTAACCCTGTAGTGCAATCTAGCAAATATTTTCTCAAAGATTCTTCCCTCTTTTTAGATCAGATTAGTAAGTATGTGTTTGAGGAAAATGAGGTTATGCTTTGCACTGTTGATGTGAATAGTTTATACACTTCCATTGATCAAGATGAAGGTATCATATATGTTGAGTAATTTTTGAACAAATTCGCACACATATTGCTTTAGAGTCAAAGACCCATCTGTGTCTTCTTAGATTTAGTTCTTAGCAATATTTTTTTTTTTGAGTTTAGGTCTACCATTTTCCAGCAGGTATCAGGTGTAGCTATGGGGGCCATGGTAGCCGCTTCTTTTGCAAACCTAGTGATGTGTTGGTGGGAGACATATTTTTTGTCCTACCTGGCCCTGTTTAAATTTGTTTCTTTCTAACAGAGAGATATAGATTTATTATTTCTTTTTTTGGAAAGGTAGTAAAGGAGATTTTTAAGTTTTGTTGAACCAATGAACAGTAGTGTTAGGTGGTTAAAATTTGAGATAGGTGACAGGCACTATAGTTAATTTTTTGGGCATTGACTTAAACTGTGATTTCACTAACAGGCAATTCATAAGGAATATTTTCAGAAAGAAGTCCTTTAGTAATAACTACGTGCACCTCACAAGTTCCCATCCAACTTTTATGAAGTTCAACATCTTCAGGGGCCAAGTCATCAGACTGAGTCGTATTGTTGTTAGTAATGAAGAATTTCTTAAAGAGGTTAACGCCTTGGTTGATCTGTTCAGTCATGAATTTGTAGGCCAAAGAGGTTCTGGATTTTCCCCTATCCTTAGATCAGGGTTTATTCCTAAAGTTACAAGAGAAGAAGTGCACATTAACAACATTAATAAACATGTAGCATTTCCCATCCCCATGAGTTTGGAAGGAGAATAACTGAAAAGAATTATTGAGAATAACTGGAAGGTCATTCTAGGAAATACATATTTAAGTGATGTAGTAGGCTTAAGGCCAACATTTATTTATAAAAGGACTTCCAATCTGAAATTTTTGTTAGAGCATAATAAAAAGGGAGTTGATGCCACTGGTATTAGACAACTAGGTAACTTTCCTTGTGAGGGGTGTAGGTTTTGTAGATGTATTTATCCAGGAAATACTTTTTTCTTTTAATATTGTGATTTTTTTGTTTGAACCCAGGGGCAGACATAATTGTAAAAGCACAGGTTTGCTTTACCTTGCCCTTTGTGGTACATGTTATAACTTCTATGTAGGTAAAACTACTAGGGCTTTAGGGTGTTGTATGAGCGAACACCTTAGGGACATTAAAGACAAAGATTTTAATAACGCTTTAGCAAGACATAGTGCAAACTGTGAGTGCTTTCACAATTTTTATTTCCTCATTTTACAGGTTAACACAAATGATTTTGTGGATCAGTTTAATAATTTTTTAGAAATGTTAGAACTTAAATGGCAGATTCTTTTATGGGCTGATATTCACCCAGGTATAAATGAGTACATTTCCATCAAGCGTTTATTAAAATGCAAGTGTATTTGAGCACTAAGTTGATTTAACTATAGCCATTGTGTAACTCATGACTTGTATTGCAGTGTCTCTTTTAATTTGAACTCGTTGTTTAATTGAATGATGTAAGTATTTAAAGTGCAATTTTGCAATGGTATTTTATTTCTGATGAAGTTCTGGAAGTAAAAGGAATGGGTGGGATAATCTGACTCCTGTGTATGTTAGCACAGTGGTTTGCCCTTTTTAGTTTTTCAGTTTTCTGTTGTGCTTCTCTGATTTTGTGATTGAGTGAAATGAATGCTACAAGTGGCAGCATGGGTTATCTACAAGTTCTCATATGCTAGTAGTTCATGATGCCTTTTTAAGGCAAATGGCAGTCGGCAAGTGCTGTCACTCCCATTAGCCTGCTTTACTTAGCCCTCTTAACATGCAACCATATAAAACTGTATCACCCTACCAGATCCCAAACTGTAACTCTTTTAAACTCCAACACAGTTCCTAACCCATGTCCTTGTTCCCTAACCGTAAAACTCCACTTCCCCTCCCTAAACCTAAAATTCCCCAGTCATTCCCTAAAACTCCCCACAAAGTCCTACATTGCTCCCTAAACCTAGAACTCCCCTCCCACTCCATAAACTTACATCCCTTTTCTCTGCTACATGCTCCCTGCTGCACCATTGGTGCCTGAACTCGGATATAATGTATGTAGGGAAGGTACAACAGCTGCTTGACAAAGCTAGTATTCAAGTTCAAGCGTACGTGTCGGGCTGTGCAGGCTACAAGACACTCCAAGTCCCTGACTTTAAGACACTGGTCTTAACGCATGCTACTCAAAACTTGTAGAACCTGGCAGCATCTGTTGCAGTATAATTCGACATGGTGAGATATTAACTCCTTATGCTATTTTAATGTGGGACACATTTTGCAGGTCGTGCTACTTAAAATACCATTTGGGTTTTGCAAGCTATGCCTTAATATTTAAATTAATTGATGTTTCGTATAACCATCTTTTCTAGGAGATGCAAAGCAAAAGTGTAAGATACAATGTATTTTGTTCTGGCTTTCTTCATTATTGATAATAGTGCAGGTTGAGGACATGTTGAGCTAAATATCTGTACAAGTTCTTGCTGTTACTATGATTTTAACTTATGAGTTTGTTATACAAAAAATTTGAAGAAAGGAGGGGGTGTTATTCTCAAGTGAATCAAAACCAGAGCAATGAAGAGCTCAGACCAGCATTTGGAGCTAGAACTTTTGCTTGAAAGTGTATTGTACTGAGATGTACATTTGGGTAGTGCTTTAGAGCCTGGCAAGAATGTTGTGTACTATATCAATAGCAGTGATTATACCCCTACCTGACTAGCAACTGAGGCCCCCTAAGTATGGGTGGATGACTTGCAAAGTACAGAAGCATATAGTTTGTATCAGGTTTTGTGGCAGCAGGTATGGTGTGTTTAATTGGAGTGGCAAAGTGCCTCCTGGTGGTTGCAATTGGAAATTGCTTTGCCTTTTCGTAGAAGGAAGCTTCTTGATGCAAATGGCTTAGGCTAGCTTCTACTTAGACCGGAATAAGTCCGGTTGCAGCGAGTGGTTCAAGCAGTTATTGTCAAGTAAATTAAAACCAGAGCAGTAAACAAGTCTCACCAGTAGTCGAAGTCTGCAAGAACTCTGTGTAGTGTGTGTAATATCTAACGTGAGCAGACCTCTTTATGGGATTGGCTACCATAATATGGTACGACGACTTATAACACTGTATTGCTGCTACAAAATGCTAGATAAGATTGGGTGTGGACTTCTATTGGTCTGTGCTGTCATTGTGGTACTGGGTAGTATGAAAGATGGGGCGTGGGATTAGCATGTATGTCAAGGGTGTAGTCATACCTCTCAACCGTACTGAATCTCTTGGTTTTCCCTGGTTTTTGAGGTCCAAATAATGGGGTGCCACAATTCCCTGAGTGGCACCTCTTAATTTCCGAATTTCCCGGCTTTTTTTTTTTGTTAAATTTTATTTTCGGCTTTTTTTTTTTTTTTACTGACTACATCACATGCAGGCGTGTGCAGTGACGTGAGCTTCATCCACCCTGTCGGAATTCAGTTGAGGGCTGCAAGGGACAGGACAGGTGATTAGTAGCCTGACAACAGTTGTGACAAGCGTCAACTATATATTCTGGCTGAACTTATAAACAAGTGAGTAATGAAGCAACTTATGCCTGAATTTACACATCCTTCATCTTTTTAACCAGCCCACATTCGCATGCATCTTCCAGGTAAAGAAGACTGTGCAGCTGCATAGAAAATTTTCCATAGATGTAAGCTGCTGGAACACGCACGCAATTTGAATTACTTTTTATTTAGCAATGTGAGGTCTGTTGCTGGCTGCTGTTGAATTTATTTAGGAGGTCCTTTGCTGTGTTTGAATTGACATTTATTTAGCAATGTGAGGTCTGTTGCTGGCTGCTATTGCTGTGTGTAGTTACTGCATTTATTTAGGAGGCCCGTTGCTGAATGTATTAATTTAGCAGGTCCGTTGCTGAATGTATTATTTAGCTGCCAGAACACGCACACAATTTGAATTGATATTTATTTAGCAATGTGAGGTCCATTGCTGGCTGCATTATTTAGGAGGGAGCTGCATAGAACATCCATTGCTGAATGTAATGTTTAGGAGGGAGCTGAATAGAACATCCATTGCTGAGTGTATTATTTAGGAGAAGAGCTGCATAGAACATCCACTGCTGAATGTATTGTTTAGGAAGAGCGAGCTGCATAGAAACGTTTTCCGTAGATGTAAGCTGCTGAAACGCGTGTGCAATTTGAATTGCATGCTATTGGTGTGTGTGTGTGTGTGTGTGTGTGTGTGTGTGTGTGTGTGTGTGTGTGTATATAAAATGCCCCAGATAGATAAACCTAGTGGTTAGGAGTACTCTGGCTCAAACCCTGTACCTTAGATACAAGAAGCAAGAGCCTGAGTTCCCTACCCGTACTTCTGATTGAATGCGTTATAGCTCTCAACTGTACCAATTTTCACATAATGTTTGGAATGTGTTTGTGTCATATGTTTGGTCTGTGCCTCTTAAAATATGGATGGTGCAGTGGTAGTGTTGTTGCCTCACAGTAAGAGGCTGTCTGGTTTGATTCTTGGCTCAAGTGCCTTATGTGTGGTGTCAGCATGTCCTCACTGTCTTTGCGTGGGTTTCCTCTGGGTGCTCTGGTTTCCTTCCACAATACAAAGATATGCGTCTGTAGCATTTCTCCCCAGGCCTCTGCTGAAAATTAGCATCTGATGATGTAAATCTTTATTCGTTCCTTACTGTTAGGACTTCGGTTCCATCCTCGGAGCCAACACGGCCGTTAAGCTCGCGCCGGTCAAAAACTCTCAGCTTAAGACCTACCCACAATGCCCCTCTCAGTCTCTTCAGCTCTCGTTTGCCACGTTCCTCGTCAGACGTGCCAAGCCTTCTCTCTCAAGCTAAGTGTAGCGTTTTTGTGATGTCTATATCATTACTTCCTCTAGTCCGTTTTCCCTATATATCATCTGTCGTCTGTAAATTTATATACTTTTTTTCTAAAATGTATCCTCTATCTTCGGTAACTCTTTTCATACCATCGTTGGTACTGTCCCTCTCCCCTACCTTTGGTAAGCCCTTTCCTACCACTTTGTGGTATTTTAGTACCATTGTTGGTACTCCTCTCTTTTCTATTTAAAAAAAAAAAAACCCTCTTCTTTAACTTTGTTGTTGTTGCTTTTGTTGGTTAAATTTAGGATTATAGTGTAGTTTCATGATGTCTGATAAAGTAAAACTAGGATTTAAACAGTGTGATAAGTGTGGGCGTAAGATGCCCAATTCAGATGGTCACACCCGGTGTGTTTATTGTTTGGGCATTGACCACATCAATGTATCCTGTGATATTTGTTCCAGATTCAGCAATCATACATTGGCTTGAGCTTAAGAACAAGCTGATATCTGAAGGGTATGATGAAAACTCCCTTCTAGGAGGCTCTTTCTGGGACGGAGGTCTCACCAACTCCTAAACATAAGAAACCTAAAGAGAAATGGAGTTGCTCAGTTCTGACATCTGTCTTCCACAGAACCAAGTCGACACTGGGCTTCTCCCGCACCTTCGGCGCAGATTACTTCGGCACCAGGCTCCATGTCTTCTCCCTCGGTGCCGCCCTTAATTCTGACTCCAACCACTGTACCAGCTTTGGCACCATCCTCATCTTTGCCGACCTTGGTTTTGACACAGGCTCCGACTACTGTACCTGCATCAGCACCATCCCTGGCTATGGTGCCGATGTCTCATACGTCTTCACTAACAGTGACAGACGGTTCCGAAGGTAGAACACCTTCCCAGAGCCAGATATTCTCCCACTTATGACTCCTTTTTGGGAAACCAGTTTAGTCCATTTCTTGAGAGACCTGAATCTCCTTCAGCAGCTTCCTTCAGATCCACCAGGAGTCTTTCGGAACAAGATGTAGTGAGGGTTGTAAACCAGCATTTGGCAGCTAGAGGATTACCCACCCCTTCTAAGTCTTCCTTCCCTCTTGGAACGGAAGTTTTCACAGCATATTCACCTTTATATCCTCTGGCCTCCTCCCAGGTCCCAGAGACTTTGGTACCCATGGCCATCCCGGTGCATTCTGTCTCGGCTCAGTCTGTGGAGGCTTCCCTGTTGGCACCTGTTACTCTTGGTGCAACGGCCCTGTTGGAACTGCCGCACTCTCTAAGCAGTGATTGGACTGTCGGCACAGTGGCTCCTAGTTCGGTGCCTATTTTTTCGGTGGCGCCATGTATGGCCATGGCTCCTCTGGCAGCTACCGGTCCTCTCGGAGCTCCTCATCTGGAGGCAGGCTCCTCAGGGTGGGATGTGACCTCAGTTCCGAGCTTGGCCTTCTCTGTTCCGGGCTCCCATCCCTCCTCTGTCGGTCTTGCTTTCCAGGTGATGGAGAGGGTCCTTGCCTCAACAGGCTCGCAATTGGCAGAGACACCAGAGGCCCCCTCTAGCATGCAGCTGTCCCACCCCCCTACTCTGGTATCCCGAGCACGGGAGCTACAAGACCTTTCCTTGAAAGAAACCCTTTCTCCGGCATAGTCCTCAGAAGATCCCACTGGGGAGCCACCCCTGAAGAAACTGTGCAAGAGGAAGCACCTTGATTCCCCTGAGGAGTCCATCACCAAAGACACCAATTGCGATGAGGTAGAAGGGTCCCCATGGTCTCCCCCAGAAAACGTCTCATTTGGAGACATTCTCTAGATCCTCAAGCAGAGGGGGAGAGGGGAAGCCCTCAATCCTTTGGAGGAATCTGTTCTTGCAGGCCTTCCGTGCTCATCCGTCTACGTCCTGGGTGACCCCACCTGCAGATGAGCTTGTTTAAACTAACTGTGCAGCGTGGCTGAAAGGCCCTGGACAACATAGAACCTGTTCCTTGGAGGCCAGATAAAATTTTATCAACCCCTGAAGACCTAGCCCAATTGGTCCAAGTAGCTGGTAGTTGATTCCATGGTCGTGGCGGAGGCCACCAAGAGGGAACTGGCAGAAGATGATTCCACTGTTCATCCCCCGAACAAGGAGTCTCAGGCTATGGACAGACTGAAGAAGCAGGCCTATGCTTTAGCGACCTATGCCATTTGATCACTGAATTATCTGGCACACTTTACTCGCCTCCAAAGAGACCTAATCTCAGAAATGTCTGCCTCTTCGGCGGGGATACTGCCTGATGAGGTGTGTGATACTGTTGCCTCTCAGCTGGCTACCCTGGAATCCATCTCAAACTCCTCGATGCACTTGATCTTTCACACCGAGTGGGCAGCTCTAGCAGCCGCATCAGGCATCATCATGAGATGGCATGCTTGGATGCGTTTGTGTGATTTTGTGGACCACTTTAAATCTTCCTTTGTCAACGTGCCTTTTGACGAATCTTCCCTTTTTGGTCCCAAAGTAAGAGACATTCTATCACGTAGTGAGAAGGACGGAAAGATCTTGTCCGCTGTGGGCATACGTTTTTCCACAACCCCCTCCCTCAGAGATTCTATTCCCAGAACCAGAGGGGAGGAAAATTGTGGTTCAAGAAGTCCCAGGGATCTTTTCGTGGCACTCGTGATGAGCAATCCCCCCAAGGCAGAGGAGGCAACTCATCCGGAAGACGCCCCTTTCAGGGCAGAGGTGATCCACGCAACCAGGACGCTTGAGACGCCTTCTCTGGCCGACCCTACCAGTGCTCCTGAACAGTGGCCCAATTGCTTTCCTCTAGAAGTAGTCGGGGGTAGACTTTCCCTGCACCTACAGGCCTGGCAACTCATAACGGCTGCATGGGTGCAGAGAATAATATCCAAAGGCTATCCTGTCCCATTCGATTTTACTCACAGACCCGTAAAACGACTCCCCAATGTCCCACCTAGTCAGAGGGGAGGCTGGAGCCTTAGAAATTGAAAAGCTGCTAAGAAAGAGTCATCCAGCCAGTCCCACCAGACCAGAGAGGATCTTGGTTTTACTCTAGGTTCTTTTTAGTGCCAAAAAGATGGGACTGGAGACCTATCCTGGATCTCAGCTTACTAAACAAATTCATAAAACCTTAAAAATTCTGGATGGTCACGGTACAGTCCATCCTCCCATTTCTGGGGAATGACAACTGGATGTGCTCTATAGACCTTCAGGATGCTTATTACCACATAAAGATGGACAAATGCTCCCAGAGATTTCTCCGCTTCCGGCTGGCAGCCAATCACTATCAGTTCAGGGTACTGTCCTTTGGTCTCTTGACAGCTCCCAGTGTGTTCATCAAATGTATGACAGTCGTAGCTCATCTCTGACTACAAGGATTCCAGGTGTTTCCATATTTAGACGATTGGCTCCTTACCACCACGACCAGGAACCTTCTCGTTCTCAGTCTCTCTTACACTCAAGGCCTTGCTCTTCGCTTAGGTATCACGATCAACATGGACAAATCAGAAATGTCTCCAACAAGAGCACTGGAATTCATTGGAGCGATCTTAGGCACAAAGTCCTGTCAAGCTTCCCTTCCTCCTCACAGCCTCTCAAAAATAAAAAGCCAGATTCAAGTCCTCCTCCCAGACATTTGTACCAGCATGCCTTGTACTACAGCTATTGGGATCTGTAGCAGCAACCATTACCTTAGTTCCACTGGCAAGGTTGCACATGAGACTAGTACAGTGGCTCCTTTCATCACAATGGTCGATCTTAACCCACCCACTCAACCACATGATACACCTTACAAACCTTTGCAAGAAAGAAATGCTTTGGTGGATGAAGCCAGAATCGGGTTTTTGGTGACCATTCTGCCTTTCTCAGCCCACGGCCAAGGTGACCACGGACATGTCCCTGTTAAGGTGGGGGCATTTCCAAGGAAAGACAGTCCAAGGCACCTGGTCCCCCACGGAGGCCAATTTGCACGTAAATGTCCTGCAATTGAGGTCAGTTCTGTTAGCGTTGCAAGCATTCCACACATTGCTTCCTTCCTTCCGGGACCATTGCAATTCAATCGGATAACATGTCAGTCATCTGTTACATCAACAAACAAGACAGAACCAGGTCTTACCCCCTGTGTCAGGAGGCCATGAGAATCCAACTGCTTTCTTATAGCAATGCACATTCCGGGAGTTCCAGTCTTACTGCAGACAATCTGAGCAGGAACATTCTGATGCCTCACAAGTGGTCCCTCAGTCCTATAATAGCGGATCAGATCTTCCACCGTTGGCGCAGACCTTGCTGCGACCCGTTTGCTTTTCCCCTAAACAAATGCAGAAGCTACTTTGCCCAGATCCCCCCTCAGGGGGAGTCACCGAGGGATGCTCTAATGCACGATTGGCCCCCGGGTTAGTTGTATGCCTTACCTCCGTTTCCTATCATCCTGAATTCCGCCAGAAAGCTCAAAGGTTGAGAAGCAGAGTGATCCTCATTGCCCCTTATTGGCCCCGTCAAATCTGATTCCCTTTCCTATGGCCTCATCTGATTAACAGCCCATGGATCCTTGATCAATCCCAAGGTCTGCTGTCTCATCCTCAGGGACTGATTCACCCCAATCTCCACAGCCTCAAGCTCACAGCTTAGTTTCCCCACTTCCGATGATTGCCAGGCTACCTGATATTTCATCTCCTGTTTGCGAGATTCTTCTGGGTTCACAGAAACCTTCCACCAGGAAAATTTATTCTAGTAAATGGGTTAAGTTCTCTAGGTTGGCCAAAGATCATAACATAGACCCCTTTTCCCATGCCTATTCAGAAGATCCTACAATACCTGACTATACTATTGCACGCAGGAACTTCAGCATCGATAATTACTTTGTATTTAGTAGCTATTGCAAATTTTCACAATGGAATTGACAAATCTTCTGTTATGTCACACTGGCTGTGCAAAACCTTCATGAAAGGAGTATTAGATGTTAAACCTCCTGTCGAGCCCCTTATAGAGTGTTGGGACTTGACATTGGTGCTTCAGTTGTTAACAAGTCCTCCTTTCGAACCTTCAAACTCATGTGATATGAAAATTTTGTCTTGGAAAATTCTTCTTCTAGTAGCCCTTAACTCCGCGAGAACAGTATCTGAGTTGCAGGCCTTGAGTGCCAAGAGACCTTAACTTAATATTTTATAGGGAAAGAGCGTCCCTGCGTACTGACACCTCCTTTTTGCCCAAGGTCATGTCTGAGTTTTCCACTAATCTGTTGACCTATACCAGTTTTCTTCCCTCATCATTCAAATAGAGAGGAATATCTTTTGCATACCCACGATGTTCATAGGCAACTTAATTTCTATTTGGACAAAACTAAATATTTCAGAAAAATGGATCAATTGTTTGTGGCCTTTGCAGGACCCAAATTGGGGTAGGTCTTTCTCCAAAATGACTATCTTCTTGGCTCAGAAGTGCCATTACTTTCATCTACCATCAGAACAAAGTGTCCTTACCTTCCAGAATAAAGGCTCACTCTACTAGATCGATGGCTACTTCAGTGGCCTTTCATTCCAGAGCCTCTATGGATGATATCTGCGCAGCAGCCGCTTGGGCAAGACTTCATACTTTTATCACTCATTACAAATTGGATTTGGCCTCCAGGGGACTAGCATCTTTTGATTCTATGGTGCTCAGGAATGTCCTTCCTTACGGCCACCCAGGACTTGAGTAGCTGGGGACCTGGTCCTAACAGTAAGGAATAAATAAAGATTTAACAACATCAGATAAAGACATTATGTCTTACCATAATGTTCCATCTGTGTTGTAGATCTTTATCCATTCATGACTTCCCGCCCTCCTTCCCCCTGCCTGGACTCCTGGTGGACTTTAGGATTTCCTTATTAGTTAAGGTATTTGCTCAGACAGAGCTTCCTACTGTCTCTTGTATTAATTCTATACTATGACGGGCAAACTCGATCTGAAGAGACTGAGAGAGGCATTGTGAGTAGGTCTTAGCTGAGAGTTTTTGGCTGGCATGAGCTTGGTAACGGCCGTGTCGGTTCTGAGGACAGAACTGAAATCCTAACAGTAATGAGTGGATAAAGATCTACAACACAGATGGAATGTTATGGTAAGACATCACTTCTTTTTCGTTCCAAGTCGGACTCTCCCAGTAAACAAATGTTAAAAGCTATAAACTTTATTTTATTCTGGCAAATCAGTGAGAAAAACTGAATTCACTAAATAATGATAGACATTTAAGTTTGTCTTCCTTCCTTTAAGGAAACACATGGTAACGCATTTTATTCTAGTAACTTTATAAGATTATACAAGCAATGTTTAAAGTGTGTCCCCAGTTTTGAGCCTTTGCCACCACCCCCCCAATAAATTTTGGCTTTTTCCTGATTTCTTGTGCTGCACAGTTCTTCAGGGAAAGAAGAGTTTAGTGCTGCTTATGCAAAGTCTACTTGCATTGTTAGTAGCACAAAAGTTAGGTAGTATATTTGCTTTTGCTGCAGATGACTGTGGGCTGTCGCCTTTTCCCTGATGTCAGTGCGCCAGGGGTATAAAAGATGCAGCCGACGCCATTTTCTTCAGTCTTTCTTGCAGTGCGGTGCCCGTAGCAGAAGCAGTTCACAAGTGCTGGTTGGCCGACTCCTGAGATTTTTGTGTTCGAATTTCGGATCCGAAGTCTTCATTAAAAGCTAAATATCCCATTGGGGAAAACTTTTTTCTTGCTCCAGACCGATGTCAGAAAAAGTTAATAATTATATTTCTTGTGGGAAGCAAATACCTCATAAGGACTTTCATTCTTACTGTATTCCTTGCCTGGGCCCTGACTACGACGTTGCTAGTTGTCGGTTTTGTGCTAGATTTAACCAACGCACTATTAAGCGTGGTACGATTTTGCATTGCACTATTTTGACAGAAGATTTAATTATACGATGTCGTCGAATAGCCTTCTCACTACCAGAATTCACAAAAAATGCAAAGAAAAAGAAAAGAACAGGCATCCGAAGTCCAAAACCGATGACTAGGCTGCTTCTAAGCCAGTTACCGGTTCGCTGGTTCTCAGTGAGGCACCTTCGCAGCCCCTGATGCCCACTACTTTAGACCCGCAGGCCGCTACAGACTCCCACGTGGAGTCGGCTAGGCTGCTGGAAGCTCAGAGTATTGGACCTTCGGAGACTATTCCCTCAGATGGGTCCGGAGCCGCTGAGCAGGCATCGGCTTCTGAGGGTGTTTTTAGACCTACTCAATTATACATTAAAACGACTTCACCTTCAAAGGCAAAGACTAAAGCACCTTTAAAGACAAAAAAACAAGTACAACAGCATCATGCCCAAAAAAACAGATGCTCAAAATGGCCAAAGACTTATTTGATCAGGGGTTCCCACCCCCCTCCTGATAAAAGGCCTAGGTAAGAGACAGAATATGACTATTCAGATCAGGTTTCCATTTCATCTGATTCCTCTCCTGATCAGGAATACTCTCTTCCTCCCTATGAGGATTCTGATGCTGAAGAATCTCTCCCTTCAGCCTCTCCTCCTGAGGATTACACTTTTGGGGAAACTTTGCATACCATGAGGGAGCATTTCCACTGGGAGAGCTAAGATTTTTCAGAATCTAATAAATGGTTCAATGACTTCCTTTCACTACCACAACACAGGCCCCTAGCTATTCCACCTGTTAGACATTGTAGATGTATTTTCAGATTCCAGTCTGACTCCTGACTCCTTACCTCCAGCCCTGTTAAGCCAGACAGGTACTACAGGGGTTCCTGACTCTCATAAATTCCTTTTCAAAAACCCTGCTGCTGACCGAGAAACTATCTGTCAGGGTCCCAAAGAGGTCAAGGCTTCCACTGCAAAAAACCCTACCCCTCTGACAGGGATTCTAGGGAATTGGACAGATGGGGGGGGGGGGAGATTTACACTTCTGCTACCTTGGCTATAAGGGCTTTAAATTATCAGTTCCATGTGCTCAAATATCAGCAATATATTATGTCACTGCTTAAACAGAAAATGTTGATAAATTCTGAATTTGCAGAAAACAAAGAAATGCAGGATTTATTGCATGCAGCTGAACAAGTCGGAAAGCATACTTTGCAATGTAGTTTTGATTCTTTGGAGGCCTCCTGCAGGGCCGCTGTTATGGGTTCTGTCATTAGGAGGCATGCGTGGTTAAAGGAACAAAATCTGCCTGATCATGTCAAAGCAAAATTATTAGATGTTCCATTACAGCATGATACCTTGTTTGGTGTTAAAGCAGAAGAGGTGTTAAAGAAAATGGTTGACAAAGCTAAATCTATGCAAATGGTTAAACATTTCTTACAGGTACAACCTCCAAGATTTAGCAGACACTGGCCTACAAAGAATTGGTCCTTTCCAGTGTCAGACAGACCACAAAGGGGCAGATACAGATGCCCAAGAGGAAGATCCCAGCCCCAAGGTTCCTACAGGTCTAAACAATGGGGTGCTTCTACCTCCAAAAGTGGAGAAGACAAATCACAGCCATACAGGAAACAGTCCCAATGACTTCCCCCTGCCTGCACCAAGCACTTATCTTCTGGCAGCACCTTTAGGGGGAAAACTAGCACTTTTTTCACAAAATTGGCACATAATAACCCAGGACAAATGGGTACTAGACAGTGTCACAAGGCTACAAGTTTCACTTCCATACCCTGCTGATGGCAAACGGTTGGCCAGACCTGCCAAAACATCAATGGGCAGAGGCACAAAAGCAAGTCTCATCCCTCATGGACATGAGGGCCATTCAACAAGTACCACAGCAAGAGCAGGGATGAGGATTTTATTCAAGACTGTTCTTGGTACCAAGAAAGGACAAGACCAGGGACCAATACTGGACCTATCTATCCTAAACACATATCTGGATATACCAAAATTCAAAATTTTGACTCTACAGCAACTTCTGCCCATGCTGGGCAAGAAGGCTTGGCTTGTGACCTTAGACCTAAAAGAGGCATACCTGCATGTCCCAATCAGACAAACATGCAGAAGATACCTCAGATTCAAAGCTGGCTCAATGCACTACCAATTCTCTACACTGCCCTTTGGCTTATCTACTGTGCCCAGGGTCTTCACAAAGTGCCTGGCACCAGTAATTGCATTCTGCAGACAAAGAAGAATACAAATATATCCTTACTTTGACTGCCTCATTCAAGCAGAGAACAAGGACATTCTACTACAGCATCTGGCATTTGTAAAGAGGTTTCTAACAGGCCTAGGGTGCACAGTCAACGAAAAGAAATCAAAACTAGTACCCTCTCGAGAGATAATATTCCTGGTTGTAAGCTTAAATACAACTGCCCAGATGGCTTATCTCACGCCAGACAAAGGCAACTGACTACCTATTTCAACCTGTTGTCAACAAAGGCCCAGTTATCTGCAAGAACAATTATGCAGGCTTTGGGCTTCATGGCATCCTGCATTCTACTAATTCCATATGCGAGACTGCATATGAGGAAACTTCAGTGGTACCTAAAAAGTGTTTGGACACAACATTGCCACAGCCTGGAAACAATAATTACCCTCATTCCCTGCCTGCAACAGGAGTTTCGATGGTGGGCGAAGGCTTGCCACCAGAACAAGGGACAGCCATTCACCTTACCCTCAGCCAGGCAGACATTAACAATGGATGCATCAGATTATGCCTGGGGGGGCCGACATGGCAGGAAGATGTATTCAAGGCACATTGTCCACAAACCAAGTGCATCTATATATCGATCAAAAAGAGCTGCTAGCTGTTCAGAATGCCCTGACAGCCTTCAAGGACCTACTTCATCCAGGACAACTACTGATAGACGGACAACACCATGGTCATGTGGTATATAAACAAGCAGGGAGGCACTCATTCTTACCCCCTTTGTAGACTAGCCATGACTTTGTGGGACACAGCATTGACTTACCAAGTACATCTGCAGGCACAATTCCTGCCAGGAAAGATAAATACTCTGGCAGACCAACTAAGCAGAAACCTCATGGATCCCCACGAGTGGAAATTGGATCCACAAGTCTTCAGCATGATAACAAGGAAATGGGGATGCCCGGATATAGATCTATTTGCGTCTCTTCACAACTATCAAATAAAAAGATTCTGCACAAGGACTTATCACAGACAAGCATGGAAAGTGGACGCATTATCTTACAGTTGGAAAAGCTTAGCAGTATATGCCTTTCCTCCCCAAAGTACTCCTAAAGGTCAAACAAGAGAAGCCAAAGATGATACTGATTGCCCCAGACTGGCCCCACCAGTACTGGTATCCATTCCTAAGGAACTTGTCTCAATGCCCGGCCTGGACCTTGCCTCAAATACCTAATCTACTATCCCAACAAAACAGTCAGATCCTGCACAACCAACTAAAGACCTTAAATCTGGCAGCATGGCGGATAATGTAGTCATACAAAACGCGCCTCTCACTAAAGCTGTGATGGATGTCATTTTGGAGGCTTGAAAGCCTAGTACCAGAAAATCTTACGCTGCAAAATGGAAGAGATTCTGTGCTTGGAATCAGGCACAAGGAATCGACACAGCTGTACCAAATATTCCTCAGATTTTGCAATACTTAACTGAGATGCTGGACAAAGGCCTATCCTTTTCATCAATTAAAATTCATGCCTCTGCCATTTTGGCTCATTACAATACAGAGCCACCAATCTTTTCTCATCCTTTATTAAGACAGTACCTCAGACGAGCCAAAAACTTAAGGCCTCCAAGGAGATCACCAATACCAGCATGGGACCTCAATTATGTCGTGGAAAAACTCACCCTGCCTCCTTTTGAGCCAGCCGCTACAGCTGATATAAAGTTTTATCTTGGAAAATAGCTCTGCTCCTGGCAATAACCTCTGTAAGACAAGTCTCAGAGCTACAGGCACTCATGGCTGTGGAACCCTTTATCAATTTTTATCCAGACAGGGTTTCTCTCAGGACAAACCTGACATTTATGCCTAAGGTAGTATCCAGTGTGGCCCTTAACCAAACTATTCATCTGCCTACTTTTTATCCAAACCCACAGAATAAGGGGGAGAGAATTCTGCACTCTTTGGACATACACAGACAGTTACGCTTCTACTTGAACAGAACCAAGGCTTTCAGGAAGACAGAGCAACTACTAGTGGCATATGCTGCAGGATCACAAGGAAAGGCTATCTCAAAGCAGACTATTTCAAAGTGGATAGACCACTGCATTCCTTTCTGCTATTCACAACATGGCAAGCCAGTGCCTAAGGGCATTAGGCTACATTCAACCATAGCAGCAGCCACTTCAGCAGCCTTCCTCAGGGGAGTACCAACCAAAGACGTTTTAGAGGCTGCTACCTGGAGTTCAGTGCACACCTTTACAAAACACTGTCATTTACCACTCTACTCTAAATCCAGGGCAGGCTTTGCCACTGCAGTTCTGCAGGGCCTCATAGCCGCTCCTAATGCTACTTAGCTCCAGCCTCCCAACCATAGCTTTGGGATTCAACCCAAGTGTAATGACTGCAACAGTGAAACACTAAGAACATAGTACAATTGTGTACACTTACCATAACTGTAGATGTTAGAGTGTATTCACTGTTGCAGTCCTGGTTACCCACTCACCATCCCTCATATCTTTACTGGAACTTATCTGCACTTTTCTAAGTCTATACAACCTATGTGTTGTATTTGCTTTTAGATGATGGTATAATATAGTTTGGTGCATGCATGTTTTATTTGCATATTTTAAGCCTACCCATTTGGGGGCACCTGACATTTGGGGCAAGAAAAACTGAAGAAAATGGCGTCGTCTGCGTCTTTTATACCCCTGGCACACTGACGTCAGGGAAAAGGCGACAGCAACCGACGCCGGACCTAGACTTTGGAATTCAGGCCGACTGAGGGTAGCCTGCCAGCAGGATAAACCCAAGTGTAATGACTTCAACAGTGAATACACTCTAACATCTACATTTATGGTAAGTGTACACAACTGTACTTTGCTAGCAGCAACCTAGATACAGATCTCTTTAACATGGAATTTAGATGACTTTTACTTCTGCAGAGATTGTGCATATTTACTGATATTGATGGATTGTAGAAGTTTGAGTAGACTTTTATGATGGAAATGTTTTTTATTGGGCAGTTTTGTCATTTATTGGTTCATGCATTTTTTCATTGCTTACTGGAAAATGTTTAAACAATAAATTTAAAATACGCTCTAACAAGTGTGATGTATTATACAACGAATGTAATTTAATAAAATCAGGAAGGTGTATCAAAGAACACATGTATGTTTCTTCTTTTGTGTGCAAGGACAAATAGCAATTTTTATCCACCACTGGCCAGATGCATTTTCTGTGGATGTGTGTTTCAATGCTGTTTCAATGAATATGAGTTTCAGGGACAGAGAAGTTTTAATGCTAAGTCTATTTTCATTGCGAGACTGTATTGCTTTGTTTAGCAGATGTCTATTAGTGTTTGTGCTATAAAATGTAAAATAAACTCCAAATCATTGTATAAGTAAAGCAGTGTATGCACATTTTATGGTAAATGGGATGAAATAACCAGGTATGGTAGGTAATGGGACATTGGAATGACTGCCGGGGGATTCTGGCGCCATATTTTGGTCGTCTGTTCTTCAGTTTGCATTTGAAAGTTGGCATCCCACAATTCCATTGGAGTAGGAGGGGTTACATAGTTATGTATGTAAATTTTATGTTAATCAGGGTACAGATTTGTACCTATTTTTCATGGGCCTTTGTCCAGATTTTTGATGATTCCAGGTTGAGAGGTATGGTTATAGTTAAGGTGTGTTTTGTTAAATTTGGCATATTGGCTTTTGTTATGGATTTTGTTCAACTTATGAATGTGCATGCTTTGGAGATTGCTGTTTGTCTGGGATGTTACTGTCCTGCAGAGTGAATAATAACACTGGCAGGTACGGGACGTCTTTACCCTTGGGGGGGACTTTGGTATGGCTTTTTATATGTATTTTATTTATTTTTATCTATATACATTTGAGCTGAAGTTGTTTTCATTTGCTCTTCAACCTGTGGGGAATACAGATCTGGCATGTATCCGATTCAGCCGCATTCTCCAGTATCGGATCCAAGCTTGAAGCTCTTCCCCTACCCATAATGCCCTTGTCTCCCTCCCTTCAGATCTCATTTTCCGAGCATTCAGTTAGCATCGTTATCTGTTAGCTCTGAGTTTCCTGTGGGTAAGTGAAAGCTTTTCTGATCTTTCTTCTTCTTTTTTTCATCTTTATCTCTCCTCTTAGTTTCTATACCCTACCTGTGTTCTTTGCGCTCAAGCATCAGTTCCACTACATAACCAAAAAAAAAAAAACACCTTTTGCTCTTCGTAAATGCTTTCCTGTCTAGCGAGTGTCTGTCCCCCCCCAAGTTGGGCTTTCAGAAATGCGCAGTGTGTCTATAAGCTACCCCCTTCTGATGGCCTCACTCTGTGTGTTGTGTCTTTGAGTTCAGCACCTGGACACCACCTGTTTGATCTGTATGGGCTTCTAGTCCCGCGCAGTAGTTGACAAAGAGGAACAAACTTATTCTGAGAGGTCTCCTTCCCCCTTCTCTTTCTGAGGCCTCGGCCTTTTCTAACTCCACTGTGGCCTCTGGGACTCAACCTCCCACCAAGAAGGCTGAGGATGGGGACAAACATCACCAAAAGAGTGGAACAGGCACAAAAAGCGGTTCCTCCAACCTCACTTCAGCTAAGCCCCCAGCCAAATCCCACCCAAGTCCCAGCCTGAGTTCCCTTCAGTTCCAGTTGCCTCATTTCTCGATGGAGCCGGAGGTCTCTCAGGCCCAATCCCCCTTCTTGGCCTCTCCC
Organism: Protopterus annectens; assembly: GCF_019279795.1. NCBI lineage: Eukaryota > Metazoa > Chordata > Ceratodontiformes > Protopteridae > Protopterus > Protopterus annectens. The sequence goes on from NC_056739.1 coordinate 1,477,696,347, forward strand.
TGGCTCTACTTTAGGCCCGTATCTGTAGCTTCCTCCATCTGGTCCACCTGCAGTCTTTCTGAAACCAAGGTGGACAGGATGGTGCAGAAATTCATCTGCACCCAGAACCGGATGGGAGTCTTGCCTGCCCCCTCCCCCTCTGGGACTGGGAGCATGCAGTCTGCCTTTCTCCCTCGATTGCTCCTTCTCCGATCCGACCCCTGGCTTTGGAGCCTTTGAGTCTGAGGTTTATTGGTGTTGAGGGGTTGGCGCCAGTTGTCCCAGGTGCTAAGATGCCAACCATTGCCCTGAGTGGCTCAGCTCCGACTGGTTTGGAGCAGTCAGACTCTCATAGCTATAGTCTCGGTGCTGGATCCTGGGGGAATGGTGTTGGCTTTGAGACTGAGTCAGCCCTTCCACTCAGAGTCTTGGTGTTTGGAGGCTCAGATCCGGCTCACCCATCAACGCATAAGGTAACAGTACTACTCCCAGCTTCGGGGATTCGTTCTCCCTCTGCTTTTTACGTGGTGGAGAGGGTTCTGTCTGCCCCTTTGAGACTTTGACATTGTTTTTCTCTGAGTCCATCCTAGCTCCCTCTTTTTCTGGTCCGGAATCTGCCACCCTGCCTCCTCCTCCCCAAAGTCCCCCCCCCCCCCGAACGGCCTGAGTTTTCAGAGTTCTCCCCAGAGATGCCCCCGTGAGGAACTCCCTTGGAGACGTGCAAAAGGAGGCACTTGGACCCCCGTCAGAGTTCCTCACAGCAGACACCATCTTGATGTCACTTTTGGAGACATCATAGAGATCCTACGCCAGTGTGGAGGGTGGTCTGTCCAAAAACCCAACCTGGATGAGTCTATGTTCCTGTAGGTGTTTGACGCAGGACCCTCTACCTCCTGGGTGTCCGCTTCTGCTGATCCACTAGTGGACTTAATTTCATCTCTGGCATGGAAAGAACCAGACATGGTGGATCCCATTCCCAGGCACCCTGACAAAATTCTAAGTGCCCCTTTGGAGAGGCAGCACTAGTCTGAGGGATCCCCAGTCGATACCATGGTGGTTGTGGCAGCCACCACGAGAGAGCTCGATCAGGGGAACTCTGTGGTCCATCTGTCAGACTGATGGTCCCTGGCCATGGACCGTTTCGGGAAGCGGGCTTTCGCTTCAGCCATATTTGCTTTGTGTACACTTAACTACATGGCACATGTCATCAGACTACAGCAGGACCTGGTCAAGGTGGTCGCCGAGTCTGCTCCGGGGTCCACGTTGATGGCGGAGAAGAAAGTGTTCTCCTCCTGTATATGGCCACCCTATCTTCTATATCCAACATGTCCATGAGGCTCCTGTCACATGCTTTTGAAGGTGCCTCTAGGGTGGCCGGAACAGGCATTGCCATTAAGCATCACACTTGGCTACAGCTATCTGCGTTCTCAGAGCCCTTCAAGGCATCTTTTACCAATGCTCCGTATGGCAGTTCTACACTCTTTGGTAAGACCATTAGAGACACTCTAGTCCAGAGCGAGAAAGGTGGGAAGACCCTGTCTGCCAATGAGATTCACTTCTCAACCCCACAACAATCCTTTTCCTGGAGTCAGCATGGGGCAAAGAAGATGTGGTTCTGAAAATCTCGGGCTTTTCCCATGATGCTCAGGACTCTCCTCCCCCAGCAGTAGGGGGGGGGAGATATGATAGACGCCATCCTCATGGCAGAGGGGGTCCAAGGAACCAAGGGTCTTTGGATTCTTTCCCAGACAGACCCTTGCAGCAGGCCTGAAGTGTTGCTTTGCTGCTAGTCTCTGGAGGCAGTCAGTGGCCATCTCTCTCTCTGCACCCAACAGCTTGGGAGTCGATTACAGACTATAATTTGGTATTGCAGGTTATATCAAGAGGATATACAGTCCTCTTTCTTCAACCCCCAGTTCCTCTCAAACACCTCCTGGATGTCCCACCCATGCATTGGGAGGAGGCAGCAGTGGATCTTTCCAAGCTTCTGGAAAAGCAAGTCATCCAGCCTGTCCCCTCAGATCTGTCCCGATCAGGCATCTATTCCAGGTTCTTTTTGGTGCCAGAGAAAATGGGGGACTTAAGACCCATCCTGGATCTTTCAACCCTAAACCTGTCAGTTGCCAAGACAACATTTCAGATGTCACACTCCAGTCCATTCTGCCCTTCTTGCAGATAAATAATTGGATGTGCTCAGTGGAACTCCAAGACATATGTACTATCACATCAAGATGGATAGGCGCACTTGGGGGTTCTGCTTCTGGCTGGGAGCCAATCATTATCATTTCAGAGCACTACCCTTTGGCCTCACCACTGACCCCAGGGTGTTCACCAAAGTGATGACAGTGGTGGCTGTTCACCTGTGGCTGCAGGGGTCCCAGGTCTTCCCTACCTGGACGATTGGTTCCTTTCCACTCCCTCCAGGCATTGACTTTGTCAAACTAGGGATCTTCTCCTCAAGACTGCCTACACCAATAATCTCAACACGTCCCAATTAGATCCAGTACAAGTTCTCGACTTTATTGGGACTCTGTTCGATGCCACTCAAACCAGTGTTTCTAACTCCAGACAGACTTCAGTCCTTCTGACATGTTTTGGACGTTGTTCAGACCCATTATCCCCTATGGAGTTGGTTTTTCGGGTGTTGGGGTCCATGGCAGCCACAATCACTTTGATCCTTATGGCTCATCTGCATATGAGGTTTCTCTAATTGACTCTGGCAGTCCATTGGTCTTTGCTAGATCTGCTGAGAACCAATTTGATTATCTTGAGCATGTAGGGATTCACTTCTCTGGTGGCTTCAATCCTCTGATCTTTTTCTAGGTCATCCATTCATTCTTCCTGCCCCAGTGTTCACGATGACTACTGACACCTCCCTACTCGGGTGGGGGCGTATTATATGGAAAGGACAGTCCAAGGCACGTGGTCTTCCCTGGATACCCATCTGCATATCAACGTCCTGGACATGACGACAGTGCTGTTGACATTGCAAGCTCTTCATGCCCATCTTCCCCAAGGGACGATTGCCATCCAGGCTGACAATATGTCTGTCTGGTACATCAACAAACGGGGAAACCAGATCTTACCCACTTTGTCCCGAAAACATGAGATTGTGGGAGTGAGCAATCTCTAGCTGTTTTTTGGTGACAATGCATATAAATTCATAGGTTGGTACTAGGCTATCTGCCCTAGGGCCTATACAAGCCTAGCCATAACAATTCCCTGGCTATTTCTTCCCACACTATTTACTTCCCTGGACCCCCTGTCTAGCAGGGCGACTGACGTGATCCCCGGGGTGAATTTCCTTTCTCCCATCCAATCGTCAAGGTTCCTTTTGAAGAGGGCCAAAGAGGCACTCTGCTTGACATGTATGGTCAATCTATTCCAGAGTCTGGGGAGTCTCTGGGTCAGGAACCTATCCCTCCAGCATGTTTTGTTTATTGTGATGACAAGGTTTAGATCCCTGGAGCGTGTGGCTCTGAGGGATTGGGATTTCTTTAAGTGTAGCATGTCCAACAGCTCTGGGTTTGACATGGCCTTGTATGTTAAGCAAAGATCGCCTCTGAGTAGACGATATGTGCCAGTATAGCTGGAGTTTTTTAAGGCGGTCAGCGTAGGGCATCTGCTTTAGGCCTGTGATTCTTTTAGTGAGGTATTTCTGTGGCCTTTCCAGTTGTTGCAGATGTCTTGAGAGGTACATACCAAACGGGGCATTGTATTCTATAATGGGTCTAATGAGGGATGAGTACAGTGGGACAATGACCTCCTTTTTTCTGGATGAAAAGCCCTTAGTGATGAGGTGTGCCACATAGAAGGATTTCCTGACTGTTGTGGCGATGTGGTTATCGAAGGTGAGACTGCTGTCCACCTGTGTCCCTAAGTCTCTTATCAAACATTCTGAGTTTAGTGTACTGCCACCTATATGGTAATTCACGGATGCATGTTTTTTCCCAAAGGGGATAACTATACATTTCTTGGCATTGAGCTTGAGCCCATGGCTGTGGCACCAAGCATCTGTTTCTGTAAGGCCCTTTTGTAGAGTATCCACATCATTTGGGGATTCAATAATGGCTCCCTATATTCTGGGGAGGTCCAGCATTCTGGCGGACAACCTCAGCAGATCTGTTCTGATGCCTTATGAGTGGTCTTTGAATCCTTCAATAGTGGAACAGATCTTTCTAAAGTGGGGTCGGTGTCTTTCCAACATGAAGTGCAGTGAGTATTTCGCACTGAACCCTCCTCTAGGGGAGTTCCTCAGAGATGCTGTAGTTCATGCTTGGCCCTCCAGTCGTCTGTATGCTTATCCTCCACTCTCTCTAATCCCAAAGTTCATTGGTTGGTACTAGGCTTTTGGCCCTAGGGCCTGTACAAGCCTAGCCATAACAATTCCCTGGCTATTTCTTCCCACAGTATTTACTTCCCTGGACCCCTGTCTAGCAGGGCAACTGACGTGATCCCCGGGGTGAATTTCCTATCTGCCATCCAGTCATCAAGGTTCCTTTTGAAGAGGACCAAAGAGGCACTCTGCTTGACATATATGGGCAGTCTTTTCCAGAGTCTGGGCAGTCTCTGGATCAGGAACCTGTCCCTCCAGCATGTCTTATTCATTGTGATGACAAGGTTTAGATCCCTGGTGCGTGTGTGTCTGAGAGAATGGGATTTTTTTGTGTGGCATGTCCAACAGCTCTGGGTTTGACATGGCCTTGTATGTTGAGCATAGATCACTTCTGAGTAGATGATATGCGGCAGAGTTCATTCAGAAAGCTCGACAGCTGGGGAGCTTTGTGATTCTCATTGTCCCATTCTGGCCTCACCAAGAGTGGTTCCTCTCTGCGGTCTCATGCAGTGTGTCCTCCTTGGGCACTAGTTCCAGTATCCGGATCTGAACTCGCACCCAGATTAGTTAGTCTGAAGCTCACGGCTTGGCTGCTTCAGTTCCAGTGATAGCTAGGACTCCTGAGCTGTCTTCTCCCATTAAGAAGAATTTGGTAGCAGCTCATAAATCTTCCATTAGGAAGGTTTATTCCAGTAAGTGTCAATGCTTCTCCATATGGGATTCTCAGCATGATTTAGACCCTCTTACAGCTCTAGTCCGCACCATTTTGGAGTTTTTGGAAGATATATTTAATCATGTTTCTAGTATTTCCACAGTAAAGGTACAATTGGCTGTGATCTCCAGTTTTCATATAGGAGAGAATTCAGCTTCCTTGGCCTCCTCCAAGTTTTGTAAAGCCTTTTTGAAAGGTACATTCTTACTCAGACCACCAGTAAAAGACCCAGTGCCCCTTTGGGATCTTACCTAGTGCTACAGGCTTTGGTTTCTCCCCTTTTTGAACCAGCAGCTACAGTGGACCTGTAGTTCCTGTCTTGGAAGATGGCTTTTCTGATCGCCATTACTTCATCCCAGAGAGTATCTGAGATCAAGGCCTTATCTGTCAAGCCTTCTTATATGGTGTTTCATAAAGGCAGGGTTTCCTTAAGGATGAACCCTTTATTCCTTCCAAAAGTGGCGTCATAGTCTAACATCAGCCAAGTCATCAATCTCCCTGTTTTCTTCATGAACTTCCAGAGTAACGGAGAGTATAAATTTTATTTACTTGATGTTCATTGGCAACTGAGATTCTACTTGCATAGAACAAAATATTTTCGTAAGTCTGATCAGCTTTTTATTTCTTTTTCCAAGCCTTTCTTAGGGAAACACGTTTCAAAAGTAACCGTTGCTTGTTGGATTTCTCAGTGCATTGCATTGGCCTATCGAGCCAAAGGATGATCTCCACCAGATCATATTGGGGTGCATTCTACTAGGTCTGTAGCTGCTTCCATGGTCTTTTGGTCTAGGGTTTCCTTAGATGACACTTTCTCTGCAGCTGCTTTGGCATCATCACACATGTTTCTCATTACAGATTAGATCCTTTTTCCAGAGGGAGAGCATCCTTTGGCTTCACCGTGCTGTGGAACATTCTTCCATGAGGACCTCCCAGGGCTCTTTGGTAGCTTGGGGACTCTGACCCACAGGTTAAAGAGCAAATGAAAACAACTTCAGGTAAAGTTATGTACTCACCATAACTTTCCATCTGAGTTGTTGCTTTTCATTTGTCTTCAACCGTTCCCCCCTCCTTCCTTCCTTCTGCCTTATGTGGGCTGTGCTATGGACCAGATGAAAGTGGAATAGTCCTGCTGTGGTGAGCCCTTGTCTTCCTTATGGTTCTATAGGTGATAATGATAGTGTTAGGCATATGATTACCTGGGGATGCTGCTGTCTGCAGCAAACTCAATCTGAGGGGAGGAGGGATACGGGGGCATTATGGGTAGGGGCGGAGCTTGGATCCGATGCTGGAGAATGTGGCCGAGTTGGATCCGTGCCGGATCCGTATTCTCCACAGGTTGAAGACAAATGAAAAGCAACTACTCGGGTGGAATGTTATGGTGAGTACATAACTTTTTTTATGCTATTTATTCTTTCTTGACTGGGTTAGTCCCACTAGGCTAATAGCTTCTTTTCAAGAGCAGACCTGAAGTGGTAATCATACTTCTAGGGGGAATGTGTCTAGGGTTTCAAGGAACTTCTCTTACTCGTGGCTTGTACAGCTAGCAAGTATGTATGCATGTCCCATTCCTAGCTCAGTGGTGAGGAGGAGGATGTGAGAGAGAGAGTGGTAGAAGGAGCAGTTTCTATTGGAGAGGGTGCAGGATTCAGAAGATTTTCTACAGCAAAATTTGTTTGCTGAATCCAAGAAAGGAGAATCGATAAGTGAAGGAAGTATAATTACAATCCTGCAATCGGGGAGCAGGATGATTTATTAAATGAGATGCTGTTGCTGAGTGAACCTAAAAGTGGAAAGGAGGTTTCATGGGGAGAAATCATGGAAGAAACAGATTCCATTTTGAAGGGCGAAAGTAAGGGGAGTAATTCCTATGCAGAGACAGTGAAGCAAGGCAGAGGAGGTGAGAGAGAGGAACAGAAGAAATGTGAAGTAAACACAAGTCTTAAATTTGTGGTGAGAATTCAAAGTAAAGAAGAGAAAGAACTGGACAGGTATGACATTTGGAAGAATTTAATAAATCCTTTGGGTGTAAAGGCTCAAGAGGTATGAGTTTTTATTCTTAAGAATTATTTTGTGACATATTTGAGACTGGTTATGCAATGGAAAATTTTTGTGAAGAATATGAAAAGAAAACTGTAATCTGTGGAACTTGAAAATGATTAAAGCATTTCATAGAGAAGTAAAAAGATATATGTGTAATTTTGAACTGAAGAAGAGACCGACTTCAAAAAGACATTTTAGTAAAATATATAAAGCAGTTGTGGACATTACTAAAGTTTGATAATATGGACTGGAGGATGGGATTGTAATATTGTATAGAAAATAGTAAAATAAAAAATGTACATATTCTTAGTATGATAAATGTGGAAGAGAATTAAGGGTGTAGTAAAATACTGGAGGTCAACCCAAAACGTGTTTTTTTTTTCCCTGTGGTAAGGCAGATCACTTAATAGGTAATTGTGATAAAAGAAAATGCTCTGTTTGTGGGGAAATGTGTCACGATGGAAGATGTGAATTAAAATGTTACACGTAATAAAATTGTACATTTCTGAATGGACTGCAAAATGGGAGAAAGGGAAGGAGAAGAAAGAGGAAAAATGAACAAAGAGAAAACGTAGTGGCAGTAAATGAAGAAAAATATAAAAGTAAAGATGACTGAACAAGGCTCTAAAATAAGTAATGAGAAAGATATAAATTGGAAAATAGTAAAAGAGGAAAAAAAATCTTTTGGGAAAATAGTGAAGAAAAGAAAGTTTAAAGGGAAAAGTATGAAACAGAAAAAGAAATGAGTAAGGTATTAAGAAAAAAAAAATGGTGAATTTGTGTAAAGTAAAAAAATATCTAGGAAGTTAATAGTAAGAGAAAGTAATAACTTCAGTGTGTATTCCATAAATGTAAAGTATTAAAAAATATCGCTGGAAGGATAGGAATCTTAGAGTGATGCATTAAGTCTGACATAAATATAATAGTGTTGGAAGATGAAAGATTTTAACTAAGGAAGAAAGACTGCAGACAGAAAAACTTTGGAGAGGAGACATAATTTGGAATAAATGGGAAATTAACGTTATTCAGGAACAGTAATTCTTTGTCAAAAATCTGTGAAAGTACCAGATGTGACATTAGTAATATGAGAAGGTGAATTGTCCTAGATCTAAGATGGGAAAGCTCAAGTATATCGAATTACAGCATTATATGCTTGTGTTGCATGTACAGAAAGGGAGCATTTATTTCATAAGGTCTTTGATTATGTAGTTCTAAATATACTGAAGGGAGAGATTAATTAGGATTTGAGAGAAAAACGAGAGGAAGTGATAAATTTAGAAATTATGAGATGTGGAAATTTTAGTATTAACTCATGGACATGTAGTCGAGGCACATGCAAAATTGAAATAGATTATTTTATAACAACAGAAGGGTTAAATGTTGCTGAAGAGGAGTCAGTTGCAACAGTTTTTTTTTTAGACCATCTTAGCAGTATGAATAGAGTTGGAGGATATAAGGAGTATACAAAAATAAAATAAAAAGAATAAACGAGAAAACATGGAATGAAAATGCCAAGAAAATATTAGTTATGGAGAGATAATACTACTAAGAGAATATTTTATAAACATCGGTGTGAATGGTGGCCCGCTTTAAAAAATATATAAAAAGTGTTTTTTAGATTGGTAGAAAGATGCAAGAAAAGCAGAAAAAGAAAATATGAAAGAACATGTAAACATGCTTTTAACGATATCAATGATACAGAAACTTTTGATATAGAAAAGCGATATGTAGGAAGAATCAAGACAAATGAAGGAATCATTTAAACAGGTATTTTCTACAATGTAAAGAAGAAATATGAGCATATGTAAGTATTTTAGTTAAGGAAGGCAGTAGTATAATGAGAAGAAATAAAAATGTAAACGAGAAATAAAAAGAACTCCGGAATAGATTATGTATTTTGTGGTATGTACAAGGAATGTTTAAAGAAAAAAAAAAAACAGGAGAGAAGATGGAATATTAAAAGACTCTGAGCAAGATAAAAAAAAATGTAACCGATTTTTTTTCTTTGAGCTAGATAAGGTACTGGAGCAAGTGAATATGGAATGTGCTGCAGGACCAGGTAGGATTGAATATCAAATGTACAAGAATGTAAAAGATTGGCAGAAGAAATTTTTTTTAAGTTCTGAATGAATGAATGGTTAAGTGAAGGTTTTATGTATAAGAAATTATGTAGTGGGGTACTTAAATTTGTTTTGAAAAAAAAAGGAACAAATGAAATTAGAAATTGGAGACCTGTAGTATTGAGTAATGCAGATTATAAGATTTTTATAAAAATAATTAAAAAAAGAATGGAAAAAAAATGGAGAACATTTGACGGTCAATATAATGTAAAGGGAGATGGATGTCAAACTAGAGTTTTCACTGTGTAATATATTAAACCTCTTGTAATAGAGGCCCATGGGATATATGCAGATGAGCCCTTAAGGACATCGTGTTTCAGCTGTATGGCTTCTGAATGTCCATGATTTTTTAGTTTTTTAAATTGTTGTAGATACATTCAGGCCAATAAAGCCAAACCTCACTAACTGTGAACATACATGTTTTGGTGGTCTTGTGACCTTATTAACACAGCATAAGTGGGCTGTCTGACTATACTTTAGAAACACAGGGTGTTTCCATCCAGCTGATGTCCATAACTATTAAGGTGTTTGCAAAATATCCCAACTAACATCCAAACTAAAAAGATATTTTATGTTATATGGAGTATTTGCAATGAGAGGATAAATGAAATTATGTTTAATGGAAAATGGATGTTAGCAACAGTACTATGAAAAATTAGATGATGGTTGTGGGAAAAGAAGTGGGGGTCTAATAAGGGCAAAGGGGACAGACATTAAAAGGAAGAAATATAATTGTGATTATATAATAGTGAAGGAAGTAGAATATTATATACCGGATGAATTTGTAAATATGTAAAATTGTAAATAATTGTGTAAAGAATATTGTAAGTAACATTGTAAGTAAAGGATCCCTACTCTGTTCAGTAGGTGCTATGGGATCTTTTGCATCTACCTGAGCTACCACAAACTCAGGTAGATGGGAACTCAGTTTAATGTCTGTGTTTAGTTGCACATTTTCGTGGACATGCATTTCAGTCACTTGCATGGAGAATGCTGCTTGGGTTTTGTTTCGCAATAGGAGTGTACAGTACATATTCCTAGGCTTTTTAGCATTCTACATTTTCAACATTTGTTGCATCTAATTATCTTTTGAATGCCCAATGCTTAGTTTTTGACTTATTACTGTCTGTTGTGAATGTCTTTGATTATGCCTACCATGGTACTTTAGCTGTATTGTTTGTAATTGTCCTGTAGTATATTATCATTTATAATCCCTGCTTTGCTTATGGCGAGGGTTGTGGATGAAAAATGTCCTTGGACCATTTCACTTGGTTAACAGCTAAATTTTAGCAAGCCTTCTTTATTTCAGTAATATTGTTTAATGTTGGTATGTATCCACGTGTCATTGATGGGAAATTAATTGCTTATGCTTCATACTTTTAGGACAGCACTTAATCCTGATGCACGACATTTTAATACCACTTTGCTTCTCCTACATATTTGTTGCGCATTGGGGGAAAAACAGTTGTTTGAAGCATGACTTTGAAATGTTTTCAATTTTCTTAAACAGACATTGTAGTGGATTTCTTTGAAAGTGCTGTGTATTGTGCTGGACTTTTAACTTGTGATTCTTCCTTTATGTTACAGCATACCTATTCTGTCCCACAACAAGAGTACAGTGCTTTGGTTTATGTACAGAGAAATCACACCTTCCGAGTGGATAGTTCTGAAGATCTCTATGGTATGTAGCATGCATAATTGTCAATATGAAGTGAAGAGGTGTTAGATGGTTCTCAGGTGATGATGATTAGCCTTTTTTGGGAGCTTCATGATGATCACAGAATGCTAGATTGTTCTGATTCTGAGGTTACTCAGAAGTAAATAGAAAAATAATGGTGAAAACTAGACTGTAATGTAGCAGTTCATGTTTTTAGCAGTTGTTGCAGTGCAGTCAATCTTTTGTTTTATGCTTTTTCACTAGCAACCTTGATTCTCCCTACCGACCTGAGAGGTAACCCATTACCTCCTTCTATTTCATTATTTTTTTTAAATTAGAATGAGGGTTGGTCCTGAAAACCAAAAGTCTAGACAAAAGCTAAATGTTGAGAGTTATACTAAACTAGTTACAGTTTTGAGTCTTTCTGAAACTTTCCTGTCACACTCGTACTAAGCTTCTACAATGCTGTCCACTGGTGGTGGTAAGTTGCTTTCTGTAGCTGTTGGAAAGCATTATTTCTTTTTTATACACACACTTCTCTTCAAGTCAGCATTACACTGACAAATAGAAAAATTGCAGATGCAGAGGCTAGATGTTGTACAAGTGTTTAGTAAACAGTGTAGATTACTCCGTACCCGTAGAACTGAAAATTTCAAAGGAAAAACGTGCACGTCTTTGCAAAAGGCTTGTTTTTAATACATTTGAAGCACAGAGAAGTAAGATGAGCAAAGTGTATTTCACTGGAAGTCCACTAATCAAGGAATTGGGGTGCAGGATTATTGCAGGTTATAGGTCACTGTTGTAGTTGCAACTAACTGATGCCAAGTTATCTGCAGGGCAAGTGCACAGAGATAATAGTTAGAAGAACTAAGAGTTGGAATGGAAAGTAGAAATTTAGAAGTGAAGAGGGGTGTGGATTACTCTGGGAAGATCTTGCATCTTGGTTGTTGTGGCTTTATTTGAAACTGTAACAGCAACATTTTAGAAAGGCCTGACAGTGCATGCAACTTATCTTGAGCTTGCTAAGGCATTTAACATTGTTCCACATAAGGGAGTAGTTGACACACCATTAGCAAAAAATGTGTATTCTTGTATAATTCAGTGAGTAAAATGCTGGTTAAGCAGCAGGATGCAAGTCTGGATGGAGGAGCTACTTGCCCTTTTTGACAGGGATTACCACTGGTATCCCACTAGACACTATAATGGGGTTAATTCTTAGATTATTCTTCAAAGTCAGTGCAAGTAACATTAAGAGACTTGGCAGAAAAGACAAGTTATAATTTACAAAATAAATGATTGGATCATAAAATCAACACCATCATTAAAGCTTGTCTGACTTTCTCATTCTCTAACCTGACTCCTAGAGTGACCCTGTGGATAGCCAGAACTACCTGCTGAGTTTAGAGTACAAAAGGGGAAATGGAAGTAGGTTACCAGGTTTTTCTTCCATCTCACACATGCATGCACTCCCACCTGTGGGTAATTTAGAGTATCCAATCCAACTACTTAAGTAGATTTTAAGTAGTGGTGATAACGATGAAAGTGCTTGCTTTATCTTTTGTTTTCATTGCTGGATTGAAGTAAAAGCTAATTTGTGTTTGGAGTCAGAAAAGTCTCTGATGTGAAATTCTTTCACAGTGTATAGGTTACTATCTGTTATTTTTATTTCATTTAAGATTTAGGTACTGATCTAGGGTACATTAGCCAAATGCCATTTAAACTTTGACACGCATTTACTGAAGTCAGAAAAGCATGTTCTGTAGAGTACCTGCTTGCAAAGACCATATCTGATCACTCCAGGCATGATGATGATCCACTGTGTACCTCACTGATCCCCAGTCCATGATCGAATACACTGCTCTGTTTTGAAATGTTCAAACAAGCCACCTGATAGAATTTGAAAAGGTACAGTGTATGTTCTCCATTAGATTGCTGTTGCAGTAGTCATTAGCTATGGGACATATCTTGCCAAGATACTGTATGTCCGGCCAGTCTACAAAGCTTCAGCTTCCTTCCTCTCATGCAGTTCAGATTGCCCTTTACACAAGGATATGATAGTGTAATAGAGACATTCAACTGTGCCAAAACTCAAAACTTTCTTGCCATCCTTACATGTATGCAGGCTGCTATCAATTTTGCATCTAGTATAATCGTGCTGTTAGCTTCAGCTAGGGACCCTTCCTTTTCCTTTAAACTTTTTTTCAGAATTTTTGCTCATGTCCATCAGAAAGAACAAGTGCAGTTGGCACCAAATTCTGTATATAGAGTCTCCCACTCCGTTTGTGTTTTGTTTGGGATCCAAACATGATGTCCCCTCTTGTTCTGTTTATTGATCTTTCCTTAAGACTGTTAGGAGTAGACTTAACTGTCCATGTTTTTCTTGAAAACTGGCATCTTAAAGACTTATTGCCAGTGGCTATGTTATCTTCCCCTGCAGTGGATCTTCCCCTTAATTAAAAAGATGATGTTGATGAGAGGTGAGAGACAATACTAGTACGTTCACATCTGTCATAAGATCTGTGGCTGACAGATCTGCTGAGGCAAATTTGCAGCCCTTGACCATCAGTCTGCTTTTCCAGGATCCCTCTGGATGTGTGAGGGTCCACAGCTATGGTGACCTCTGGGGGGGGGGGACAAACTAAACAGACCATTCATCTGGTGGAGCCTGCCAATAAAAAATAAATAAAATGTATTGTGTTATCTGAGGGTGTGGGAGGTGTTCCCACAAGTCCTGATAATGGGAAAATGTTGGCAGCTTGCTTGTGGGAGATCAAACCTCTGACTTTATCCCTTAAGATCATACGTCTGTCTTCTCAAAAAGCATACTCAAAAGCCTAAACATTTTTATTCCATCCTTCTACCCCTTCTCAGAAGGGGGGAGTAAGGAAGATTGTTATAACTTTGCTCAAGGCCTGGTCAAAGCAATTCATTGTCTTCAGACTTTTTTCTCCTTGCCTATTAAAAGGAAGAGAGTTCCTTCATCTTCCAAAAAAGATTCATCTTACTTTGATAATGAAGGCCTGGATTATGTTTCGCAGATGCTTTCCCTCACAGGTTGAGAATGTGAAATGGAGGATACTCTAGTATTGGAGGATTCACTTATTATATGACACCATAGCAAAAATATATTTTTTTCCAATGGGAGGGTAGAGAAGTGTCTGACTCCCAGAAAAACTACTGTGACTTACTCGGTATAAACTCCACTAAGCTGATGGCTGTCTCTTCAGTTTTAGGAGCTGTAGAGGATGCATTCTTAGTGGCTTCAGTGTTGCTAGAATCCACCTCCCAAAAAGCCTGCCAGATTTTATGGAGTCCCAGACACAGTCACCTTTATAAAAACCTCTCTGCTGTCCCTGCTGTTATTTCTCTGGATACAGAGAAAGGTGCAAGAGCTTTTACTTCTTCAAATCCAGCCCCTAATGATAAGGATAACAAAGCATTTGACAGTTTTGACAGAAAAAGTTCAAAGTACTTACACCTTATCTTTGAGGGCTTGAAACTGCCAAACTCGTGTGTAAGTATCTTTTATCTAGTTTGTCTAATATGGCACAATTCTTAGCTAATCTTCCAAATTCAGTTGTAAAATCCAGTGTTGTGGAACTGCTTAACTCTGCATCACAGGTAACTAAGTATACAATAATGTGTCTATGACGCAGTGGAAGCTGTTTGGGCTGCTGCTGTTGTGACAGTGATGAGAAGATATGCTTGGATCAGACTTCATACATTTCTGGAGAATGTCAAAGGCCAAATGTTAAATCCTACTCTGGATAAGGACTTTTTATTTAGTAATTCCTCTGCTTAAGCTCTCAAAAACGTGGAAGAGAGAGGTAAATTTATGCAGGGAGTTAAGCAGTTATATCTGATTCTCAGTTTTAAGAGAGTACCCTACCAACCCCAGGGCCATTTTTTTCACAAACCTTTCAAGTCAGGCTTGTAAAAATCTGCCAAACAGTTCAGAAAGAAATGGCAAGGTGATGTCTAAAAGAAAGCTGATGCATTACAAGATCCTCTTCCCAAAGAAAAACTTCTGACTGTCCTTGCCTCAGTTCCTCTCTCCCCATGTCATTCTGCATGGCAGTTGAGAACTGTAAATCCTTGGTTTCTCTAAGCATTATTGAACAAAGATTGACTACATTGGGCATTCCCTCCTTTGCTATTAGGAATTTCTTGTCCTCCAAAAGACCAGCTCCACTTTGCACCTAAAGTCATTGCAGAGTTGCTTTATCAGGGGGTTTATAGTATTAGTTCCTTCACAGCAATGGGAACAATGCTTGTTCAAGGCTTTTTCCTGGTTCCCAGGAAAAAGGGAATGTGGAGACCCATTTTAGATTTGCCCAGCCAACACACCTATCTTCTCACTCCGTATTTCGAAACGCTAACACCTCAAACTCTTTCCTCTTCTTTCCCTTCAAACTTTTCTACTTGCCTTGGATCTAATGGATTCATATTTACATATCCCCCATTCACAAAGACCAATCCTTTTTAAGGTTCTGTGTTTTAGGTTTGCATTATCCATTTACTTATTTCCCTTTTGTTGGGTTTTTTTTTTTTTTTTTTACTGCTCCAGGAGTCTTCACCAAATGCCTTGCTCCACTGATGGCCAGTTATAGTCTTTAAGGCATGCACATTTTCCTTTATTTAGACAATTGCCCAGTAACAGCACTTACTTGTCAAGACACACTAATACACTTGAAGTATGCATTAAATATTTTTACTAAAACTAGGATTCACTCTAAATCTTAAGTCATCCCTTATTCCATCTCTGAGGTTATTATTAATTTTATTATTCATTAGGCCACGATGGTGCAGCGGTTAGCATTGTTGCCTTACAGCAAGAGTTCTCCGGGTCGATTCTCAGCTGGGAGCACCTTCTGTGCAGAGTTTGCATGTCCTCCCCGTGGTCAAGTGAATTTAAAGACATGCAGGTAGGTACATGCATGTGTGGGTGTGCCTTCCTCGAAGGCTGGTCGCCGGGCTGGCAACTTGACACCGTAAAAATTCACTGCCAGTCATTAGCGGTCTGGATTCCACTGTGACGACCCCTAAACCGGGAAAAGCCGAAAGACAGTTTTTTTTCCTGAACACCTCATTGATTAACAGCCTTTCATCCTCTAGAGAAAATGCAAATTTATCATCAGCATTTCTCCAGTCTTTCTGTTTAGACTACGTCCACTACAAGAGGAGTTGGGTTCATGACCTCCTCTAGTCTTATTATACTTGCCAGATCTCACTTGAAAATTCAGCAGTCTCTCATATCAGTTTGAGCACAAGATTGATTTTCCTTTTCAATTCTAATTTTCAGTTTTGTGAAGAAAAAACACGTCTAATGTTCATTTTATCTCACCTTACTACTTGCCATGGTACTCTCACACGTTATTCACACTTGTACACTACCAGCCACCCTACCTGTACTCTGGCTAAACCCTCCTTCATATCTATTTTTTTCAGATGTATTTTATGTCCAACTTGTTCACCTTTTCAAATACAAAACTCCTAAGCATTCAGTTCACTTTGACATAACCTGGAATAAATTAATGTACTTAATGTGAAAACAAAACAAACAAAAAAACTAATCCTGATCCTCTCCTCTAAAATCGTTCTTTCTGGCTATATTCATCCCCAACCCTTTTCCCTCAGCCTCATCCATTCCACCATCTTCTTCCCCTAATTCCTATACAACACCCACAAAACTTTTCTTTATTTCCATTAATATTCATTGTATTCTAAAAGTTACAGAACTACAAGTAAGGTTTCTTCGGTATTCACTAGATGATAACATCATTACCAAAACACAGTTATAATCCCATATAAAAGATTCTGAAATTCTGTCCCCTGGCTTCAATGTTATGCAGTGTGACAGATTACACAAAAAAGGATGAGGCATTGCAGTTGTGTATAATAACTGCCTAAGTTTCTCACCCATAAAAACTAGCATACCGACCTTCCAAAATGTAGAACAACTTTTCTCTCTCCTCATTGTTAATAAACATAAGGAACTTTGTATAATTGTCGTCAGTGTATCACCTAGTTAATAATAATAGCTTATTAAAAGAAATTCTTGGTTGTATAACTACAAATATTACTATTGAAACCATTATCTTATCTGTGACATCCATCACCCCACCTACTAGTCTCAACTTATATGGGTTCAAGCAGCTGATCTCTTCCACTACTTGACTCAGCAAAGCGAATCATAAAAATTCTACCCATGACTGGATACTTGTCTCTGACCCCAGCACGTGTGCCATGTCAGGAGTACTACCTCATTCTCTTGGTGACCATCACCCTATATTCGCCAATAGAGAAATCGCCCACCAGCTAAAAAGTATCAGTGCAGAATTACCCAGAATCTTCCTAATATTCATCCTGATGCACTCAGTTATGTACTAACATTCTTCAACTGGTTTTCACTCAAAACACTACCCTTAGATGAAGCTGTCAACAAATTAATATATTCATGATTACTTTGAATACCCATGTCCTTACCAGAAATGAGAGTAAAAAATGCTCACACACCCTGGCTGTTTAATTCTACAACTATTGTCATGAAAAAATAAGCATGAAAACTGGCACAAAGATAAAAAATCTACTTTACATTTCTACAAGGAGTTGGACTACCTCACTTAGACAAAACAATTATTCCTATGACCCACAAGATAATCATTAAAAAAAAAAAAAAAAAAATCCAAAGGAATTCTATAGCTCAATTAAAAAAATTTTTCAACCTGGCTCTCCTTTTACCAAACCTCTATCCAGACTTGTCCCTCTCAAATACATCTACCAAATTTAAAACTTTCTTTATTGACATTGTAGTCTATCTTACTTCCAGCCTCTCCCTAACCATTTAATCTACCTCAAAATTCTACTAGTCCCGACATCCATGCCTTCAATCTCCAACATGTCTCCACATCATGTGTTAAACAGTTGCTAAAGAAACTTAAAAACCATGATCTCCTTTTGCCGACTGTTGATCTGCTGACTACCTTAAGCTTGCAGCAATCTCTGTAGTATACCCATTCTCAGTTCTTATTAACCTATCTATTCAAGATTCCCATGTCCTTGCCCTATGAAAAAAATTAATTATTCAATTCCGTAAAGGAGGTGTAACTCCTCTTAAATCTCTAACTTTAGGCGAATTGTCATCTTATCCCACCTTTCTAAGATCCTGAAAAAGTGTATTCATAAGCAAACTCCTTTAGTACCTCCTGCAAAATAACCAGTGGCCCAAAACAACATGGTTTCTGACCATTCCATAGCACCACTACAGCTCTCCAATTTTCCAACACCATTAATAAGGCTAGAGACCAAGGACAATTAATCTCTTGATATTCATCGTGTTTCACTGTTGCAGTCATTACACTTGGGGTTATCCTGCTGGTAGGCGACCCGTAGTCGGCCCGAGTTCCAAAGTCTTGGTCCAGCGTCTGTTGCTGTCGCCTCTTCCCTGACGTCAGTGCGCCAGGGGTATAAAGTCTTTCTTGCCACACGGTGCCCGAAGCATATGCAGTTCGCAAGTGCCGGTCGGCCGACTCCTGAGATTTTCAAAATTGAATTTCAGAACCGAAGTCTTCAATAAAGCTAAGTACCCTGTTGGGGAAACTTTTTCTTGCTTCAGACCGATGTCAGTAAAAGTTAATAATTGTATTTCTTGTGGGAAGCAAATACCTCATAAGGACTTTCACTCTTACTGCATTCCTTGCCTAAGCCCTGACCACGACATTACTAGTTGTCGGTATTGTGCTAGATTCAATAAACGCACTATTAAACTTTGGTTTGATTTTGCTTTACATTACTTTGGATGAAGATTTAATTACATAATGCTGTCGGAACAACCGACGACCGGAGTGTATAAAAAATGCGAAGACAAAAAGACAAGCATCCGAGGTACAAAACAGATGAAGCCTCTTCTAGACCAGTCGCCAGTTCTCAGTGAGGCGCTTTCGCATCCCCTGACACCTACCACCTCAGAGTCACAGGCCGCAACCGACAGCCACATGGAGACACCGAGGCCTGTGGAAACTCAAGGTATTGGGCCTACAGAAAATTTACCCTCAGATGGGTCCGGAGCTGCTGAGCAGGCACCAGCTTCTGAGGGTGTTTTCAGACCTTCACAGCTTACAATTAAAGGTACTACAGCAGCAAAGACAAAGTCAAAAACACCATTAAAGACAAGGAAACAAGTGCAGCATTCTCCAGAACAGTCATCCATGCCAAAGAAACAGATGCTTAAAATGGCTGAAGACCTTCTTACTTTAATCAGGGGTTCCCATCCCCCTCCTGACAAAAGGCCTAGGCAAGACACTGATTATGATTCCTCTGATCAGGTTTCCATTTATTCTGATTCTTCCTCTGACCAGGGTTATTCACTCCCTCCCTAGGAGTACTCTGATGCTGAAGAGTCCATTCCTTCAGCCTCACCGCCTGAGGATTACTCTCTTGGGGAAACCCTGCACACCATGAGAGAGCATTTCCATTGGGAGAGCCAGGATTACTCAGAATCCAAGAAAAGGCCCAGAGATTTCCTTCTTTTGCCTCAGCACAGACCCTTAGCTATCCCCCCATGTGCTTGATATTGTTTTTTTTCTGAATCCAGTCTGTCTCCAGATTCTTTACCCTCTGCACCAGTAAAGCCAGACAGGTACTACAGGGTCCCAGACTCTCATAAATTTCTTTACAAAAACCCCGCTGCAGACCCAGAAACTATCTCTCAGGGCCCAAAAGGGATTAAAGCTTCCACTGCCAAAAATCCTGTTCCCTCGGATAGGGATTCCAGATCTCTGGACATATGGGGGAAAAAAGTTTACACTTCTGCTACTTTAGCTGTAAGAGCTTGTCAGTTTCACATGCTTAAATATCAGCAATATCTCATGTCATTGTTAAAGCAAAAAATGGTTACAAATATAGAAAGTCCGGACAGTAAAGAAATGCAGGATTTGTTGCATGCAGTTGAACAAGTGGGAAAGCATACTCTGCAATATGGTTTTGATTCATTAGAGGCTTCTTGTAGAGCCGCAGTTACAGGCTTAGTTATTCGGAGACATGCTTGGTTGAAAGAACAAACTTTACCTGACCATGTTAAAATGAAATTATTGGATGCTCCACTACAGCATGATACCTTGTTGGGTGTTAAGGCAGAAGAGGTGTTAAAGAAAATGGAGGATAAAGCAAAATCAATGCAAACTGTGAAAGATTTCTTACAGGTTCAGCCACATAGATTTAGCAGAAACTGGCCTTCAAAAAATTGAACCTTTCCAGTGTCAGACAGGCCACAAAGAGACAGGTACATATGCCCAAGAGGCAGATCTCAGCCCCAAGGCTCCTTCAGACCTAAACAATGGGGTGCTTCAGCCCCCAAAGGAGGAGAAGGCAAATCACAACCTTATAGGAAACGGTCACAATGACTTCCCTCTGCAAATGCCAAGCTCTTACCGGTTGACAGCACCCCTAGGGGGAAAGCTAGCACTTTTCTCAAAAAAATGGCACATGATCACCCAAGACCAGTAATTACTCAAGGGTACAGGTTCCACTTCCACATGCTTCCAAAACCAAAAGATATGCCAAACCTGCCACAAAACCAATGGTCAGAGGCACAAAAACAGATTGCTGCTCTTATGGATATGGGAGCTATTCAAAATGTTCCACAAGAAGAACAGGGCCAAGGATTTTACTCTCTACTTTTCCTAGTACCCAGAAAGGACAAAGCATGGAGACCAATACTGGACCTGTCAATCCTAAATACTTTCCTGGATGTTCTAAAATTCAAAATGTTAACACTACAACAACTCTTGCCCATGCTGGGCAAAGAGGCTTGGCTAGTTACTTTGGATCTCAATGAGACATACCTGCACGTCCCAATCAGACAATCGTGCAGAAGATACCTCAGATTTATAGCAGGCTCAATGCATTATCAATTCTCTGCACTGCCCTTTGGCTTATCTACTGCGCCCAGGGTCTTCACAAAATGCCTGGCACCAGTAATTGCATTTTGCAGACAAAAAGGAATTCAGATATATCCCTACTTGGACAACTGCCTTATTCAAGCAGACAGCAAGGACATTCTTCTAAAGCACCTGGCGTTTGTAAAAAGATTACTAGTTTGCCTAGGGTACACAGTAAATGAAAAGAAATCAAAACTAGTGCCCTCTCAAGAGATAATATTCCTGGGTGCAAGCTTAAATACAACTACCCAGATGGCTTATCTCATGCCAGACAAACAAAGGCAACTGACTCATTACTTTCAAATGATGGCAACAAAGACCCAGCTCCCTGCAAGAAAAATTCTGCAGGCCCTGGGTTTCATGGCATCTTGCATTCTACTAATTCCATATGCCAAACTGCATATGAGGAAACTACAATGGTATCTAAAAAGTGTTTGGACTCAGCATTGTCACAGCCTAGAGACAATCATAACCTTGATTCCCTGTCTACAACAGGAGTTTTGATGGTGGTCCCAGGCCTGTCACCACAACAAGGGACAGCCTTTCACCTTACCTACAGCCAGGCAGACAATAACAACGGATGCATCGGATTATGCCTGGGGAGCACATATGGCAGGAAAATGTATTCAGGGCACGTGGCCCAAGGAACAAATGTATCTTCACATCAATCAAAAAGAGATGCTAGCTGTACAGAATGCCCTGACAGCCTTCAAGGACCTAATACATCCAGGACAATTATTAATAGACGGACAATACCACAGTTATGTGGTACATAAACAAGCAAGGAGGCACACATTCCTAACCCCTATGCAGACAAGCCATGACTTTGTGGAACACAGCACTGACCTACCAGGTACATCTGCATGCACAATTCCTGCCAGGAAAAAAAAAACACACTGGCAGACGAACTAAGCAGAAATCTCATGGATCCTCATGAATGGAAGCTAAATCCACAAGTGTTCAACATGATAACAAGGGAATGGGGACTCCCAGACTTAGATCTTTTTGCCTCCCCTCACAATTACCAATTACAGAAATTTTGCACAAGGACTTAGCAATCTCAAGCATGGAAAGTGGATGCTCTATCTTTCAACTGGAAAAAACTGACCGTCTATGCCTTTCCTCCGATGCCTCTTCTCACCAACGTGCTTCTAAAAGTCAGACAAGAGGCCAAAAATGATCCTGATTGCCCCAGACTGGCCACACCAGCACTGATATCCAATCCTAAAGATTTTGTCCCAAGGCCCACCTTGGCCTCTACCTCAAATCCGTCATCTTCTGACACAGCAAAACAATCAGATTTTGCACAGTCAACACAGAACCTTAAACCTGGCAGCATGGCAGATAATGTAGCCACTCAGACTGCACCTCTCTCTAAAGCCATTATGGATGTAATTTTGGAAGCCAGGGGAGACCCAGCACTAGAAAATCTTATGCGTAAAAATGGAAGAGATTCTGTGCCTGGAACCAGGCACAAGGGCTTGACCCTCTGGTCCCTAATATGCCTCAGATTTTACAATACCTGACTGAGATGTTGGACAAAGGCCCATCTTTCTCTTCTATTAAAATCCATGCCTCTGCCATTTCAGCTCATTACAATACAGATCTTCCTATTTTTTCACATCCTCTACTACGACAGTACCTCAGAGTGACAAAGAATATAAGACCCCCGAGGAGAGCACCAGTACCTAATTGGGACCTCAATTTTGTTTTAGAAAATCTAACACTTCCTCCATTTGAACCAGCCAGCACAGCTGATCTAAAATTCTTGTCATGGAAAACTGCTCTGCTCCTAGCAGTTACTTCAGCAAGAAGAATCTCAGAGTTAAGGCATTGATGGCTGTGGAACCTTTCCTCATTTTTCACCAGGACAGGGTTTCTCTAAGGATGAACCCAACATTCATGCCTAAAGTGGTCTCCAGTGTGGCCCTAAACCAAACTATTCATTTGCCTACCTTCTACCCAAATCCCCAGAATAAAGGCGAAAGACTTATGCATTCTTTGGATATACGCAGGCAGCTACAATTTTACTTGGACAAAATAAAAGCTTTCAGAAAAACTGAGCAACTGTTTGTAGCATATGCTGCAGGATCACAAGGAAAGCCTATTACAAAGCAGACAATCTCCAAATGGATAGGACACTGCGTCCGCTTCTGTTATACACAACAAGGCAAATCTGTGCCTAGGGGCATTAGGCCTCATTCTACCAGAGCAGCAGCCACTTCAGCAGCTTTTTTCAGAGGGGTACCAACCAAAGACATATTAGAAGCTACAGCCTGGAGCTCAGTGCACACTTTTACCAAACACTACCACCTACCTCTCTACTCCAAATCCAGAGCAGGGTTTGCCACTGCAGTTCTGCAGGGCTTGTTAGCCTCGCCAAATCTAATCTAATCTGGCATATTTTTATCTTTACAGCCTTCATATCTGGGGGCACCTGACATCTGGGGCAAGAAAAACTGAAGAAAATGGCGTCTGTTGTGACTTTTATACCCCCTGGCGCACTGACGTCAGGGAAGAGGTGACAGCAACAGATGCTGGACCAAGACTTTGGAACTCGGGCTGACTACGGGTTGCTTGCCAGCAGGATAACCCTAAAAATCAAATATAAAAATTAAATCTGTTCAAGATTCCCATGTCCTTGCCCTATGAAAAAAATTCATTATTCACTTCCATAAAGGAGGTGTAACTCCTCTTAAATTTCTAACTTTAGGCCAATTGTCATCTTATCCCACCTTTAAGATCCTGAAAAAGTGTATTCATAAGCAAACTCCTTCAGCACCTCCTGCAAAATAACCAGTGGCCCAAAACAACATGGTTTCTGACCATTCCATAGCACCACTACAGCTCTCCTCAAATTTTCCAACAACATTAATAAGGCTAGAGACCAAGGACAATTAATCTCTTGTTTTTCTAGTTCTTTCAAAAGCATTTCACAGACTGTCACTTGAGAAACTTCTGACTCGTGTCCTCGCTGGGTCTTTCCAAACCAACTCTTACATGTTTGTCTAACTACCTATCTGAAGTATATCAATCGGCTCTGTTCTTTCACTCTTTTTCTCCTAGTTAAAATGATTATTCCTCATTGCTCTATTCTTGGTCCATTGCTCTTTAACACTTTCATCAGTACCCGGTATACATCCTCTCAGCAGGCTTGTCTTACTCAGTATGCAGATGAATGAACACTCATCTGCCCATCTGACAGGCCACTACAGCTACAATCCATGACACAAAATGCCTTCAGCCCATTTGAACTGGGGTTATATCAAAACTAATTTTGCCTTAATGCCCAAAAGACTATAAACTACTATTTTTCCAAAGGTCCATGCCAGTGCTAAAAGTAACTTTCACATTACCTCTTTAAACAATACTGCTTTTGAAGTAGTTACCAATACCAAATTACTTGAAGTCACCATAGATGACAACTTAGTTTGATCTTCACATAAAAAACATAAAAATAACTCATCAAAAGCTCGGCGTGCTATGTCTATATAAACATGTATATGTATGTGTATATATATATATATATATAAAACACACACAAATACATACACAACTGCCCCAAAATACCAACCACACCACCCTGCACCCCCCACTACTTTAATAGTCTAACTCTGTGATCGCACAGACAGACACACAAGGCCAAATTCACGTCCACACACTGCAGTCCCTCACACACACGCACACAAACACACCACTGTCGCAACACACACTTAGACACAGCACTACCCCTCACAAATACACTTACACATGCATACTCACCCACAGCGGAACACCAAAAGCACTAAATCAAAATCCCGTAACACCGGGCTTTTGAATTTCGTGCTTTTCGGTGTTCTGCAGTTTTGTTCTCCTTCAAGACACTTTCAATGTTCTGGTCTTTCGGTGATTTGAGGGAGACCCATATATATATATATATATATATATATATATATATATATATATATATATATATATATATATATATATATATATATATATATATATATATATATATATATATATATATATATATAAAATGTGTGTGTACACACAAACCTTACTCCTCCTAATAGAATCACCCTAGCTAACACTTATCTTTTATCCTCTGTTCTGTATGGTTCATCTATTTTGACTAACATCGAGATTTCTCCTAAATCACAACTTTGGCAATGTTGTAATAAGATAGCTAAATTGGCAGCTAGCCTGCCACATAAAGCTCATTGCTGTGGATTACATTCTGTCAACTGGTTAGAACTCCCATATCAACTAGCCCATATGCAAATTCTTCTAACCTATAAAATACTATATAACCCCTCTACCTGCCCTTCCATCTCCTCAGTACTTTGTAACTAACTCCTAAATCACCCTTTGCACTCTCAAGACAAAAATCTGTGTGAAATCTGTAAACAAAAAAAAAAGTATGGGGTAAAGTTTATACTCGCACTGCATATCCAAAGTATGGAACTCTATCCCAAATTCAGTCAGAACTATATATTGTCTCCATGTGTTTGTCCTCTCTCAAAGAAATTCTCAGTAACTCATAACTATGCGCCTCAACTCTATGATCTATATTAACAAATACTTTACGTTCTTACTAACTTAACCTCTCATTATACTGCATATGCACCTTTCAACACCTGCCTTCTCCCCAGTCTTAGGGTAGACTTTTTTTTATATATATATTTCCTAGCATAGTAGACTATACTTCTAATACTTTGTATAGACTGTCATATTTAATTGTCATTTTATTTATTTTTATTTTTATATCACTTGTGTCTACTCATGGTTATTGTATTCTGTGTATACCACTGTCAAACTACATATTATGTATGTATGATTTATTTATGTTTGTACTAGTGATTTATTTGATATTATTTAACTCTCTGGAGTGTTTCTTTCCTGACCACCACTGAAAATAGGTATTTATTACCCACTCGGGCTTTCCTGGTAAACAAGTATCAGTAAATAAAAATAAAGCTCTTTGTTGTGCCAGATGAAGTCCTTTGCAACCCAAGAGTCCCCTTTTTCTCCTCCCTAACCACCATTAACAGTGCCTACAGACGCTTCAGACTTTGCCTGGGGTGCCCTTTCTTACGGTGCAAAGATGCAGGAAATCTGGCAGCCACAGCACTGACACAAACACATTAACCAGAAAGAAGTGATAGCTGTGATA
Source organism: Protopterus annectens (assembly GCF_019279795.1). Classification (NCBI taxonomy): domain Eukaryota; kingdom Metazoa; phylum Chordata; order Ceratodontiformes; family Protopteridae; genus Protopterus; species Protopterus annectens. The sequence goes on from NC_056739.1 coordinate 1,477,722,284, forward strand.
AATGCCCTGAAAGTCCTGAATCTGCTGTGGTCTCCAGGAACCCTGTTGTTGGTGACAAGACAACACCAGTGCAATGTGGTATATAAACAAAGGAGGAGGGAAGAAGACCTTACCCCGTTTGCAACACTGGACCACGTTTGTCTGGGGCAGAGCTGTTCAGCACAATTTAATTCTCCTTGCGACATGCATCCCATCAAAACAGAACACTTCAGAAAACTTAGCAGATGCAGGGTAGACCCTCATGAATGGATGCTATACCGAGATGTCTTCCTGCATGTAGTGTATTGCTGGGAAGCCATGCAGATAGATCTCTGCCTCCAGTCTAAACAAGACAGCTGAAATGTTTCTGCTCAAGAGATCTTGCGCAGTGTCCTGGGTCACAGATGCATTCTCAGTCTCCTGGTTGGGTATTTATTTTTTTATGTCTGCCCCCTTTCCTTTTTTATAAAGTCCATTGAAAGATCAGAAAAGACTTCCCAAAGATGTTACTGGTGACTCCTTTTCATCCCAGACAACACTGGCTCTCCCTTCTCATGTAGCTGGCCAGGAGCAATTACCAAACACTTCTCCACAGAATGCACATGCTCACACAGGACAAGGGATCTCTTACCCATCCCAATATTCAGAATCACAGCCTAACTGTATGAATTATATGCTTTTGATCCATTTTATGCATCCTTTATGATATCAGCTGGTATTGAACAAGGAAAGTAAACCTGCTACTAGATAAGCTTGTTTATCCAAATAGAAAAGATTTTCTCTTTGGTATCGAAGCAGAGGACCGGTCACACCTGTTTTTTCATTACCAGTTTGATTTGCACAGTTATGGCTTTTTGTACACTTCAGTAAAGGTACAGTTCTCGGACATTGGACCATGTCTCCTGCTGGAAACCCCTATTCCGTTGTTCTTGTTGTTGTTTGTCTTTCGGCTTTTCCCAGTTAGGGGTTGCCACAGCGGAACTCCGGTCCGCTAATGATTGGCAGTAGATTTTCACGAACGCTGAGGTGCCAGCTCGACGTTCAACCTTCAGTGAAGGTATGCCCATTTACGCATGTCTTTCGAACGCCCACCCAACCGGTGGGAGGACATGTAGACTCCACACAGAAGGGACTCCAGCACTCCATCCAAGAATCGAACGGGAGAACCTCTTGTTGTGAGGCAACAACGTTACCGCTGCACATGGCAGTGGAAACCCCTATTTCTTCTTGGTTTCGAATCAAGGGGATTTGGTTTATCAGACTACTAAAAAAGTGCCTCCTTCGTAGGATTTGTAAAACTAACTCTTCCACCTTTTCAACCTGCAGCCAGCTCTTCTCTAGTGTTTAACCTGGAAGACTGTCCTGCTTGGTAGCATTAACCTGTCTTAGATGGATGTCTGGAATACAGGCCAATATGCTTATTCAGGCTTTTCGGTCTTTCACAAGGATAGGGTGAGACTTAGAACCAGCCTTTACTTTATGCCTAAAGTTGTCTCTGAATGTAGTCATAATTGATCTATAAAGCTTCCTGTTTTAAATCCTGATCCTCAAAACAAAGGTGAAAAGATTCTTTCTTGCCTCTATGCTCGCAGACAACTAGCCAAAAGTAAAAATTTCAGAAAATGTAATCAACTTTTTGTGTCTTAAGAGGGTAGTAAAAAGAGACAGCCGGTATCTAAACAAGCTGTAGTCCAGATGGCTGTCCCATTCCATTAAGTTCTGCTACTGCAATTATTGGCAGAAATCTGCCTCAGGATATCTGTGCTCATTTTGCTGGAGCAGTTGCCACTTTTGGTGCTTTCTGGAAAAAGGTGGACCCTATGTCTATATTAAAGGTAACAAGTTGGGCCTTGGCTCATAGTTTTTGTGAACATTACAAGCTAGATTTTGTTTCTGTAGCCAGAGCAAGCTTCTGCAGACCTGTTTTTCATTGAATCCTGGACTCTTCACCACTTTTTTCCCCTCAGCTTTGGTGTTTGGCCCATATGTAGCTGCTACTGCAGTAGTGATCAAATGAATAACGTAGCACAGTTGTGTAGTTTACTTGCCAAGTTGTAGATGTTCATTGTTGCAGTATTACCATCCTCCCCCCATCCCCCACTTATTCGCTTCTCAGACCAGGGTGGGGTAGTCCTCTGCCGCCTTGTTTTGTGTCTTAACATTTATATATTTACTTAGAGGCCTTCCAAGATGGCTGCACATTGAGTAACAGCTTAATTCTAGCTCTCCCAGTGTGAAAACAGAAACTTAGCAGAGAAGGCCAGTGTATTTATATTTCTGGCTAAATTTCACTAACTGGCTATTAAGTGCACTACCTGGGTACCAGGACAAAATAATACAGAGGACCTGAAAGAAAATCGGCTACAAAAGGTGAGGAAAAAACATTGCGAAATGTACTGCAGCTGTTCAGCAAAATGCAGCCCGGGCTCCAGGCATGAATTCCAGTAACCTAGAGGAAAGTGTAAGACAGCTCCACACAGACCTGATTAAAGTAAATGAAACACTGATGGAGTATATCAAGTCAAGTAACAAAAGACTGGAAAACACAGAAGAAGTTTAAACAGGTATTCAGATGAGGTGAAAATGAAAAGGCTGGCTGAATATGAGACTGCTCAAGAAGAGAGGTTTCAAAAATATAAGAATTAGAGCACAGAGCACATAGGGAAAACCTGAGATTTTCTGCTTTACAAGATAAGTTGGAAGGAGCAGACTATTAATTTTATGAAAGCACAAACAAGCAACTGGACTGGTATTCCACAGCAATAGTTCTTAATTGAAAGGGCTCATTGTGCGTGTGCTCCAAACATGGCTAAGAGAAAGCAACCTAGATCTTTAATAGTAAAGATGCAATCCTACCAGCAGATGGAGTTGATTCTGACAAAACTGTGGCAGAAGGACAAAGTACTAAAAACAAAGTGTTTGTTGAGAATGATTACTCATTGTACACCAGACAGAAGAGGGGTAAATGTATTCCATTATTCAGGGATTCCGCCACTAGTACTGTTGGCCAATAGGGTGTTGGCAGAAATTGGGCTACTGTTGGCCGAAGGAGGAGAAGTGGGTGAAGGCATGCCCGAAAGCAGGTAAAGGCTAAGACTGTGATAGTGAGGGTCAGAACTTTGAATGTTGGCAGTATGACTGGTATAGGGAGAGCTAGCTGATATGATGGACAGAAGGAAAGTTGGTATATTGTGTGTGCAAGAGATCAGATGGTAGGGGAGCAAAGCTAGGTGTATCGGAGGCGGGTTCAAATTGTTTTATCATGGTGTGGATGGGAGGAGAAATTGTATAGGGGTTATCCTGAAGGAACAGTATGCTAAGAGTGTTTTGGAGGTGAAAAGAGTATCAGATAGTGATGTTTTTGAAGCTGGAAATTGATGGTGTAATGATGAATGTTAGTGCATATGCTCCACAAGTTGGGTGTGCGATGGATGAGAAAGAAAAATTTTGGAGCGAGTTGGATGAAGTGCTGATTGTACCCAAGGGTGTGAGAGACTGGTGATTGGAGTGGATTTAAATGGGCATGTTGGGGAAGGGAACAGAGAGAATGAGGAAGTGATGGGTAGGTATGGTGTTAAGCAAAGGATTGCAGAATGTCAGATGGTAGTGGATTTTGCGAAAAGGGTGGACATGGCTGTGGTGAATACATATTTTAACAACAGGGAGGAGCATAGGGTGACATTCAAGAGTGGAGGAAGATGCACACAGGTGGATTATATCTTGTGTAGAAGAGCCAGTCTGAAGGAGATTGGAGACTAAAGTGGTGGCAGGGGAAAGTGTAGTTAGGCAGCATAGGATGGTGGTTTGTAGGATGACATTGATGATCAAGAAGAGGAAGAGTGTGAGGGCAGCACCAAGGATCAAATGGTGGAAATTGAAAAAGGATAATTGTGAGGTGGAGTTCAGGGAAGAGTTAAGACAGTCACTGGGTGACAGTGAAGAGTTACCAAATAGCTGGGTAACTACAGCAGAGCTAGTAAGGGAGATGGCCAGAAAGGTGCTTGTTGTGACGTGGAAGGAGGACAAGGAGACCTGGTGGTGGAATGAAGAAGTACAGGAGAGTATACAGTGAAAGAGGTTGGCAAAGAAGTGGAATTGTCAGAAAGATGGAGTATAAGGAGATGAGGTGCATGGCAAAGAGAGAGGTGGCGAAGGCTAAGGATAAGGCTTATTAAGAGTTGTATGAAAGGTTGGACACTAAGGAGGGAGAAAAGGACCTGTACCGATTGATTAGACAGAGGGACCAAGTTAGTAAAGATGTGCAGCAGGTAGGGTGAGGGAAACGTACTCACAAGCGAGGAGAGTCTGTTGAGCAAATGGAAAGAGTACTTTGAGGGGCTGATGACTGAAGAGAATGAGAGGGAGAGAAGGTTTGATGATGTGCATAGTGAATCATGAAGTGCAGTGGAATAGCAAGGAGGAAGTAAGGATAGCTATGAAGAGGATGAAGAATGGAAAGGCTGTGTTGGTCCAGATGACATACCTGTGGAAGCGTGGATGTGTTTAGGTGAAATGGCAGTGGAGTTTTTAACTAGATTGTTTAATGAAATTTTGGAAAGTGAGAAGATGCTAGAGGAATGAAGAAAGTGTTTTGGTATTGAGTTTTAAGAATAAGAGTGATGTGCAGAGCTGTTGTAACTACAGAGGGATTAAATGGATCAGTCACAGCATGAAGTTATGGGAAAGAGTAGTGGAAGCTAGGTTAAGAAGGGAGGTGATGATTAGTGATCAGAAATATAGTTTCATGCCGGGAAAGAGCACTACAGATGTGATGTTTGCTCTGAAAGTGTTGATGGAGAAATACAGAGAAGGTCAGAAGGCGTTACATTGTGTCTTTGTGGATTAGAGAAAGCATAAGACAGGGTGCCTAGAGAGGAGTTGTGGTATTGTATGAGAAAGTCAGGAGTGTCAGAGAAGTATGCAAGAGTGGTACAGGATATGTACGAGGGTAGTGCGATAGCGGTGAGGTCTGCATTGGGAGTGACAAATGCGTTTAAGGTTTAGGTGGAATTACTTGAAGGATCAGCTCTTGAGCCTTTCTTATTTACAGTGGTGATGGACAGGTTGACAGACGAGATCAGACAGGAGTCCCCGTGGACTATGATGTTTGCAGATGACATTGTGAACTGTATGAGTAGGGAACAGGTGGAGGAGACCATGGAGAGGTGGAGATATGCTCCAGAGAGAAGAGGAATGAAGGTCAGCAGGACTAAGACAGAATATGTGTGCGAATGAGAGGGAGGATACAGGAATAGTGAGGATGCAGGGAGTAGAGGTGGCGAAGGTGGATGAGTTTAAATAGTTGGGATCAGCAGTTCAGAGTAATAGTGAGTGTGGAAGAGAGGTGAAGAAGAGAGTACAGACAGATGGAGTAGGTGGAGAAGAGTGTCAGAAGTGATTTGTGACAGACTAGTACCAGTAAGAGTGAACGTGAAGGTCTACAAGAGGGTAGTGAGACCAGCTATGTTATATGGGTTGGAGACAGTAGCCTTGACAGAAAGGCAGGAGTCAGAAATGGACATGGTAGAGTTAAAGATGTTAAGATTTACACCGGGAGTGACCAGGGTGGACAGGATTAGGAATAAGTATATTCATAGTTTAGTACTAGGCTATCTGCCCTGGGGCATTTATAAGCCTAGCCATAGTGATGTGGCTTTCGCCACCCCATGTAATGGTACAAAAGTGTACAGAATAGATTTAGAATACTGTGCCTCTGTCTAGTAGTGACACAGTGAAGACCCCCTTACATAATAGAATTAGTTTACTGTGCCTCTGTCTAGTAGTGACACAGAGATGACCCCTGGGGTAAACCTACGATCTCCCATCCACTCGTCAAGATTTCTCTTGAAGAGAGTCAGTGAGGGGCTCTGCCTAACATGAACTGGGATTCTGTTCCAGAGTATGGGAAGCCTCTGAGTTATGAACCTGTCCTTCCACCATGTCCTATTCCTATTTGTGCTGAGGTTTAAATCTTTAGCTCTCGTGTTTCTGATGGATTTGATTTTTTTGAGGTTGTACATGTCCATCAATTCCTGATTGGACATGGCCTTGTATGTCAGGCACAGATCACCTCTGAGTAGGTGGTATGCTACTGAATAGAGCTGCAGTTTCTTTAGTCTGGCAGCATATGATATATGTTGGAGACCCCTGATCCTCTTGGTGAGGTACTTTTGGCATCTCCCTAGCTGTTGCAAGTGCCGGGTGAGGTACATACCAAATGGGGCATTGTACTCAATCATGGGCCTGATAAGGGAGGAGTATAGGGGTACAATGACCTCCTTTGATCTGGATGTGAATCCCTTCATGATGAGGTGGGCAAGGTAGAAAGTCTTTCTAACCACTTTGGCAATGTGGGTGTCAAATGAGAGGTCACTATCGACTTGGGTCCCCAGGTCTCTGATTACTTTTTCCGTACTCAGTGGGTTACTGTCTATGTGATAATTTGTGGGTACTTTGTTTTTCCCAAAGGGGATGACTATACATTTTTTTGGCATTTAGTTTAAGGCCATGACTCCGGCACCAGTTGTCCGTTTCAAGTGAGGCCTTTCTGTAGGATGTATGTGTCAGCTGGTGTATCGACTGTGGCGTCTAGTTTACAGTCATCTGCGAACTTTGTCAGCCACAACCCTCCCATGTTTGCTTTTACATCTGAGAAATAAATGCCGAGCAAGAGGGGTCCCAGGACAGAGCCCTGTGGGACACCACTTGTGACTGGCTTTGAGTCTGACATGGCTCCAGCGATTTTGACTTAATGGGTTCTATCCTTTAGCTAGTTTGCAACCTATCTTGTGACCTATGGATTTACATTTAAGCTGTTGAGCTTGTCTATGATGCCTGAGTGGGGTATTGTGTCGAAAGCTTTAGCCAAGTCCAGGTAGGCTGTATGGACTGCTTTGCCCTCGTCAATGGCTCCTAGTGACTGTTTCGAAAAAGTCAACCAGGTTCAAAAGGCAGGATCTGCCCTTTACAAAGCCGAACTGGGTGGGATCAAGTGTCTGTAAGTCCCCAATGTCTCTGTTTATGAGTTCCATAATGATTCTTTCCATAGCTTTGCAGACCAGGCTGGTTAAGCTTATGGGGCGGTAGTTACCAGGGTCTGTAGAGGTGCCTCCTTTGTGGAGTGGGACTACTGTTGCTGTACGCCAGTGTTCAGGTGCATATCCTGTAGTAAGGCTAAGGTTAAATAGCATTTTTGTGTGCGGGTTTAACTCCTCTTTGAGTTCACATAGCACGCAACCCGGGATACCGTCAGGTCCCATTGATGCTGTGTTTTTAGCTTTGCTGAGGGCGGTTCTCACCTGGACATCTGAGATGACAGGGAGGTTACATTCAGCTGGGATAAGTATTTCTTCTTTTGGGGGTGAGGGAGGGGAGAAACTGCCAGAATGTTGGCAATATCTGTGGGTTCAGTGTATTTTTTGTCATTGTGAACTAACTCTGAACATATCTGAGGGTTTCTGCCCAGGTTTCTAACATAGCAGAAGAAGGCCTTGTGGTTCTCTTTAGTGTCCGTAGCGATTTTTCTCTCAAAGTTGGCCTTGGATGTTTTTATGAGAGAACGTAGCTTTCTACTAGTGCTGATCAGAGATGCCTTCTCTTTATGGGATTTTGCTCTGTCGTGCAGTAGGCTTCCTTCTTTTGTTATGCAATTTGTTTATGGCTGGGGTCCACCAGACAGGACGCCTGCCCTTGGTGGAGAGGGTCTTGGTTTTATTTGGGATTGCATGATCCATGCATTCTTGGAGATGTCCGTAGAAAGCATTTGTGCAGGATTCTGCATTGTGGGATGTGGTTTCCACTGGCCCAGTGGGCTTAAAGGATACCATCTCAGTTTTAAGAAGTGTAAAGTCGGCTTTTGAGAAGTTTTTCACTGTAGTCTTTTGTGTTGGGGTGGAGGTGGGATATGTATATCCAGGGTGATTAGTTTGTGGTCAGATCTCACTAGTGAGGGGTATACTTCCGGTGTGGAGCACTTTGTCCCCATGTTTGTGATGATCAGGTCTAGTATATTATCTCCCCTTGTGGGAGAGGTGACTAGCTGTTCTATTGCATTTGAATTTATGAATTCCAGGAACCTTTGGGCTAGGGTGTTTGGGCTAGAATAATGCACCCAGTCTGTTAGGATAGTTGAAGTCTCCCAATATGATGGTGTTTGGTGAGACATTCATATCCTCCAATGTCTTCAGGAAGGCTGAATGGGGTTCCTGAGATTGGGAGGGTGGTCTGTAACATGCTACCAGTTGTATAGCAGTTTTGCCTATGGTTAATTGCACCTGGATGGTCTCTGATGCTTCATGTGTTGCCACTAACCTGGAGGTGTGGGTGTCCTTGATGAATATGGACACTCCCCCTCCCTTTTTGGTTTGGCCCGAGTTTTGGGGCCGAAAAGCATGATACGAGGTATAGCTTGGTAGCGCTGGGGTGCTCTCAGGAGCCTTGAACCAGGTTTCAGTTACTGCACAGACATCGATGTTCTCCATACTGAGGAGTGCTTAGAGAGCCTGCATCTTGAGATTTAGACTTCTGGCGTTGAGCAGCATTACCCTTAATTTTTTCCATTTTTGTTTTCTAAGGAGGTGGGTTTGTCTTTTGAGCCTTGCCTAAAAAAGGCACTATGGGGGTGGCAAGAGCCTTGGCCAACATCCGGAAGCCCAATGGTGACAGATGCAAGCCGTCCCTTGCGAAGTAGCATGGCTTGTCCAGCATGTCATCCCAAGCAGACAGACATTGGATCCCCCTAGAATGACACCAGTATTTGAGATAATTATTAAAGCTGATCATCTTGTCTTTGTATTGTGGCATCATTCTTGGTGAGGGCAAGATGCTGCTCAGGGTCATACCAGCCTGGGCTACATAATAAGAGAGCTCCTCTGTCTCTTTTCATGTAGTCCAGGGAGGTATGTCTCAGGTCATTCACGCCGGCATGGACAATGACGGAGTCATATTTGTACTTGCTTTGGAGTGACCTGAGTGCGTGTGTTATGTGGCGGATCATAGCTCCCGATAGGCAGCTCACCGTTACCCTCTCCTTGTTCACCCTGGTAAGCGGAACGTCAGTGTGTCTGACTATAGTCACCTATTACTAGTGTATCAGGCATGGTGTTTGGCCTTAAGGGCTGTGATTGTTTGACACACTGATTTATTGAAGTATGTGTTGCATGTGTTATGTTTTGAGGTGGTGGATTTTTGGGTGTCTGCTTTGGGAGCCTCTGTTGTTTTGGTAAGTTTTTTTAGAGCCTCCGAGTATGTCTTTGTGTTATTATGTGTTTGGTTTGCAGTTGTGGTAGGTCTATGTGGGACTGGGTTTGCTGTGTGTGGTTACCTTCTCCTCCTGTCTGGTCTTGCTAGTCCTGAGTTGAGAGAGTTCAGCCTCCAGTTTGGCTATATAGTTGCATCTCTCACATGTATTTGTGTTTGTTGGGAGGAGGAGAGGGTTGTCTGTGTACATGAGACAATTGTAGCATTGTCTCAAGATTCCCCAGATTAACCAGCTGAACCGGCGAGGATGCTAATAATCTAACACTCGACATGCTAGAATATTATAAGGGAGTGCTGTGCCTTTAAGGGAAGTGGGTACTCACAGGGGTGGTAGGTGGATGTAGTGCTTACTTAAGAAGAGAGGTTTTGAGAACAAGTGCTAGGCTTATAATAAAGCGAGTAAATGGATTATTATAAGAGTAGAGCTTTCTTAAGGGAAAATTTGAAGAGCAGACTTGGCGGAGCCAGAAAAAGTTTAACCGGCGCTGCGCTATGCGCACAATCGCACAAAGCCACGCAAACGCGAATTTTAAACAGGGAACTTCAAAAGAGCTAGAAATGGTCCAAAACAACCAATTACTACAAGCTCTTGTGCTGAGGTCACTCCTTCAGGGACAGATAGGCTGCTTCAGGCTCCCCACTCCCACTGGTGAGCAAAGAAACTTCCTTCTATCCAAGTAAGGCAATGGACAACACAGGAACTACACCACAGCCCAGAATACAGCAAAGCCTGTATACTGGTCTAAACTAGTCGAGGAGAGGCGGGAAAACAAGGATTTTTTTGGGGGTTTTTTTTGTTTTTGAGATAGAAAGCACATAGAAATGCAGGAAACAGTAATAAATCAGTTACACAGGCTAGCACACTTTAGTGGGCAGCCTCAACAGTTAAATTTAACAAATAAACAACTTTCGACCAATTTTCGACTAAATGAAACTTTAAGTGCAGACAATATATAATGTAACAAACAGCTAAAAAAACAGTTTAAGCTTGTTCAAAGTAAGCAAGAGAAGGTATTTCAGGTAAAAAAACAGCAAAAATGGTCAGCCCAGGTTGGAAGGTTTGGAGACAAAGCCAGAGAGGCAAGATTATGTTGGTTTGGACATGTGCTGAGCAGGGATGCAGAGTATATTGGGAAAAAGATGCTAAGAATGAAGCTGCCAGGTAACGGAAAAGAGGAAGGCCTACGATAAGGTTTGAGTGTGGTGAGAGAGGACATGCAGGTAGTTGGTGTGACAGAGTAAGATGCAGAGGACAGGAAGAAATGGAAACAGATGATCTGTTGTGGCGACCCCTAATGGGAGCAGCCGAAAGAAGTCAAGAAGAGGCACGAGATTCCAACTGCTGTACCCAGGTGTCTTCAAAATATTTTTCCCTGGAGGGATGAAATCATTTTTTGAAGTACATGCTGAGGAAGTAATACAAAAGTTTGTCCAATAAAAAAAGAGAGAGCTGTGAAACTGGAGGAAATTCTGTTTCTTGTTGTTCTGGTAATAAAGACTACAGAGAGACTGTGCCAGTGAAAACTTTTCCAGTGTTTCAACAGAAAATGCTTGAGGCAAGGAAAAAAGCCCAAGAGTCGACTTGAAGAGTCAACCGTATGTTTGAAATGAAGCACTGACAGGATTTGGGACTGAGATGAACAGGAATTAAACCAGTAACTTGGAAATTGACAAATGTGGGATTACAAAGCTATAATTATATTTGTGAAAATTAACGAACAAGAAAATTTGGAAATTAGACTTTTTTCGACTTTGTTAAACTTGTAGGGGACTCTAAAGCATATGCCCTACTTTGTCATTAATGTTCAGAAAAATGTTTAGGAGGGGGAAGAGGAGGGAAAAAGTCAACTGTAAGTAAAACAATTTTTTCCTTAATGTTGCTATTTTTACAGTGCATATTTTCCTTGCATACTGTAAAGTAAAGATCTGACGTCTTCATTCCTCCTCGCGATATGGTCTCTGATCCGACCTTCAGATCCTTCTCGGCCACATTTTACAGCCTTGGATCTGACTCTCAAGCTCCTCCCTCTTACCTATAATGCACTACATCCACCAGATCTCTCTTGCTCCTTCAGTGTACTAGATGCGGATCTCATACTATCAAGCTATGGATAGTGTTTTTCTAAATTCTTTTGCTGTTTTATCATTAGGTGGATTCTGTAAGTCATCCCTCTGTTTCTCTTTCCTTGTGTGTGTGTGTGTGTGTGTGTGTGTGTGTGTGTGTGTGTGTGTGTGTCTGCACGTTTTTCTTCCTGAAAAAAAAATCTTCTGTTAGCTTTAGCGTCTCTAGTTTAAACTTAGCTTACATCTAAAGTTACATTTAAAGTTATATTTAAGATTAAATTTAGAAATTTAGACTTGAAATTTAAGGGTTTAAAGCTTATCTGTAATTTTAGAACCATTAGCTTCGTCAGATGGTGAGAGTTGTTTTTTGGCTTTTTTTTTTTTTTGCTTAGGGCAGACAAACCTTCACCTGTGTCTAAACGCTGCACTTCTTGTGGGCATAAATTCCCTAAACAGGATGCCCAGAAGGAGTGCATGTACTGCCTGGGTGCTGACCACTTGAAAGCAGATTGTAACATTTGTGCTGCCTTCCATCCATGGGCATTAGCTGACCATAGGAATAAACCGATTCTTAGGGGACTTCTTCCTGCCTTGGCTGTGGCGGCTCAGACCCCCTATGTGGCTTCTTCCTCTCCTACTACTGCTATAGAGTCTAAAAAATGGTCCCTCCCTGTTACCTCGAGGGACACTCTTGAACCTAAGTAGCCTAAGAAATCTTTGGATCCAACTTCTTCAGACCTAAAGAAATTACCTCCTTGGTTAGATCCTACAGCTCCTATGGATGCAGGGGATATCCTTGCCATCTGTCCTCCACCTTCGCCAACTCCTACATCGAATCCCATATCAAAGGATCAGAGGACTTCGAGGTCTTCTGCGCTCACTTCCAGGTCAAAGCATTCCCACCCTCCTCGTTGACTTCATCCAGGTCCTCCAGAAGCTGGTCCAAGGCAGATATGTACAGCATGATGAGATTTCTCAAGGCCCAGATCCAGATCGGGGTGGTCTCTGCTCCATCCCCTGTAGGATCCATGAGCTTCCCTGGACATTCCATTGGGACTCCTTCTGAGGTCTGACCCCCTGTTTGAGTCTCAAGATTTGGGACTACAGTGCACGTCGGGCTTGGCATAGGGGAAGTGTCCTTCACAGTGGATGCCCTTAACTAGGCCTATTCCAGCCTTTTCCAGAGCAGAGAAAGTCTTGGAGCTGTAGCGTCGGTGCTGGGTTTGGGGGACTGGGGTTGGTTCTGTCCTTTTTGGAGCCATCCCTTCCCTTCGGCACCTCTGCACTTAACAGTTGGTGTCCGATCCTATCAGAGGAGGCTGTGGATCCAGGGTGATTCCAGCCTGTTTTCTCTTGGTGGTTTTGGCTTCAGGGGAGATGGAAAGGGCTTCTCCTGGTCCTTCAGCCTTTCAGATAGTGGAGAAGGTTTTTCTCCTGAGTTGGATATCCGACTCCATGTGTTCTACAGTCTGCCCCAGTACCATCATCTGATCCAGGCCTTGCTCCCACTCATCCTGCCAGAATTCTTCCTGTCCCGAGCAGCCTCCAAGAATTCCCTGCTCTGGAGGGATTCCCATCTTCTGGTACTTCTCCAGAGTACCCAGTTGAGGAAGTTCCTTGCAAGAAGATGTGCAGAAGGAAGCATGTTGACTCTCGATTGGAGTCTTTAACCAAGGACACTGACTTTGATGGGGGGAGGATTCCCTGGATCCCTACCTGAAGATGTCTCCTTTGGGGATGTATTGGAGATCCTGAAGCAGAAAGGTGGGTGGCCTGCCCAACCTCCTTCCTCTGAGGAGTCTGTTCTCTTGGAGATGTTCAGGATGGGCCTATCTACATCTTGGGTGACCCCCCCCCCCCGGCGGATGCTTTGGTTGACTTAGTGTCCCACTGGGCATGGAAGAAACCAGACACCATCGAGCCCATACCCAAACAACCTGATAGGTTTCTGGTACCTCCCACAGACAGGAAACATTGGAGTAAGGGTCCTGTAGTCATTGCCATCATGTTGGCAACAGCCACTGAGAGAGAGCTGGCAGAAGAAACTGCTAATATCCATCTAACAAGGAGTCTAGAGCACTGGACAGCATTGGGAAGCAAGTCTACACCTCTGCCAACTTTCTGCTGAGATCGTTGAACTTACCTGGTTCATTTTACTCAGCTGCAGAGAGATCTGATCAAGGAACAGTCAGCCTTTCTTGAGTCCATGCCTATGGAGAAATTAGGAAATTTCTCCCAAGCTGATGACTGTTTTGTCTATTGCCAACTCATCAGTGAGGTTTATCTCCCATACCACGGAGGGCACCTTGCTTGCAGCCACTTCAGGACTCTCCCTAAGGGAGGCATGGCTGGATGAGGCTTTGTGATTTTGAGGAGCCCTTTAAGGCATCGTTTATGAATGCCCAGCCCTTTTTCCTGTTGGAATCAAGTTTTCTACCACCCCCCCCCCTCCAGAGGACCTTCTCAAGGAACCAATATGGAGGTAAGAAAATGTGGTTTCACAAATCCCAAGGGTCTTTTCAAGATCCGTGCAGGGAATCCTCCTCTAGAGGCTGAGGGGGGGGGGGGTTGATGGTAGATGCAGCCCTAGAGGCAGAGGGGGTCTACAGAACCAGGGCTTTAGGGAATACTCTCCTGATGAGCCCTACCAGTGCTCCTTAAGTGCTGCCCCAACTGTCCATATAATGGAGGTAGGCAGGGCTGACTAGCTTTGTACCCAAAAGCCTGGACCCAGTTGACTCCAAACCGTTGGGTACTAAGCATAATATCCAGAGGTTATTCCATTCTTTTTTTCTTCCTCCAAATTCCAAAAGCCTTCTTGATGTGTCACCCAGTCAAAGGGAACAGACAGCACAGGAAATGCAACAACTGTTGCTAAAAAGAGTCATTCAAGAGGTCCCAACCAAACAGAGGATTTGGAACCTACTCCCGCTTCTTTTTGGTGCCGAAAAAGACAGGCGACCTAAGACCCTATCTAGATCTAAGCAAATTGAATGAATACATAAAGAAATCAAGGTTTCAAATGATTACTGTTCAGTCCATTCTTCCACTGTTGCACAAGGATGACTGGATGTGTTCAGTAGATCTCAAGAATGCATACTATTGCATCAAAATAGGCAGGCGGTCTAGGAGATAACTACGCTTCAGTCTGGGAGCCAATCATTACCAATTCAGACCACTGCCCTTTGGGCCCACTGGGTGTTCACCAAATGCATGGCAGTGGTAGCAGCTCACTTGAGGCTTAGGGGAGTCCAAGTGTTTCCATATTTAGATGACTGGCTCCTGACAGCTCCCATGAGGCATCTGCTAATCCAGTTTAGGGATTACTTAATCCAGTTATTGCACTCGCTGGGCATCACCATAAACATGAGCAAATTCAACCTGACTCCGGTACAAAACTTGGAATTCATAGGCATGCAGCTCAACAAAAGGGATCAGTGATAGAGATTAAATATTCTTTCCCCAAATCAATTAAATGTATGCTGCAATTCAAAAGAAATATGCTTGTTTCTAATACAAGGTTGTGCCTTGTAAAGCAAGGGTTAACGTGACAAGATTTTGAAATGAATGCTTCTATTGTAATAGCAGAAACTGCAAGGCTGACAACTTGCTTAATCAAGCATGAAAGCAGGTAGGAATAGATAAGTAATAACGGCTGTGTGTCTGACACCTGTAAAAATAAAACCTGCTTCGTTTAACTGTAAATATGTTTGTGGGCTAGACATGGCATCCTGTTATAATAATAATATTTGGAACCTACAAAGAAGGAAGTTGCAACAGGGATTTTTTGTAAAGTCTTCAGATACAGCAAGGAAGAAAATAACCAAAGGAGGACATGAAATTGAAATCAATCATGCAAACCGCAAGGACATTGGAAAACATCTGTTGCTTTGAAAAGAATATATAAACTGGACATTGTTTTCTCTTCTTCAGAGAGTCATCTTAATCAAGGGTGCAATTGACAGTTCATGAGAAGCAAAAGACTGCGTGTTATGATAGAATTGAAATGATCTCAGACAATGTCACTGTTTGGACAGATTAAATTATAACGGAAACAGCAGAACGGTACGAGTCTGGTTACTTCTGACATTTTGCACAATCAATTTAACAATGACAAAGCCAGCTTGAATGTGACCTTTTTTAGCCGTTACCAGCAGTTACTGTTCATTTGGTGCCATAATTTATTCGTGAATTCCACAGGTCGGCAGATCCAGTGCTTCTCTTCGGTGGAATCAGAGATAACGTTGTTTCGTCGGTCTAACAACGTTCCACCTTCATTTTGTCTGTGGAAGGATGCTGTGTCTTCGAAGCGACTTCAGCCTGATCACCTGTTTGTCATCTACGCAAAATACGGTAAATTCTTCAGTTATAACATGGATGCCAGTAGAGACAGATAACTTTACAATGCCCACATATTGTACATATTGATTTACATAATACACTGGACAAAGTCTGGTCTTATTTACAGGCATGGTTTAAAGCTTCTGTCAGACATGAAATGTAAATTTGAAATTTTTAATGTTCAGAACTTAGATAACTTGTTTTTAAATGGATAAATGTCTATGATCTATACATAAAATGTACAGCAATTCATAAGTACTACTTTTTATGTAGCAGTAACTTTCCAAAATTGTCTTGTCACAGGAGTCTAGTATGTAAGTCGTACGATAACATGTATCCTATTCTGAAAAAGAATCTGTTTGATTCTAACATTTAGTTCTTCATATATACAACAGTTAAATGTACCTTCTGCAGTCATGCCTTTGTCAGATATAATGCAAACTGTTCAACATTTTCTTTAATGTCTTAGAGCTTTATCTAACACAGCACAAATGTACGACAGTTGTCAGTAATGTAATAGGCTACATAAAAAAGTTATTTAAAATAAGTCTTGCAAATGCACAGAAAGAAAGTTCTAACATAGTAGTGTGCTATTAATATTAACCTTTTAAAGAAAAGGTTTTCACTGCTTTTCAAAATTTCCCTAGGGACATTAGTAAGGGACAATAATGCCATCTAGATGTAGAGACAGCATAGCATTCAGGCTTTACATAATGACATTTCTGGTTTAACATACTCAGATGGAGTCCAACATTTACTAAAAGCACATACTACAGGGGATAATCTGACAAGACAGAAAAAGCCCAGCAAGGTTTACAAGGGGCACAAAGTACACCAAATGACATTGGACAGAGTTCAGCAGAAATGACAGTTATTTCTCCTGCTACTTATCAATAGTCTTGTTTATTGCAGACTCTGCCTAAGTGGCAAGACAAAAAAGGAATTTTGTTTCAATATGATGGCATTTAAACAATGGTTGACATACCCGGTGGGATCTATTTGAAATGATGCTTTATGTAAATGTTTTTTTTTTTCCATTTATTCCCAAATGTTTAAAGTCATATATGTTGTTGTTGTCTTTCGGCTTTTCCTGGTTAGGGGTTGCCACAGTGGAACTCCGGTCCGCTAATGATTGGCAGTAGATTTTTCACGAATGCCGAGGTGCCAGCTCGACGTTCAACCTTCAGCGAAGGCACGTCCATTTACACATGTCTCTTGAATGCCCACCAAACCGCAGGGAGGACATGCAGACTCCACACAGAAGGCACTCCCTGCACTCCAGCCGAGAATCGAACGGGCGAACCTCTTGCTGTGAGGCAACAATGCTACCGCTGCACCTCCGCGGATAACTTTAAAGATATATATATATATATATATATATATATATATATATATATATAAAAGTAAAATATTTTACAGCTTTTTTAACCTGTCAGTATTTACAGTGACAGTGCCTATATGGTACTGTACATTTACACATGCCAGTTTGGGTCAGAAAGGGATTTGTTGACAGTGTTGGCAAACACGTAAAACATGCTCCAGTACTACAGGAGTTATGGGCATTGATTCCCAGAATGATTTAGAGGGAAAATTTAGTATTGTCAAAATCAAAGCATATAAAAATGTAATACAGAAGAGGCTACAATAAATGCTTTGGCAGATACCAAAAGAACACGCAAATAAGGTAATGCCAGTTTCCACTGTTTAATTATCTGAAAATAATCACAGTCTAACATGACAGAAAAAAAAAACAAAAAATGTTTTGGTCAGGCATGATGGTATGTTAAAGCAATTTTGTCAGACAGTTGATGACATTCTGCAAAATGCAGATGCAGCTTTAAAATCAGTTTCTGCCAGCCAGTCAAATGCAAACTTCGAGATTAAACATCTCAAACTCCACCTGGAGCAAGAGAAAGCCAGAGTGCTAGACAGTTTAGAAAAAGCAGTATTCCAGATAAAAACAGGAACTGTACAGAAACAGCTTGTAGACTACAAAAAGCAGCTTGATGTTTTAAAGGAACAATCCCAGTGTTTAAAATGTGGGTCCAGTTTACAGATAACCAAAGCAATGCCCACTTAGCACATCACTCACATTCCTACCCACAGTGTCATTTTTCTTTTAAATATCCTGTGCCTATTCAATTCCAGCCTTGTTTCAACTCCCAGTGTCAACTGCTTTTTGGATTTGCGTTCCTATCGTTTAAGTAAGTACTGACATTTCAAACTTAAAGGGTCAGTCTCAGTATTAAAAACTTGTGACTGAATGAATTAAAACCAGCCAAAATAACACCCCCTTTCCTTATGTCATGAACATTCCCACCTATACTGCATATTTAGAGATTAGTCTTTTTAGGTAACTGTAAGTGCTAAGCTTTAGCTTTGTATTTATAATTTTCAGTAAGACTTGCACATAAATCGGACTTCCAAACTTATTTCTTATTTTCGTTTCTGCTAAAAAACTGTAAGATGTTTGTCAATGTGCCTTCACTTCGTTACAGTCCATTGACGATAATGCGATATCGCAATTGCGGTAACGTTTTTTTTTTTAAAACAAAAGGCAAGGAAGCAGCTTAGCAGAAATCAACACGGGCTTTTAATACTAATAACTTGTAAGCGCTTTCGGTCAAGCCAATTGCTCAACCTTCATCAGACAAGATAACACTGTTTGGAATACAATTTAAATACGAAAAAATGCTTAAAGACATAATTAAATAATTAAACAATTAATTAATTAAATAAACAATGGAATTTAAAGGACCAGGCATAAGTCAGACTTAACTTTTTCAAGGCTAAAGATCACAATAAATCTATATAAAATTATTAAACATGTAATAAAATGATTAATACTTTCACAGCTGAACACATATTTACACTCAATTTAAGAATAAGAATTTACTACCAAATATATATAAAAATATATATATATAAAAATATATATATATATATATATATATATATATATATATATATATATATAAATATACATTATATATTATGCAGAATGAAAACAGCACTACTTCTATTTATAAAGAAGGATCTATAAAAAAAATGGAACAACCCAAAACTGCTTCTTAATATTATATATATAAAAAGAAATAAAACATTATTCCATGATAAAATCTTTCACATAAATAACTGTATGACTATATAAATATTTAATAAAAAAAAAAAACATGATCAACGTTTAGGAAACAAAAGTAGAAAAAACAAAGTCTAAGAAAAAACACATATCCAAACTGCTCTCATACTAAACCCAATAAAATCACCAAACAACACATATATCAGAAATGCCTTATATAAACAAAATTAAAACTAATAAAATAAATAAACACAACTAAATAAACTTCAATTTATAAAAAAATTACTAATAAAAAAAAACAATAAATTAAATCAGATAAACTCATTATATTAAATAATTATTTTTAAAAAAATAGTAAATAACAGATTAAATTTATTTACATTTAATCTATTTTTATTTAAAAACACTGCATGTTTATAAACTCAGTGATGTTAATTGTCTGTATCAGATTAATTTTATTTGTATATGTTAATTTTTTTTGCCAGTATGCCTTCTAGTATAAAAATTTATAATTTTGAAGTATCACTTCCTCAATAGAAAAAGAAAGTTTTTAGAATGAATTTTTTTTCCAATGAATAATTAAAGATGAATTTAAGTCCTGTCCTCATTTTATGTCCATTGTCATGTATATGAAAAATGTTGGTAATTCAATTTCCTAAAGGGTGATGTAAATTGTGACTGCACAGAGCATGTATGTTACTCAAACCTGCCAAATAACTCACAAAACACTGGGACTGTCACCAAAATAAGGAGTAGTTGAAAAATAAAAATATAAGGTCCAAAAGAAATAAAAGGGAAAAAAATTCACGAGAAAAACCCTTTTTTTAAAGTATATTTGAACCTTTTAAAATATTTTATTTTGAAAAACTATTTTTTTGGTTTAAAAAATTAATTTTTTTAGAAAAATAGATTTTTTTTTTAAAAACATTATAAATGTCCTTAATCATTTTAATTTCTCAAAATTCGTTTTAGCCTTGAGCTTTTTTCATGTTTCGCACAGAATCTTCCCCCTAAAACATCCTATTAAGATTTTTAATATTTTATTATATTTATCTCATTTCTTTCTTCCACCACAATGAATTGGAGCTGAGAAAACATTTACTGTCCGCCCCTTAAAAACCAAAATATTTATCTATTCGAATCCTGAATACAAAAAGAGATTTATCCCTATACCGAGGGTTATGTGTAAAAAAGAAGCCCTCGCCGCGCATTGTTCGTGGGTGCTGGCTTATGCGGCTCGGATATTGTGGCAGAGGGATACATTGTTGTTGGTATTGTTGGTTGCTTTTTTTGTAGTTTTCCTATCCCATATCCATTAGTAATTTTTATTTCAAAAATCACATTTTGTGTGCAGTTCCCCAAAAAAAAACCTGAGAGGAAACATCCAAAAAAGTTAACAGTCTCTTTAGTCCTTTTTGAATTTGAAGAAGTCCAAAAACAAAGAAAATATGAAGTTCAGTAAAATGACAGAAATCACCATAAATACCATCCATAAAATAAAACATAAAACGTCCAAAAAAAGAAAACTACGGATATTATTATAAAAATCAGCCAGGGCAGATTTATCAATTTTCCCACAAAATTGTGAAATTTTGCAAATGCTAGGTATACCTTAAGAGCCCAGGTAACCCCTCCTTTTTTTGGAAAATTTTAAAACCACAAAATTATTTTTTTATTTTCACCTCTAGTAGTCTAAAAAAAAAAGAACGTTTTCCAAAAGTTAAAATTAGGACAACTGGTGGTTAAAAAAAATCCTCCCCTCCCAAATCATACAGGGGATGTAAATAAGAAAGAGGGTAAACCCAAAAAAAAAAATAAGGTACAAATACAGTAAGTAAAAAAAAAAGTAAACAAATCAATTTTTCTGCCAATCAAACCAAATGAAGAGGAAGGAAGAATGTGAGACAACTGGTCCAGAAGCACGAGATCAAACAAAGCTATCCTCCAAGTGAATAAATGGGGAGAGAAGCTACTCTAAATAATGTTAAATTTAATGAGGACTTGGATTGAATTGAAACCAAATCATTAACTAAAACCTATAATGGTTAATTGATTAATAATATAAACTATCAAAAAAACAAAATTTATAAGGGCATCATATAAAAATAAAATATAGCAAATATTATTTACCATTGATTCAAAAAGTTGGAATTAAACGATTCCAACTAGTTAATTTCAAAAAGGTCCAACATACCCCTTCATTTACCATACCTTTTCATTAACTCATATCCATCCCTTATTACATTTTTCAGCATGATTTCTTCATTAATATCCACTAAATTATTGTAAATCAAAAAATAAATTAAATTTCTTGATAAATTTTTAGACTTCAAACTTTCTTTATTACTGTAAAGACATTCAAAAATGAGCTCTTATTCTTCTTTTAGACATTAAGGTATGGTGTAAAAAAGGACAAGGTTTAACAAAACAACAAAAAGTAGATAAAATAAAAAAACAAACATCAGTAATACAATAATATTGACAAGAATTCAATAATACAAGTTCAACATAATTTCAAATAAAAACAAAACCTAGAATATAATCAAATAAAATTTCCCGTGTCAAAACTAAATAAACAAAACTGGTCATAATGTATTTGACTTCTGGTTACTAGTGCAAGGTTTATCTTCTAATATAACACTGCTCCTGGGGAGCTCTGCCTTCCTTCTGTCCTCTGTTGAAAAAAAACCGTTTTACTTTGTTGAAAACGGTTTGAAAACAGAACGATGGTCAGTAGAAGACAGAAGTTCACCTGTTCCAGGGAACAGAGTAGAAACATTGTGTGTGGCAATAACTTGCAATTCTGAATCTGGTATTGTGGAAATGGTCAAAAATCTTCTTTAGTTATCTCACCTTGACCGGCTGAATATTGTTGTCATCATTCAAAAAAATTGCTTAGATTATCATTGGTCATTAAGTTTAGGCCTTAGATATTTTCAATTTTGAGCCCGGAAATTTGCCTTTTTGGCCTACATGCCTTTAGATTTTTCTTACTTCAGTCCTTTTGGGCCCTTGTCCTTTATTTTTTTTATGGTTTTTTTTTGGTTTTGTTGTCCTTACCAAAGTTAGTTAATAAAGTTTTGTTACAGTAGGTAAAAATTCTAAGGTCAAGTTTTGGTCTGATTACAAATAATTGAAAACCGTATAATTCATTCAATTGCTATTCTGTTCAATTGAAGCGGAATCAAATCCTCACAAAGATCTCCAAAAAAGTCATGAAACTGTTGCCAACAATCTTCTTCCGTAATTTCTTTCTTAAGAGCTTCTCTTTTAAAAAAGCAGTTTAAAAAATAAGTCCGTTAGAAGAAAATCCGGCGTCATTAAAAGAAACAAGCTACCAAGGGGGTTTAAGAGTACCATAGAAAGGGTCACCAGTTTGCACCCCGCATATATATGACTTACTTACACTTGAAATTTAATTAGGGAACATAGGGAACATTTATATTCTATTACCAAAAGACCAAAGTTTGCACTTGTTTAAACATGTTTGATTTGTCCATCTTTCAAAAAAATTCATTTTCTTAAAGTGGGGAATAGGCAGAGGGAGGGGAGGATATAGAGGATTTTTACAAATTTTTTTACACTGGCAAATAAAATTAAAACAATAAAACAGCCCTCGTCACAGCCCTGACAATTACTCAAGTGTTTTAAATTTAGTTTTTAAATGTAAAATTGTAAATAAAACTGTAAAACTAATAGCTTAATTTTTTATTTTATTATTATTTTATTATTGTTTATAGTATAGTTTTTGTTTAGTTTTTTTAAAATTTTTAAGTAATTAAGTTTTTTTTTATTTGGATTATTTTATTATTAATTAAATTAATCACATGTGATTTTTTATATATATATAAGAGCAGTTCTGATATATGTTGTTTATTTCTGAGAAGAAGTTTATGGAAGTGTTAATAAAACAGTATATAAATATTTAACCCAAAGGGTCCTATGTGATTTTTATTTTTATTTTTATTTTATTCAACATGAGTACAAATAAAGGGTTACTTTGAATCAAAAAAGGCATTAAGTATGTGTGTATATATATATATATATATATATATATATATATATATATATTCCAAAGGGGTCGTTTATGCGGGCCCTCTGTGTTGACTGTCCTTCCTTTTACATAGGAAAGACAGAGAGAAAATTCAAAAAAAGAGTCTATGAACACTTATATGCTATGGAAAGGGGTGATTTAACTAATGCACTTGCCAAACATGTTCTCGATTGTCCTGATCATAGCTTCAGGTTTTGTGTTTTACAAGTAATAGAAAATACGCTCAGGGGAGGTCCCTGGCAGTTGCACCTTGAAGAGCAGGAACTTTTTTGGCAGTTGAGAACAGATGCACATTTCCCACCAGGGCTTAATGATGTAGCATCTATTAGATGCATACTCAAACTTAAAGCACTTAGAAGTTAGAAGTATTATTTACATATGTATATATATATATATATATATATATATATATATATATATATATATATATATATATATACACACACACACATACTTAATGCCTTTTTTGATTTAAATTCCATTGTTTAATTAATCAATTGTTTAATTATTTAATTATGTCTTTAAGCATTTTTTCGTATTTAAATTGTATTACAAACAGTGTTATCTTGTCTGATGAAGGTTGAGCAATTGGCTTGACCGAAAGCGCTTACAAGTTATTAGTATTAAAAGCCCGTGTTGATTTCTGCTAAGCTGCTTCCTTGCCTTTTGTTTTTAAACAGTTTTCTATTTGAATTTGTGTTCCTAACGTTTTTTTTTTTTTGTTATTACAAGCATGCAAAACTGTGCATTAAGCTGATTTATAAGTACCTAGGATGCACGGAAGCAAACCGTTTCTTCTAATAACGGAATACAGATTAACTTTACCCAGAGCAGATATAGTTTACTACTGTTTTTATGACAGGAAAACTAAGAACAGTGTGCTGATCAAGCTACGTTACTAGCATTTTAACTTGATTTAAAAACAAAAATATTTACTAACAGCAAATGTATTTTACTGTAGCAAAGTGCAGCTTCAATTTTGTACGTTTTGCCAGCATTCTTAATGCAATTCACATAAGTGTGTACATATGAGTGCACAGCAGTACATGCATGCAAGTGCATGTGTGTATATGACTGCACACAAATGTGAACATCTCTGTCTGTCTGCCTCTGTGGGTGGGCACCTTTGTGCATGCATTTCTGCATAACTCAGTAGTTATGCAGAAGCACATTTCCCATATGTTCCTGATTTTGCAGTACATCCCAGATTTATTCTCATATTTATGTCCTGTCCCTTATACAGTTTTTGATTTTCTGATAAATTCCTGAGGAATTCAGAAAGGTCTAGTTTTCTACCTCTTATTGTTCAGAAGCTGCATGATTATGCAAAATCTGTTACATTAACTTCAATTATTTTTAAGTAACAGAGTAATATTAAAAACATCCTTGATTTTTCCCCTCCCCCGTTATATTTTGCTATCTCAAGAAATTCTGAGCAAAGAAGTCCAGAGGTGTGCAGGCAACTATACTTGTACCTCTCAAGTGTACCTCATTACGAGGAACACCTCATTTGGGGTCTTAAAAAGTTCAGCTTCCTCGAAGTTCCTCCAAGTTCCACATTGAAAGAGTCCGTGACACATTCAGTGTTAGGAATTTTTTTTAAGTGAAATCCATGGTAAATAGAAATTAATCATATTAATTCATTAAAGGATCTTCTTTATAAGTAAAACCAGCATATTTTAAACATCCTATGACCTTCCTAGTTGAAGTTGTTAGTAAGCCATTAGTATGTGTTCTACATTTTGCCCATTTGTTCCACTTTATGAAGGCAAGTGTTCCTCATTTTGGAGATGGAAGGTTGAGAGCTATGACTATACTGCTCAACTGTACCCGGTTTTGAGATGCTCTTGAGTTTTACTTCACATTTTTCCCTGTACCCTGTTTTCTGCTAAATCACTGAGAATTACAGGTACTGCAGTAATGCCAGGCATTAGCGTTTCATATTTCTTATTGCTCAGGAAATAAATGTCGATACATAGCTGCTTGTTCTATTATCTTTTTAATTGAAATAGAGTAATATTAAAAGTATACCAGATTTTGTCCCTATTATTTTTGGCTATGTCGATTCTTGAGCAGTGAAGTTAAGAAATATGCAAGGAGCCATACCTCTCATTTGACCTGGATTTTGCATGATGTCTTGGACTTTGGCTCATATTTTCCTCCCCTATCCCCGTTTCCTGGTAAATCACTGAAGATTACAGACAAGTCAGTACTTGCAGACAGAGTTGTATACTTTTTTTGGAAATGCACACTGATGCAAAATCTGTTGTTCTGGTAAACCTTTTAAGTGAATTAGAGTAGTATGTAAAATTGCTCCAGATATCTTCCTCTATTATTTTTGGCAAAGTCAATAATTCTTGAGCATACAAGTTGGGAGGTATATAGGATTCCCCATATCGATTGTGGTAAAATTTAAAAATAATATATGCTCTGCTGTGATCAGCATCCACTATTACCATTGTCCATAGTTTCATTTGGCTTTCTATCATAATTAAAAAAAACGCTACTTGCAAAGAGAAAACTGTCTGTGAATATCCACAGCCATACAATTCACAGCAGTCTCATAGTCAACTGATTCCATTTCTAAGTCATAGTAACACGTGACTAGAGACTACTGACTCAGAACTGAGATAATTTGCCAGGGGGGGGGGGTGCATAGTAATAGGCCATGAGTTGGCTATCCATATCCTATGATGATAACATGGTGCAGTGGTTAGCGTTGCCGCCTCACAGCAAGAGGTTCTCCAGTTTGATTCTGTGCTGGGTTGCCTTCTGTGTGGAGTCTGCATGCTCCTCCTGCATTCTTGTGGGTTTCCTCTGGGTACTACGGTTTCTTCCCACATTGCAAAGACATGTATCTGGTGTGTTTCTACCCAGGCCTCCGCTGAAAGTTCTCATTCCAGGTCAGACTTTCCCAGTAAACAAATGTTAAACAGGTAAGTAAATAATAAATAAAAGAAAATTACTGGCCATTGTATACATCTGCATACTCAGAGTGTATACAAAGCTGTTTACAGCCACCCTCATTGTCAAGATTTGCATTTAAAGCATCATTATATGCTATTTGATTGGGTCTATATTATATCGGCGAACGCTTGAAATTGTGAACACTGTATAATCGACCCAAAGACTGTGAAAATCCACAATGCTGATCCCAAAAAAAAATCCAAACACAAAAAGTGAGGGCCTTCGCCCCCACATACCCCCTACTTAAATATACCAATTCCGAGATCACACCAGAGTGGCGAAAATGGCAAAGTCCAGAAAACGGCACAGTGATTTTTTCTCTGGGAAAAAAGTTGCTGTTCCATGCTTTCGGAATTTCACCATTTCGGGGAAACACTTTTGATTAAACAGCATTCGCAACTTTAAGCGTTCGCTTACATAATAGGAGCCCATTTGACTGTGAATTCATGCATGTGTCTTGTAGCTTAATGTTTCGTCTGATGCATTTTCACTAACTGAATGTCAAAGGAAGACAAATTTACTATTTCTCATTCTCTCGGTTTTCACTGAGAGGGTGTTTTGTTTTGTTATTTAAATGGCTGAAAGCATTTTTGCTGTAAATTTTGTAATAAAAGTTTTAAATTAAATCTAAATGTCTGTGAACATTGTAAAAGTACAACAGGAAATAGTATGCATGCTAACAGATTTCAACAGTGTGTTATGGTGACTGTGAAGAGAGCCAGGTAATGGGATGTCAGTATGGCTGTGGAGGATGGGTCTGCTCCATTACTCTGCCTGTGGTCCAATTTGACCATGATCTGGCACTGGTTTTATTGTTCTAAAACTGCACATGAGTATTTAGCCACATATATATGCCCTGTTTTTTTTTCTATATTTTAAACCAGGTAAAGGAGTAACCCAGGTGCAATATTTGGTTAAGCAACTTACTCAAAGTTACAGTCTGGAAAAATGGAGTTAGAAAGAAGTCAAACCCTCTGCTTTGACTACAGGCAGCAGCTCACTAAGAGTTTAGAGCCTTAATCATTCTTTTGCATTAACTGCCAGACCTTCACATATTTTCATTTTCCTGATGAACCTAAAAATCACTTAGGTTTACAGTCTGTTACTAATGCCAGTTATTACAGTTGCATAATTTTTGTTGTTTGGATGTTCAGAAAATGCATAGTGATGTATCTGTCTCTGATTTTGCAGATAATCATTGATTTTGCCTCATATTTAAGCTCTGTCCTTAAATGTTTTTTGTGGTAAATTACTGAGGATTACTGTCAAATCAGTAATGCAAGTCAGTTTTACAGCCTTTATTGTTGAGTATTCACATCCATGCAACAGTCATCTGACTGTATCAAACTTAGTAAAGGCTTACTACATTTAAACAGTAATCCTGTGTCCCAGTACAAAATAATAATTTCCTTAATTATGACCATAGCTCACCCAATGTTTTTGTCAGAAGCTTCAAATACAAGATGTGTGTTAATTAATGCAACAGATTTATGAATAGCTAATAACAGAGAAAACTTAGGCCATTTGGAAAAAGAAGTGACTGAGGAAGTGTGAAAATAAAAAGAACAAAATGTAGAGACTTTTGAAAAGTATAAAAAAGAAATATAGACATGGGAAAGAAAGAGAGATCTGATATGGTGCAATATTCATGCAAAGGAGAAAGAGAAATACAGGTGTAAAGGCATCCAGATAAGGACAGTTTTACAATACAAAAAAATAAGATCACAAAGAGGAAACGTGGGACAGTAGATTAATAAAGTAGAAGTTAAAAAAATAGAAGCTGTAGTTATGGAATACCTGCAAAGTGAAGCATTTAGTGTAGAAAGTCTAACACAGGTTATAACACAGCATGGTGGAACGAGTTCCTCCAGTATGGAGAAACGATGAACAGGAGACATCTGAAGAAGAAATGTGGACATGGGAGAGAGAGAGATTTAATATGGTGCAATATTTATGCAAAGGAGAAAGCAAAAATAATTGATATAAAAAGAAAAGCACCAAAGATATTTGAAAAGAGATACAGGCAAAGTTATCCAGATATGGAAATATTTGCAATATAAAAAAATAATACAAAGAAGAAAAGCAGAAAAGAAGATTAGTAAAGGAGACATTAGACATATAAAGGGAGGTTGTGATTCCCTGCAAAGTGTAGGACTTAGTGCAGAAAGTCTAACTTGGATATCGCAGCAGGTTACAGCAATTGATCACCAAATTAAGGAGAAACCAGTGGATCAGGAAACATATGACCAGTTTCCATATGATGATATTTTGGAGCTTTTCATAGGAAACCATTGCAAAAGTTCCGTTGGAGCTGCACAGCAAGAGAAGGAACAGGAAACTGTGGCAACTCTGGCACAGTCAATGTTCGGGAGTGATAGGCCAGTGAGTTCCCATATTTATTTATTTTATTTTCAGTTTGATTACCGGAGAAGTCCACTGGGCCAAGAAGTACCCATTTTCAGTGGAGGTCCGGGGAGAAAAGCTCCAGAGGCAGTACAATCAAGGTTACATACAGTGATAGATGGTAATACAAAGTCAAAACAGTTAAGAAATGCTAGATGCAGTAGTAGGCAATACAATCAGGTTACATAATACACAATGTCCAAAGTAGTCAATAAGCTCTGACGTGCAGAGTCTACAAAAAATAAATGTTTTTTTTATTACATATGTACAGTATTTACATACTTAGTCAACTGAACGTCAGTTAAAACCATATAGGAGGAACATAGAAATGAATTGAGAGAGTATATAGTAGATATGAAAGAGCAATGGATGACTGTGGATGAAACCGAAGAGAATGGGGCACAGGAAGATGCTCTGGAGCATCATCCCCCAGTACTCTTGCCTTCTCAATGTTCCTTTATAGAGTATAATACCCCACTTTGTTATGTACTAATCTAAGCACATGACCCAGCTTGACAGGCCACAGTAATGGCAGCATTTCCTTACTAAGACAGTCAAGAACATATCCACCTTGAGCTAAACTGAATGCCTTAAAGCACTCTTACTCTTTTCTTTGTCTTATTGACTTTTGAGAAAAGAACTTCTGCTTAGCGTACAGAATATCAAAGAATCTGTTCTTAGGCCATATTTGGCTCTGATAAACCATTTCTGAACCCCTACTTATACTCTTTAATCTAAGCCTCTCCAATGGTTACATTTCCTGAAACTTAGAAAATAGCTATTGTAATGCCATTATACAAGGGTGGCCCCACCACGCTCCCTGGTAACTATAGATCCATTAGTCTCACTAGCCTCATAGCCCCATATGTAAAGCTGTGGAGCAAAATATCTTATTTAATATTTGTTTACTGGGAAAGTACGACTTGGAACAAAGCCAATTTTCAGCAAGAGGCCAGGGAGAAGTGCTCCAGATGCATGTCTTTGTAATGTGAGAAGAAACTGGAGTACCCAGAAAAAACCCACACAAATGCAGGGAGGACATACAGACTCCACACGGAAGGCAGTCCAGCCAAGAATCGAACCGAAGAACCTCTTGCTGTGAGACAACAATGCTACCGCTGCACCACTGCGCCATCCGCATATCTCAGACTTTATTATTCTGGACACTGAAAATCTCTCAACCCTGGACCCTCAACAATTTGGCTTTATTAAAGCAAAGTATTGCCTCTTTAACCTCATTAATTTCTGTGAAAAAGTAACTGAAGCATTGGATAGTGGTTATGCAGTGCATGCACCTTATCTAGACCTTTAACACAATTCCCAATGCAAGCATTATTGATAGACTTCTTATATTGTACAATGGATGTCCTTATATTGTACAATGGATAGCTAACTGGTTTCTGACAGAACCTAGGGATTCTGGTGCAAGACCAGCAGTGTATTTGCTGTTACCCATTCATCGAAGTTATATTTGAAGAGGGTGAGTCATCTGTTAATATTCCAGGTAACAGGCATTCTTAGAGGTAGATATCAAGTATGGCAGCAGGTTTTATTCATGTTTCAATGAAGGCTATGTTATTTTTTGCAGGTGCTCCTCATGTTGCTGGTTTTGAAGTCATGATAGATATTACTTTGGAAACAGTAATTTGAGGTCTTGTGTGCGAGGCAGAGGTCACTGTTGAGTCTGTATGAGGCAAAGAACAGGCCAAGGCCTTTGAAGGTGCTCTACATAAGTAAAGGAGCTCAGGCACTTAGCATTCTTTTTGAGGAAATGTTATGGTAATTTGGGATGGATCATGTACGCACACACACACACACACACACACACACACACACGCATACACACATATGTGGGTATGTGTGTAGATATAGCTGTTCTAACATTTGAAGCTGTTCCCCAATCTGGTACCTCCTCTCAACTTAGGAGCAAAAAAGAGGTTCTCTGCTCTAGTAAGTGCTTATTATATTTGTAGGCAGATAATAGCATTGCTGTCAACCTTCCATCTCAAAAATGTGCAACTTATGGGCAACATAGGTTCATAGGTTTATACTAGGCTATCTGCCCTAAGGCATTTATAAGCCTAGCCCAAATTGAAAAAATACTGTGCCCATTAGTTTGTTGTGCCTCTGTCCAGCAGTGACACAGAGTTGATTCGATCTCCCATCCACAGGTCTAGATTTCTCTTGAACAGAGTCAGCGAGGTGCTCTGCCTCACATGGACCGGGATTTTATTCCACAGCATAGGGAGTCCCTGAGTGATAAATCTATCCCTCCAGCACGTCCTATTTATATCCGTGCTAAGGTTTAAGTCGCTTGCTCTAGTGGTTTTGGTGGATTTGGAGTTTTTGAGGTGGAGCATGTCCATTAATTCTGGGTTGGACATGGCCTTGTATGTCAGGCACATGTCACCTCTGAGCAGACGGTATGCGACTGAATAGAGCTGGAGTTTCTTCAATCTGGCAGCATATGACAGATTTTGGAGTCCCTTTATCCTTTTGGTGAGGAACTTTTGGGGTCTCTCCAATTGCTGCAGATGTCGGGTGAGATACATCCCGAATGGGGCATTGTACTCGATCATTGGTCTGATAAGTGAAGAGTACAGGGGAACAATGACCTCACTAGATCTGGATGTGAATCCTTCATGATCAGGTGGGCAATGTAGAAGGTCTTTCTAACCACTTTAGCAATGTGAGTGTCAAAAGAAAGGCCACTGTCAACCTGGGTCCCCAGGTCCCTGATAACCTCTTCTGTGCTTAGTGGATTGCCACCTATATGGTAGCTTGGGGTTACCTTGTTTTTCTATGACTATACATTTTTGGGCGTATAACTTCAGGCCATGGCTCTGGCACCAGCTATCTGTTTCCGTGAGTCCTTCTGAAGGATATCCGTGTCCGATGCACTTTCCACTATGGCGCCCAGTTTGCAGTCGCTGCAAACTTTGTCAGCCAAAGTCCTCCCATGTTGGCCTGTACTTCTGAGAAGTAGATGCCAAACAATAGGGCCAAGGACCCGAGCCCTGTGGGACACCACTTGTGACCCGGCTTGGAGTCTGACACAGCGCCAGCAACTCTAACCCTGTGGGTTCTGTCCTAGTTTGCAACCCATCTTGTGACATATGGGTTTACATTTAAGCTGGTAAGTTTTCTATAATACCAAGTGGGGTATTGTGTGAAAAGCTTTGCAAGGTCAAGGTAGGCTGTATGGACTGCCTTTCCTCATCAATTGCCTTGGTGACTGTTTCAAGAAGTCAACCAAGTTCAAAAGGCATGATCTTCCCTTGACAAAGCCAAACTGGGTCGGGTCCAATGTCTGCAAGTCCCCTATATCTTTGTTTATGAGCTCCATTATGATCCTCTCCATAGCTTTGCAGACTAGACTTGTTAGAGGCACCGCCTTTGTGGAGTGGGACCACAGTATCCTGTGGTAAGGCTGAGATTAAACAGCTGCCTACACCATCCGGTCCCATTGATGCTGTGTTTTTAGCTTTAGAGAGCAGCTTTCACCTGCGCATTTGAGATGTCCGGGAGGCTACACTCGGCTGGGATAGTTATCTCTCCAGTATGTTGGCAATGTCTGTGGGTTCAGTGATTTTTGTATCATTTTGGACTAATTCTGAGCATATCTGTGAGTTTCCACCCAGGTTCCTAACATAGCTGAAAAAGGCCTTATGATTGTCCTTTGAATCCATGGCAATTTTTCACTCAAAATTGGCCTTAGTTGATTTTTTTTACTAATAATGATCAGTTTTATGGATTTTGTTCTATCATGTAATAGCTTTCTCCTCTTATTGTAAAGTTTGTTAATGGCTGGGGTCCACCAGACTGGCCGTTTGCCCTTTGTGGAAAGAGTCTTGGTTTTATTTGGGATTGCCTGATCCATGCAGTCCTGGAGGTGTTCATAGAAGGCATTTGTAAGGGCTTCTGGCTCAGGGCCCTTGAAGGATACACACCAGTCTTGAGTAGTGTGAAGTTTGCTTTAGAGAAGTTCTTCACTATGGTCTTTTATGTGGATTTGCAGTGAGATTAGTTTATGATCAGATCTCACCAATGAGGGATATACTGTCCCCATGTTTGTGACAATGAGATCTAGTATATTTTCGGGAACAGTGACTAGCTGTTCCATGGCATTTGAATTTATGAACTCCAGCTTGAGTAATGTTCCCAGTCTATATTCGGTAGTTGAAGTCACCCAATATGATGGTGTTTGGAGATACATTATACCCTCCAGTGTCTTCAGGAAGGCTGTGTGGGGTTCCTGAGTTTGAGAGGGTGTGGCCTGCATGCTACAATTTGTAGAGCAGTTTTGCCTATGGTTAGTTGCACCTGGATGGTTTACCAACCTGGATGTGTGAGTATCCTTTATGAATATGGATACACCCCTCCTTTTGTGGTGTGGTCCGTTTGGGGCCGGAACGCATGATATGAGGAACCAGGTTTCAGTTACAGCACAGACATCGATGTTCTCCATACTGAGAAGGGCATTTTGAGATTTAGACTTCGGCATTGAGCAGCATTACCCTCAGTTTCTTCCCATTTTGTTTTCTAGGGTGGTAGGTTTAGAATTTGAGCCTTGCCTAAAAAGGCACTATGGGCATCCCAGGCAGACAGACACTGGATCCCCTTTGAATGACACCAGACATTAAGCCAATGTGGAACTCTTGCTAAGGTCTTGCTAACAACCTTGACTAGGAATCTCATAGGATGGTTAAAATGTGTTACTTCGTACTTTTTGATGATTTAATGATTTAGTGTTATTTAATATGGATATTGGTTTACAAAATCTTGACATTGAATGTCTGACAGACCCTTTTAGCGTGCAACTGTAAGGAACATGGACTTCAAGACTTAGTGTTGAACATTCTTCGTAATGAGGTACACTGGAGATGTATGGGTTATAACTCTGGCAAAACACTTGGAGCTTACAGACATTTTGATTATTCTACTGGTGGTATGTGACATGCAACTGTTTTTACATCTTTAACTACACTCAAAAATTGACTCAGAGAACATCAATCTATATATCTGTATCTGTATAGCTATCTGTCGATATCAATCTCTATGCATAAAAAGAAAAAAATCAACACCTTAACTTGCATTCTCTGAGGCACAACTTGCACTCTCACACCTGTCTCTAATTATATATACTTTCTCTAAGATTGCACAGTCCCTGGTGAAGCAGCATATTCTCCAACACTAGAGATTATCGATGTTGCAAACCTGTCAACCATCTGTTTTGTTGACCAAAGTGTATCGACAAAACACACTGACATTTGAGAGTTTCTCTTATTATAAGCACTCCCATGTATATCTGTATCTGTCTAGCTGTCTGATCTGTCTATATATGTGCACGAGTACATAAACACTCATGTATATGGCATGAAGTCCAAACAACTCACACATGCTTTGTTTAAACATTTAGCAGCATGTTAAGGATTTGAAATATTTCCCTTTTTTATGTTGGACAATTTGGAAAATGAGAACAAAGGTGTCTATTTGGGTACTGTTTTGGAAATGAAAATTTTCTCTCGTCAGTTGAAACTCTGAGCTAATCAGAATTCCGGTTTAATTGAATAGGTTAATGTAAGATGTGCTTTGAAGAGAGAGGCAGTTGGGTTAGAAGTAGTCATTAGTATTTTTTATTTGATGCTTTAAATCATGTGAACTTTTAAGCACATTTTTAAAACTGGTTTTGAATTAGAACACTCATTTCTGAAGAAGTTTGTTTATGAAAAAGATGAAAGTGTGAATTTACTGTCTTATTCCCATGGTTCTTATTGCAGTGTTTGGTTTTAGATATATATGTACAGATCTAATTCTAAACCTCAAAATCCCATATAATTCAAACTTATTTTCATGAGATGAAAATCACAACACCTTGAACACCCGAGCAGCAAATTTTTCTCAGGGTAAGATGTTCATTGTGTTACACTGCTGCAGTCATCACTCTTGGGTTATCCTGCCATCAGGCGGTCCCGCAGTCGGCCAGAGTTCCAAAGTCTTGGTCCGGCGTCTGTTGCTGTCGCTTCTTCCCTGACATCAGTGCGCCAGGGATAATTTTCTTCAGTCTTTCTTGCTGCGCGGTGCCCGTAGCAGAAGCAGTTCGCAACTGCCGGTCGGCCGACTCCTGAGATTTTCGAAGTCGAATTTCAGATCCAAAGTCTTCAATAAAGCTAAGTACCCCGTTGGGGAAACTTTTTTCTTGCCTCAGACCGATGTCAGAAAAAGTTAATTGTATTTTTTGTGGGAAGCAAATACTTCACAAGGACTTCCACTCTTACTGTATTTCTTGCCTAGGCCCTGATCACGACATCATTAGTTGTCGGTTTTGTGCTAGATTTAACAAACGCACTATAAAAAGACGTTTTGATTTTGCTTTGCACTACTTTAGCCGAAGGTTCAATTATACAATGCCATCGGATCAACCGACGACCTCAATACCGAAAAATGCAAAGACAAGGATAAAGACAGGTATCCGAGGTCCAAAACTGACAAAACCTCTTCTAGGCCAGTCCGCCGGTTCTCAGTGAGGCGCTTTCGCAGCCCCTGACACCCGCTACCTCAGAGCCACAGGCCGCTTCCGAATCCCACGTGGAGACAACCAGGCCTTTGGAAACCCAAGGTATTGGGCCTACGGAAACTAATCCCTCAGATGGGTCCGGAGCCGCTGAGCAGGCATCGGCTTCTGAGGGTGTTTTCAGACCTTCACAACTTACTATTAAAACATCAGCCAAGACAAAGGTACCATTAAAGACAAAGAAACAAGTACAGCATTCTCCTGGACAGTCCTGCGTAGGCCTTTTCTCAGGAGGGGGATGATACTCTCTACCCCCCCATGAGACTCTGATGCTGAAGAATCTATCCCTTCAGCCTCTCCTCCTGCGGATTATTCTTTTGGGGAAACTTTGCATACCATGAGGGAGCATTTCAATTGGGAAAGTCAGGATTACTCAGAATCCAAGAAAAGGCTCAGGGATTTCCTTTTATTGCCCCAGCACAGGCCGCTGGCTATTCTGCCTGTGCTAGACATTGTGGATGATGTGTTCTCTGAATCTATCTTATCTCCTGATTCTTTGCCCCCTGTTCCAGCCAAGCCAGACAGGTATTATAGAGTCCCTGACTCTCACAAGTTTCTTTACAAAAACCCTTCTGCGGATCCAGAAACTATTTCCCAGGGTCCAAAAGGGGTTAAGGCTTCCATTGCAAAAAAATCCAGTACCCTCTGACAGAGATTCCAGAGCTTTGGATAGATGGGGGAAGAAAGTATACACTTCTGCAACTTTAGCAGTAAGAGCTTTAATTTGCTAGTTTCACATGCTTAAGTACCAACAATGTTTAATGGCTCAGTTAAAACAGAAAATGCTTGCAAGCTCAGAAGCTTATGATTGTAAAGAAATGCAGGATTTATTGCATGCAGTTGAACAGGTGGGAAAACATACTCTGCAATGTGGTTTTGATTCTTTAGAGGCCTCTTGTAGAGCCGCAGTTACAGGTTCTGTGATTCGAAGACATGCTTGGTTAAAAGAACAGAGTTTACCTGATCATGTTAAGGCAAAATTATTAGATGCTCCTTTACAGCATGATACCTTGTTTGGTGTTAAGGCAGAAGAGGTGTTAAAGAAAATGGAGGATAAAGCTAAATCTATGCAAACAGTCAAGGATTTCTTACAGGTACAGCCACCTCGGTTTAGCAGAAATTGGTCCTTTCCAGTGTCAGACAGGCCACAGAGAGGCAGATACAGACACCCAAGAGGCAGATCTCAACCCCAAGTCTCAAACAGACGATGACAGTGGGGCACCTCAACCCCAAAAGGAGGTGAGGACAAGCCTCAACCTTACAGGAAACAGTCACAATGACTTTCCCCTTCGTACGCCAAGCACGTCCCTTTTGAAAGTCCCCTTAGGGGGAAAACTAGCACTTTTTTCTCAAAACTGGCAAACAATCACCCAAGACAAATGGGTTCTGAATATTGTGTCTCAAGGTTACAGGTTCCACGTTCATACTTTACCAAGGCTAAAAGGAATGCCAGACCTGCTACAAAATTAATGGGCAGAGGCACAAAAACAAATTTCAGCCCTCATGGACATGAGAGCTATTCAGAAAGTACCACAACAAGGGCAAGGATTTTACTCAAGAATCTTTCTGGTCCCCAGAAAGGACAAGGCCTGCAGGCCCATACTAGACCTTTCAATTCTGAATACTTACCTGGATATTCCAAAATTCAAAATGTTGACATTACAGCAGCTTCTAACCATGCTGGGTAAGAAGGCTTGGCTTGTTACTCTGGACCTCAGAGGCCTACCTGCATGTCCCTATCAGACAAAATTGCAGAAGATACCCCAGATTAAAAGCTGGTACAATGCACTACCCTTTGGCTTATCTACTGCGCCCAGGGTCTTCACAAAGTGCCTGGCACCAGTAATTGCATTTTGCAGACAAAAAGGAATTCAAATATATCTATACCTGGAAGACTGCCTCATTCAAGCAGAGACAAAGGACATTTTTCTACAGCATCTGGCGTTTGTAAAAAGGTTGCCAATTTCTCTAGGCTACACAGTAAACGAAAAGATGTCAAAACTAGTGCCCTCGCAACGGATTATATTCCTGGGTGCCAGCTTAAATACAACGGCCCAGATGGCTTACCTCACACCAGACAAACAAGTTCAACTAACTCATTATTTTCAATTACTGGCAAAAAAGTCCCATCTCCCTGCAAGAAAAATTCTGCAGGCTCTGGGATTCATGGCATCGTGCATACTACTAATACCATATGCCAGACTGCATATGAGGAAATTACAATGGTACATAAAAAGTGTTTGGACTCAACACACTCACAGTTTAGAAGCAGTAATACCAATGATTCCCTGCTTACAACTGGAGTTTCGATGGTGGGCACAGGCATGTCACCTAAACAAGGGTCAGCCTTTTACCCAACCCACAGCCAGGAAAACTCTTAACAACAGTTGCTTTGGATTACGCCTGGGGAGCACACGTGGCAGGAAAATGCATTCAGGGCAAGTGGACCACAGACCAGATACATCTTCACATCAATCAAAAAGAGATGTTGACTGTTCAAAAAGCCCTAACAGCTTTCAAGGACCTTATGCATCCAGGACAATTATTACTAAAGACAGAGACAACACCACAGTTATGTGGTACATAAACAAGCAAGGGGCCATTCATTCTTATCCCCTATGCAGGCAAGCCATGACCTTGTGGAACACAGCTCTAACGTATCAAGTTCACCTGTAAGCACAATTCCTGCCAGGAAAGAAAAATACTCTGGCAGACGATCTAAGCAGAAATATCATGGACCCTCACAAATGGAAATTGAATCCACAAATCTTCAGCATGGTAATGCAAAAATGGGGATGCCCAGACATAGATCTTTTTGCCTCCCAACTACAAATTACCAACTACAAAAATTCTGCACAAGGACTTAACACAAACAAGCATGGAAAGTGGATGCTCTTTTGTTCAGCTCGAAAAACCTAAAAGTTTATGCCTTCCCGCCACTGCCTCTCCTGTCAAAGGTACTCCTAAAAGCCGGACAAGAAAAACCACAGATAGATTCATAGGTTCATAATTAGTACTAGGCTAACTGCCCTTGCGAGCCATTTCTAGCCCATTATCCCTTGTGAGGCTCAAACCCTGCACCTTGTGTTTGTAAGGCAAACACCTTAACCATTAGGCCACCCTCCCAACCCTAAATGTACAGATTTGTTGCATTGGCCAGGAATCAAACCCAGGTCAACTGCTTGGAAGGCAGCTATGCTCACCACTATACCACCAATGCTACTGATGATTCTGATTGCTCCGGACTGGCCACGCAAGCACTGGTACCCTATCTTAAGGAACTTGGCTCAAGGCCCACCATGGATTTTGCCTCAAATTCCACACCTTCTGACTCAACAAAACAATCAGATCCTACAATGCCAGCTCAAAACCCTAAACCTGGCTGCATGGCAGATGCATTAGTCAAACAGGCAACACCTCTCTCTAAAGCTGTTATGGATGTCATTTTGGAGGCCAGGAGGCCGAGCACCAGGAAAGCTTACTCAGAAAAATGGAAGAGATTCTGCGCCTGGAACCAGGCTCAAAGCATTGATCCTGTTGTTCCAAACATTCCTCAGATTTTACAATACTTAACTGAGATGCTGGACAGAGGCCTATCCTTCTCATCAATTAAGATCCACACCTCTGCCATTTCAGCGCATTACAACACGGATCCTCTTTTATTCTCTCATCTCTTGCTAAAGCAGTACCTCAGAGTGGCCAAAAACATAAGACCACCCCGGAGAGCACCAACTTGGGACCTCAATTTCAATTGGAAATACTGACCCTGCCATCTTTTGAGCCAGCCCATACAGCCGATCTAAAATTCTTATGGAAAACAGCTCTGCTCCTGGCAATAACTTCAGCACGAAGAGTCTCCAAGCTACAGGCATTAATGGCAGTGGAACCTTTTATAATTTTTCATCAGGACAGGGTTTCTTTAAGGACAAACCCTACCTTTATGCCAAAGGTGATATCTAGTGTGGCTCTTAACCAAACCATCCATTTGCCAACTTTTTATCCAAACCCCCAGAATAAAGGGGAGAAACTTCTGCATTCTTTGGACATACACAAGCAGCTACGCTTCTACTTGGACAAAGCAAAAGCTTTCAGGAAAACTGAGCAACTGTTTGTAGCATATGCTGCAGGATCACAGGGCGAGGCTATCTCAAAGCAGACTATATCCAAATGGATAGGACACTGTATTCGTTACTGCTACACACAGCATTGAAAATCAGTCCCAAATGCCATTAGGCCACATTCCACCAGGGCAACAGCCACTTCAACAGCCTTTCTCAGAGGAGTACCTACCAAGGAAATTTTGGAGGCCGCAACTTGGAGTTCAGTGCACACCTTTACTAAGCACTACCACCTGCCTCTTTACTCTAAATCCAGAGCAGGATTTGCCACAGCAGTTCTGCAGGGCCTCATAGCCAGTCCTCTTTTTATAGACCAGCCACCTAACCTTAGCTTTGGGATTCTACCCAAGTGTGATAACTGCAGCAGTGTAACACGATGAACATAGTACAGTTTTGTACCTACCATAAATGTAGATGTTAGTGTTCGCACTGCTGCAGTCCAGGTTACCCTCCCTCCATCCCCTCTGAACTAGCTGGACTTATCTATACCTTTCTATCCTATACAACCTTTGAGATGTATTTGCTGGTAACTGAAGGTATTGCTTTTATTTTATGTCTATTTTTCATTAGCAATATGTATTGCCTACCTATTGGGGGCACCTGACATCTGGGGCAAGAAAAACTGAAAAAAATGGCATCGGATGCATCTTGTATACCCCTGGCACACTGACGTTGGGGAAGAAGCGACAGCAACCGACGCCGGACCAAGACTTTGGAACTCTGGCCGACTGCGGGACCACCTGACAGCAAGATAACCCAATTGTGATGACTGCAGCAGTGTGAACGCTCGAACATCTACATTTATGGTAGGTACAAAACTGTACTTTAACACTTGCCCAAACTTAAACAAAACACACACCGTAGTAAATAAAACTTAATTAGGTGGGGGGCTGCACCCCCTACTCCCCCAACTATATATATATATATATATATATATATATATATATATATATATATATATATATAAAATCAACTCTGGTATATTAGTACAGTGTAAAAAAGGACATGTTGGGCACGTGTTTACTTAAGCTGGGAAAAATTCGCCATTTGGGTATTCAAGGTTTCGGGATTTTCATCTCACGAAAATTAGTTTTGATTGTATGGGTTTTCAAGCTTCAGAAGGGGATCAATATGTACATATATGTGTGGTTTTATAAGATGTGAAGTGCTTGACGTGTGTTTTAATATCAGGTGTATAAAATGGCTTATTTCAGAACTTTTCTATAAGAGATTCAGTGGCAGAAAGTTTGTGATTCACCGCAAATGTCCATTTCTTAAGCTTTGCAGTATGTCTTGATTGGATACTTTTGACAGAAAGTATGGCATGACAGTTATTCTGATTACATGCCTTTTCGGTTGGAGATTTTGAAGTTTTGAGGGTGGAGAAACCCGTTTGATTTTTTCGAAACAGCAAGGATTTGCTATCAGGTTGAAATTGTGCGTGTAAATCTTCAAATAACAGTACAAACAGTGCAGTCTTTCTGCATGGTGCACACCAGAGACAAGTTTGTCTTTATATGAATGGTGTGACTCCCGCGCACTGGCCCAGCAATCAAGGAGCCTCAATTCTCACCACTAACACCAGTGAGGGGCATCCATATAGAGGAAAGGATAGTAAATGCACACACAGTAAAGTACAATTTCCCTTAAGAGCGCACACAGATCACAGTCAGTCTGGGGCTGGTCTCTTCCTTTCTCTCCAGGTCCACAATCAGACTCTCCACTGTCACAGCTGTAGGGTCCAGATCTCAGCCTAGTGGGCAAGCTAAAACCTCCAGCACCCTCTCTGTCCAACCAGTGCTTCATGTCCCTGCCCAAGTAGCTGACACACACAGAGTTTGTACAACCACACAGACATCCCCTGGGTAAGGCTGGCACAGGTTCTCCAGCTGTGCCCCTTTTCTGCCCAGTCTGAAATGTAGTATCAGCTGCCACCACCCACTAATATTTATCAGCTACTGAAAGGCCTTAAAAGGGTGAAAAGGGTGTCCAATTATTACTGTGCAGTATTATTATCCAAATGGTAAGTGCTGCTAAACAGTCAAGGCTTATTAGAGTGACTTGGTACAGGATCACTATATACATGCAATGTACTCTAGAGCTTAAATTATCGCTACACAAAACAGCCACAGTTGAAAGGGTTTAAAAATATTTAATAATAAATAATATCATGAGACAATACTTCTTACTACACAGTACTAGTCAAGAGTTCAGAGATCCCAAATAAATACTTAAAACTATACAGTAGTAAAGTTCTGATATCACAGAAAAACCCTTAGTCTTATCTTCCTAATTCTTAGTCACTTATCTCTGAAAGTATTTCTGCTGTGAATAGCTGCATACTTGAGCTGTTTGGTTACCTGTTGTATACCTACATCAACTTTGTTATAAGCTGAGATAAGTACAAACTTGCAGTGTTATAAGATATTCCTGCATTTTATTTTTTATGTTTTATTGTTTCATTGAATATTGTGTTAAAAATAGTACTGCATTTATCTGCTTATTTATTAGTTTCACTGAATATTGTGAGCTCTCTGCAGTTAGATTCCCCACCCTCCCTGTTCTTGTTGTGGTATTAATCTTGGTGGCTTTGGAATTGCCCGCCCCTCCTGTAAATTTGTGTTTTGAACACTCCTCCTGGGCCCATCTCATTTGCTCACTCAACCGAGTATAGTGAGATCATATTTTGATTTCAGACACTCCCACCATTCCAATCTGTTCAGCTCTATTCCAGCTCTATCCTAGTTTTGTCTCATTAGCACATCCTGCCCTAATACAGAGAGAGCATTTGAGTAGGCATACCCACTTAGGCCCTGAACTTGTCTGATTGAAGACTGTTGGAGCAGAGCTCAGTTCTGAGTTTTTTTACTGGTTAATTTGGTAATTTGTTTACATCAGTTTGCTCGTTTTCTGTTGTATAAAAAAATTGCACTTTTATCTACTTTTACTGTATTTGTGTTTCTTCCTACTTTATTACCTTATTTTGCTTTTGCCTCTTCTAAAAAGTACTCACTTGTGTTTATTCTGCTTGGTTGTAGCCTGATTAAATTGTAACTGTTATTCTAAGTCTTTTGCTTTAAGCACTTGGGCCTCAGAGCAGTTGTTTTACGTTAAGGTTTGTGGTCTGCACTGTTGTGGCAGGACAGTTAGCTTACATCCTTCTAAGTTGGGAATTGCTGATTGAAGGCTTTTAGTGTCTGTTATTCTAAGTGTATTAGTTCTGGTTTAAGCACTTGAGCTTCAGGCCAGTTATTTTACATTAAGAAGGTTTGTGGTCTGCACTCTTGTGGGAGGAGAGGCTAGATTCTGCCCTTCTAAGATGGGAATTCCTAGTTAAAGGCTTATTATGCCTGCTTATTTATACTGTTTTTCTGATATTGGTGCACATTGTCTGCTGTAGCATAGACTAGATTCAGGCCTACTGAATCTAGCTTTGTTTGCATAACTTGAGCACTAATCCAGGCCATCTTGTTTAGAGAAAGTTCCCCTGTACCTTAGTGGCAGGAGTGTGCAGTTAGAACTTGTCTGATTGAAGACTGCTGGAACAAGGCTCAGTGTTGAGTTTTCTTACTGGTTAATTGGGTAATTGTGTAAATCAGTTTTCCTATTTTCGGTTATATAAAATTGCACTGTATTCATCTGCTTTTACTGTTTTTGTACTTCTTCCTACTTTATTACCTTATTTTGCTGTTGCCTCTTATAAGTACTCAATTACATTTATTCTGCTGCATTTATTACTGCTTGGTAGTAGCTTAATTAAATTGTAACTGTTATTCTAAGCTTTTTGGTTTAAACACTTGGGCTTCTGAGCAGTTGTTTTACATTAAAAAGGTTTGTGGTCTGCATTGTTGTGGCAGGACAGGT
Organism: Protopterus annectens; assembly: GCF_019279795.1. NCBI lineage: Eukaryota > Metazoa > Chordata > Ceratodontiformes > Protopteridae > Protopterus > Protopterus annectens. The sequence goes on from NC_056739.1 coordinate 1,477,764,985, forward strand.
AGCTTACATCCTTCTAAGTTGGGAATTGCTGATTGAAGGCTCAGTGTCTGTTATTCTAAAAGTGTATTAGTTCTAGTTTAAGCACTTGGGCTTCAGGCCAGTTATTTTACATTAAGAAGGTTTGTGGTCTGCACTCTTTTGGGAGGAGAGGCTTGATTCTGCCCTGAGCTGGGAATTTCTGGTTAAAGGCTTATTGTGCATGCGTATTTGAACGGTTTCTTTCTGAAATTGGTGCGCCTTGTTTGCTGTAGCATAGACTGGATTCAGGCCTGCTCAAACTAGCTTTGTTTGTATAACTTGAGCACTAATCCAGGGCATCTTTTTTTGGAGAGAGTTTCCCTGCGCCCTGGTGGCAGGAGTGTGCAGTTGGACCTTGTTTGATCGAAGGCTGCTGGAATGGGGTTCAGTTTTTAGCTTTTTATTGGTTAATTGGTTTAAATTAATTTGCTCATTTGCTACTGTTATATTAAAAAAAAAAAAAAAAAAACACTTTAAGCATTGCCGCTTAGCTTGGGTTAAAGTATTCCTGGTGCCATAATGTCTGCTCTTCAAATTTTCCCTTACACCTCGCCAGTTTTTTTAGTTTTATCACTAATATTTGTTTCCTTGAGCTCAGCACTTGTTCAGAACTTGTTGTAAGCACTAAATAAGCTACAAATTACTACAGCACTCAACTTTCCTCAGTTGTCTAGAGGAAGACGGTTTTTAGTACTTTATAAATAAGCACCTATCTAGGCATGTCTAAGGGTCAGCTCCCGGTGTTTTTTTCCTGTCTACCTGATGAATCTGGGCATCTTGGGGCAATGCAGCAATTGCCTTGTGTACACAGACAACCCTCTCCTCCTACTACTATGCACTACAACCTGTGCGAGATGCACTTATACAGCCAAACTGGAAGCAAAGCTCTTTTCACCCAAGTCTGGACTAGACAGTCAAGAGGAGAAGGTAAACACTTGTACCACACCACACTCTTCACATAGTCCCTCAAAACTTACACCACCAAAACACACACATAGAAAGACAAAACACACACCTACATTCATGGAGGCTCTCAATAAAAATATGTCCAAGCAACAGAGGCCTCCAAAGCAGAAACGCGAGCAACTCCCCCCCCCCCCCAGCACAACCCAAATGACACATAGCCCACAAACTCAGTGTGCCACTTAACCACAGCCCATAAGGCATAACAATGTACCCAACACTCTAGTCATAGGCGACTCTATAGTCGGGCACATTGATGTTCCACTCACCAGGCTAAACAAGGAGAAAGTTACTGTCAGTTGCCTGTCAGGTGCCAGGATCCACCACATAACTCACACATTCAGGTCACTCCACAACAAATACAAATATGACTCTGTCATTGTCCATGTTGGTGTGAATGACCTGAGATGTACCTCCCTGGACTACATGAAGAGAGACATGGTGGAGCTCTCTGATCTTGTAGCCTAGGCAGGTATGACCTTAGCCCTGAGTAGCATCCTGCTATCACCCAGAATGATACCACAGTACAAAGACAAAATGATTGACTTCAACAATTGGGTAAGCTTCTGGTGTCATTAAAAGGGGATCCAGTATCTGTCTGCCTGGGATGACATGATCGACAGACCACTATGCTTTGCCAGAGATGGCCTGCAGCTGTCGCCCTTGGGATTCTGGATACTGGCTAAGGCTCTTGCCACCCCCTGTAGTGCCTTTTTTAGGCAAGCTTCAAATGACAAATTCACCGTAATAGGTACAAGCAAGCAAAATCTGAGGGTAATGCTAGAAGTCTAAACCTCAAAATGCACTCACTCGAAGCACTCCTTAAAATGGAGAACATCGACATCTGTGCAGTGACACAGACCTGGTTCAAGGCTCCAGAGGACACCCCATGCATTACCAGGCTATAATTCATACCATACCTTTCAGCCACCTAACCTGTACCGAAACACTAAAGGCGGAGGTGTGTCCATATTCATCAAGTATATCCACACCTCCAGGCTAGTTGCTCAGCATAATGCATCCAAGATTATCCAAGTGCAACTAACTGGCCAAGACCATTATCCAAATTGTAGCTTGCTACAGATCCCCCACCATGCCCCAGGATTCCCACTCCTCATTTCTTGATACACTGGAAAATGTTAGGGTACAACCCAACACTCTAATAGTGGGTGATTTCAACTACCCCACCATTAACTTGAAAAACTACTCCTGTACCAACTCTTTTGCCCAATGTTTTCTGGAATTCATAAATTCCAATGCCTTGGATCAACTTATCCATGCCCCCACCAGGCGCAGCAATATCCTAGACCTGGTCATTACCAACATGGGTGACCGGTGTTCCACACCAGAGGTTAATTCCTCGTTGGTCAGATCCGACCACAAGCTAATCACCCTAGACATTCACATTCTGTCCCCATTAGGGAAACCACCGTAATAAAGTTCTCCAAAGCCAACTTCACGCTTCTTAAGACAGAAGTAGCAAACTTCACTACACCCATGCAGATGGACAATAGAGGTACAACTGCTGAAACCTACACAAATACACTTTATAAGGACTTACACAAGTGAATGGATCGAGCTATCCCTAACAGAACCAATATGCTATCCTCTAAAAAAAATCTGGTGGTCACCTACCATAAACAAACTCTACAAGAGAAGAAAGATACTGCTGCAAAAAAAGAGTAAAATCCCATGATTTGGAGGAACTCTCCCTGGTCAGCCTCTGTAAGAAGCTGATATCCCTCATAAAATACTCCAAAGCTAGTTATGAAAGCAAAATTGCCACAGATTCTAAACACAACCACAAAGCATTCTATAGCTATGTCAAGAATCTCCGTGGCAACACTCAGATCTGCTCTGAGTTACAGCACAATGGCACTAAATGTACAGAACCAACTGATATTGCCAGCATCCTGACAGATAGGTTCAGTGCTAACTTTACCCCCTTCTCACCCCCTAAAAGGCCCATCTCCATACCGAAAGAGTGCAAAGTTCCTGTAATCATGGCTGCACAGGTAAAAAACACTCTCCAAAGCCAAGAACACAACATCCATGGGACCTGACAACATCCCAGACTGCATTCTACATGAACTACAGAACGAACTGGCACCCCACCTAAGTACCATGTTCAATCATAGCCTCACCTCAGGCTTTGTGCCCACTGAATGGCGCACAGCGATGGTTATCCTATCCCACAAATGGGAGCAACCACGGATCCCGGGAACCACTGCCCCATTAGCCTGACGAGCCTGGTCTGCAAGGCCGTGGAATGTATCATCATGGAACTTATAAACAAAGACATTGGTAATCCAAACTCTGGACCCCACCCAGTTCAGGTTTGTAAAAGGAAGATCATGTCTCCTAAACTTAATAGACTTCTTTGAAGCAGTCACCAAAGCCGTAGACTAAGGTAAGATGGTTCACACAGCCTAACTAGATCTCGCCAAGGTTTTTGACACAATCCCCCACTCTGTAATTATAGATAAACTCACTAAACTAGGTATAAATCCCTATGTCACAAGATGGGTTGCTAACTGACAGAACCCACACTGTGAAAGTGGCAGACTCCAAATCTGACTTCAGACCAGTGACAAGTGGAGTAACACAGAGTTCAGCCCTGGGTCCTCTCCCATTTGGTATCTACTTCTTTGAAGTGCAGGCTAACACAGAAGGTCTTTGGCTAATGAAGTTCGCAGATGACTGCAAAGTAGGAGCCGTAATCGAAACTCCTAACTAATATGGACATCCTACAAAAGGGCCTCACTGAGACAGATGCCTGGTGTCAAAGCCATGGCCTCAAGCTCATTGCCAAAAAGTGCATTGTCATCCCTTTTGGTAAAAACTCTGTACCCATGAACTTACCACATAGATGGTAGTGTATTTAACACCGAAAGTGTGATAAGAGACCTTGGGACACAGGTGGACAGTAGTCTTTCCTTTGATACTCACATCGCCACAGTAGTCGGGAAATCCTTCTAGATGGCACACCTCATGTCAAAAGGTTTCTCATCCAAGAAAGAGGTCATTGTTCCCCTTTAGTCATCACTCATTAGATCCATTATAGAGCACAAAAGCCCCTTTTGGTGTTTTCCTCTACAGACATCTACATCAGCTGGAAAGGCTGTAGAAATACTTCACAAAGAGAATTATTGGCCTCAAGCAGATGCCCCATGCACATCGTCTCAAAAATCACCAGCTTTACTCAGTCGCATATCGCCTATTCAGAGGCGATCTCTGCCTAACATACAAAGCTGTGTCAAACCCAGAGCTGTTGGACATGCTCCACTTAAAGAAATCCCAATCCCTCCGAGCTACATGCTCTAGGGGACCTAAACCTTGTCTACACAATAAACAGAACGCGCTGGAGGAATAGATTCCTGTCTCGGAGACTTCCCATACTCTGGAACAGACTACCTATCTATGTCAAGCAGAGCTCCTCATTAGCACTCTTCAAGAAGAATATTGATGATTGGATGGGAAATAAGAAATTTACCCCGGGGATCACTTCTGTGGCTCTGTTCGACAAGGGCACAGAAAAAAATTTTTTGGGTGGTGAAAGCTGGGGTACCTTTTTGGCTAGGCTTATATAGGCCCTAGGGCCAATAGCCTAGTTACCTACCTGTGAACCTAGCTAGTTCTAAGAGAAAATACAGTTCCAAAATAAACTTGTAGAAATAGGCATAGTGGTGAGTTGGATGGTCTCAAAACAAAATGCTTAATGCTCTCTGATTCCATCTATTTAAATTGATATTCCAGTCCTGATTCACATTGCATCATTCTTCACACTTTCCTGGGGTTCCCAGGCTAACCGACTACATTCTTTTGTAAGCTCACACCTGCTCAGGAAGCAAAGCCGTAAAGGACATTTATGCATGCAAATTCTTGTCATTAACTCTGGCCTTAAAACAATAGCAAGAATTCCTTCATCTAGACTTTTCGGCATCATGTTTAGATCAAAGGGTCACAACATGCTTTACTTGGTCAGCACAGTGCACTGTTAAATTTTTGCAGTTCTACACGTAACAGTATTTTTTTTTTTCCATTTAAGACAACAAGCCTGTGGCTTACATTAATATTTACAAATGACAGAATTATCTATAACAATTCTATCTGGCTAGGCTGGCAGCCTTCACCTATCATCACACATCTCCCCCCTTGGAGAACTCAAGCTAGTTTTTCAAGTGACCTTTGAGAAACGCTGCTTGAGAGGGTTAGGTCTTGAGTGTATACCTTACCCCATTCCCTGTCTTGAGAGGCCATCTGCATTGGCATTGTTAATCCCACTGCGGTGCTGCACTGACACATGCTATGCTTGCAACCCCAGGCTCCATCTTTGCAACTTGGCATTGTGCTGGCTGGCTCTGTTTAACCATGTTAGTGGATTGTGATCTGTCACTACAGTGAATTTTCTTCCATACAGATAAGGTTGAAGTTTCTGCAGTGTCCACACTATGGCTAGGCATTCCTTTTCTACAGCTGCAAAGCATTCCTAAACCACTAGGTGGTCTTCTCACTCTGAAGAAATCTGGCTAAGTACAGCCCCCATCCCCATGGTTTGAAGCCTCCACCTGCACAACAAATTCTTTGCTGTAATCTGGACTGGCTAAAACAGGGGGTCCTCCCAAAGCTTCTGGATTACCTAATCACATGCTGTGGTCCAGACTACTTTATCTGGCCTGTTCTTCCTTGTCAGATCTGTGAGGGGAGCAGCTATGGTACTATAACTGGGTACAAACTTTCTGTAGTACCCTGCTGTCCATAAGAATGCACTCACCTGCTTTTTGGTAACGGGTGCAAGCCATGCTTGAATGGCTTCTACTTTGGCAGGTTCTGGCCTGATTTTACCACTCCCTACTCTGTCCCAGGTAGGAGACCTATGCCATACCCACGTGAAATTTGCTCAACTTAATGGTCAACCCTGCCCTCTGTAGTCTGCCCAGCACCTCCGTGACATGTTGACTGTGCTGTTGCCAGGAATGGCTGTAGATGGCAATATCATCTAGGTAAGCAAGGGCAAACCCTCCTGCTAGAATATGATCTACCAGCCTCTGGAAAGTCGCTGGGGCATTCTTCATCCCAAAGGGCGTCTTTGTGAAGTCATACAAGCCAAATGGAGTCACAAAGGCTGACTTCTCTTTAGCACTGGGAGTTAAGGGCACCTGCCAGTAACCCTTGGTAAGATCAATGGTTGTAAGATAACTTAGCCCCACCCAGCTGCTCTAGGGTCTTATCTGTCCTAGACATGGGGTAAGCATCCGACTCTGTGTGACTATTTAATTTCCTGTAGTCCACACAGAACCTGGTGCTGCCATCCTTCTTTGGCACCAGCACCACTGCTGTGGCCCAGGGACTGTTGCACTCTTGAATCACCTCTAGTTCCAACATCTCCTGTATCTCCTCCCTCAGAGTCTGACTCTCTCATGCACCCTATAAGGGGCCTGCCTAATAGGCCTTTGGGGTCCTGTATCCACCTGGTGCTGCACCAGGTGGGCGTGCACCCTGGTTTCCCAGTGAACATGTCCCCAAATTCCTACAACACTGCTCAGATTTCTCGAACCTGGGTAGGATGTAGCTGCTGAGACATTGCTACCCCTTCCACTGAGGTGTCAGTCCAAGTCTCACTGAAGAGATCAGTCACCACATCTCCCTCAGACTCCTCCTGCAACCCACTGCAAATACTCTGCACAAGAGCCTCCCTGTCATGGTTTCATCATGCTAACATAGTACAATTTGTGCCCCTGCCTTCTGCCTAGTAGTTCCACCATGTAGTTAACATCACTTACCTTTCTTACCACCTTGTAGGGTCTCTCCCAAGCTGCTTGTAGCGTGTTGTGTCTGACAGGAATGAGAACCATTACCTGCTGCTATACAGCATACTCTCTAGCTCGAGAATTCCTGTCATACCACACCTTTTGCTGTTGTTGGGCCTCTGCCAGTTTCTCCTGGGCCAAGCCCATGTGTTCCCCTGTGGTGGGTCCCCTGCTAAATTCCAAACGCACAGAATCCCGACGCCCAAAATACTGAGACGAAATGCCCGAAACCCCACATTACCAAAAGACCAGAAGTGCGAAATTCAAGATCCCGATGTTGTGGGATTTTGAGTTAGCAGTTCTGGTGTTGCAGTTCGGGTAAGTATGTGTGTGTAAGTGTGTTTGTGAGGGGCTTTAGTGTGTGTAAGGGTGTGTTGTGACTGTGGTGCGTGTGTGTGATGGACTGTAATGTGTGGGTGTGAGCTTGCCTTGTGTATATGTTTGTGCGATCTCAGAGTTAAAATAATAACGTAGGGGGGTGTGGGGTGCACAGCCCCCCACATGGGTGCAGGGAGGCTTCCCCCTGCTTAACTTTTAGTGTAGGGTGGTTTGTTTGGTTATGGGGTGAGGGTGTGTGTATGTTTGTGTGTGCTGTATGTTTGTGTGTGCTGTATTAGTTTTGCGATTTTGAATTTCGTGCTTTCAACGTTTCGGTAATGTGGGGTTTCTGGCATTTCGTCTCGGTATTTTGGGCGTTGGGATTCTGTGCATTTGGAATTTAGTAGAGGACCCCCTGAGGTTATAGGACATATGCCACAACAGACTCCTTCTGAGACTTGTACTCACCTTCCCACTCATCTCGAATTAAATCAAGAGGTCCCCTCACCCTATGCCCGTACAGCAACTCAAAGGGTGAAAAACCTGTGGATTTCTGGGGAACATCTCTGTAAGCAAACAGATGGGGCAAATTTGTCCCACTCCCTCTTAAACTGGTCTGCAAATGCCCATAGCAGGGACTTGATTCTAGAGTTTAATATCAGCAAGTCCATTTTTCTGGGGATGGTAGGGGTTGGTTTTCAGTTACTTCACCCCACAGTAGTTCCACAGACAAGCCAGCAGGTCTGACATGGAATTGACACATCTGTCAGTCAGTATTTCTTTTGAGAACCCTTCTCTGCTGAAGATCTCTAACAAAGCATTTGCCACCTTTTCTGCCTCAATGGAGGACAGCACCACTGCCTCAGGGTATTGTGTAGCATACTCCACTGCCACTAGGATATACTTTTTCCCTTTGGAACTTGGGGTACTCAGAGGCTCCACAGTATCCATAGCTACCCTCTGAAATTGCTCCTCAATTACAGGCAAAGGCATCAAAGGAACTCTCACCTCGTCTCCTGTCTTGCCTACTGTTTGGCACCGTTCGCAGGTCCTGCAGTACCCTGTTACATCTCTGGAAATTCCAGGCCAATAGAAGTTCTGCATAACCCATCTCTTTGTACGTTTTATGCTCATATGACCTGCAAAGGGAATATCATGGGCTATGGCTAGAAGCACCAGATGGTAGGCTCTAGGCACTACCAACTGCTGTACACTCTCATCATCTGGCCCGCCCTTAGGGGTCCACTCTCTATACAGTAACCCTTTTTCCCAGTATACAGACTACCACTTCCCTTGAGAATGAGGTGCCTCCCTAGCTGCCTTCCTCAGGCCTTGCAATGTAGGGTCTGAGAGCTGACCCTGTCTCAACTCTCTTTTTGTAACCCTTCCCAGCTCCCCTTCTGCAGGAAGTCTGGCATCCTCTGACAGTGGTGCCTCACTGTCAGCCTGGGTACTACTACTCACCTCTGCCTTTGCAGTCGCTCTGTCCAAAGGAACATCAGTACCCACAAGCAGCTGTCGCTCACCTGCAGTCTCACTGCTACAGAGTAGCTCCCTCCCTGAAGTAACCACCTCACCTGTCCTGGCTGCAAGTATGCAGTCTGTCTGGGTCTCCCCCAGGCTACCAGACTTACATGCTTGTCTCCAAGCCTATAACTGTGTGTAACTGCACAAGCACATGGTACTGCACTATCAAAATCATTCCCAATCAGGACATCTGCAGGGATATCCTCAAACACACCTACTTGCTGGCTTCCTTTTCCACCCTCCCGGTCCACGTAAACCCTAGCCAAAGGTATTTGGAATGGGATCCCTCCTAAAGCTTTGACTGGAGTAGACTGCCCAGGCAGGTAGTGCTCCTCTGTAATAATTGTAGGCTTCACAATGGTTATATCAAAGGCTGTCATCTCTTAGCAATGGCCTCTGCCATTCGCTACAATAGGATATAACCTGTTGTGGTAGATTGGTACCCTTGTTGTCCCAAGACAACCTACTGTTGGCATTTTGTCTTTCCCACTTACTGACTACCTCACCCTTTTGTTCCCCACCTTGCCTTCGTGGACATCTGTATGCCACATGGCCCCACTGGTTGCATTCAAAACATTTACCCCTAGGTCCTGGACATATACCTGGACTAGTGGCTTCCCCTGCTACTGGCAGATTCTGTTGGGGCAGTCTGTGCTGCCCACCATGGGTTCCTTTAGACCCATGAGCAGTACTGGGAGTCCCTTTCCTGCGCATGGCTGCCCTACTTGCTAGGTATAGGTCTCCCTTCTTCCCCAACTCATCTGAAGTAGCACATCGTCTATCCACTAACCAGATCCTTATGTGCTCAGGCAAAGTGCTAAGGGCTTGTTCCCTCACCAAAAGGTCTGCCATCCCTTCAGAAGGGGTGGCCTAACATCCACTCACCCAGCTATGAAAATAAGTGCTCAGTTCAGCAACATATTCGCACACACTTTCATCTGCCTTGCATCTATGCTCACGAAACTTTTCCTATATGTTTCATGTGTTAGCTTAAAACATTCTAACATGTGACTTTTAACTGCAGTATAATCAAACTATTCAATGTCAGACATTTTTGACAAAACAATTACAACTTTACCATGGAGTAACGGGGTCAGGAGCCGTACCCAGAGCCTTTGATCAACATCACACTGTTTACATACCCTCGCAAACATATGAATGAAACTTTCAAAATTATCCCCCTGTTTAAACTGCGGAAGAAATTTACTGACCTGTTGTGCTTCTGGGGTCAAGTTACTCCCTTCCCCATTACCTCCATGACTCTGGCGAAGAGTCAGTATCTCCTTCTCATGCTGCCTCTGCCTCTCCTTGTCCTCAGCTTCCAGGCATAGCAGTTTCTCATTCTCAGCCTGCAGACGTCAGTCTCTCACCTGCTTCTGTTTCAGAATGCCTGCCCTCCACATCAAGTCTCTTTAGCTCCAGATGGATTTTTATGTCCTGTGCAGAAAGGTTGCGCTGTCCATTCTCTGAGGGTGGTACATCTCCACTGCCAGTTTGATTGTCGTCCTGGTTGCTGTTTCCTGATGCAGTTGTGACCAAGGTTGCAATCAGGTCTGCCTTGGTCAGGTTTCCATGCAACAGTCCCCTAGCCTGGCACGTCTCAGCCAGCTGGTTCAGTGTCAGCTTTCCGTACTCCTCTGCTGACATGCTGCCTGCTCTCCCTGACTAAGCTAACAAAAGAAATAAAAAAAAATTGTGATCTGAACTCTGATTATTCACTGCGTGGCTGATTTGGAGTTAAAGAACACCTTCAGTGATCACTGTACACAAGCTACAGGAATTCACTGTACCCACAACACTACAAGCCAATTAGTAATTGCCAGCCAATTAATATGTGGTGTTGATATCCCACCACTGCCAAATAATTAATATGTGATGCCCGTGCACTGGCCCAGCAATCAAGGAGCCTAAATCCTCACCATTAATACCAGTGAGGGGCGTCCATATACAGGAAAGGATAATAAATACACACACAATAAAATACAATTTCCCTTAAGAGCACACAGAGATCACAGTCAGACTGGGGCTGGTCTCTCCCTTTCTCTCCAGGTCTCCAATCAGACTCTCTCCACTGGTACAGCTATAGGGTCCAGATCTCAGCCTAGTGGGCAAGCTAAAACCTCCAGCACACAGTCAAACCAGTGATTCGTGTCTCTCCCCAAGTAGCTGAGACACACACACACACACACACTTTGAGATAAGAGTTTATACAACTACACAGGCACCCCTGGGGAAGGCTGGCACAGGTTCTCCAGCTGTGCCCCTTTTCTGCCCAGTCTAAAAGGTAATACAAGCTGCCACCACCCACTAATATTTATCAGCTATTCAAAGCCCTTAAAAGGGTGTCCAGTTATTACTGTGCAATATTATTATCCAAATGGTAAGTGTGGCTAAACAGTCGAGGCTTATTAGAGTGACTTGGTACAAGATCACTATATACATGCAATGTACTCTTAAAGCTTAAGTTATCTCTACACAAAACAGCTACAGTTGAAAGGGATTAAATATATTTAATAATAAAAACACAAGACAATACTTCTTACTACTCGATGCTAGTCAAGAGTTCAGAGATCGCAGACAAATACTTAAAACAATACAGTAGTAAAGTTCTGACATCACAGAAAAACACTTAGTCTAATCTTCCTAATTCCTAGCTAGTTCTAAGAGAAAATACAGTTCTAAAATAAACTTACTTACTTAGAGACAGGCAGAGTGGAGTTGGATGGTCTCAAGACAAAAATGCTTAATGCTCTTTGATTCTGTCTGTTTAAATTGATATTCCAGTCCTGATTCATATTACATCATTCTTCACACTATCCTGGGGTTCCCAGGCTAACAGACTACATTCTTTTGTAAGCTCACACCTGCTCAGAAAGCAAAGCCATAAGGGCATTTGTGCATGCAAATTCTGGAAATTAACTCTGGCCTTAAAACAATACCAAGAATTCCTTCATCTACACTTTTTGGCACCATGTTTAGATCAAAGGGTCACAACATGCTTTTACTTGGTCAACAGAGTGCACTGTTACATTTTTGCTGTTCCACATGTAACAGTATTTTTTTTCAATTAAGACAAGTTTGTGACTTACATTAATATTTACAAATGACAGAATTATCTATAACAATTCCATCTGGCTAGGCTGGCAGCCTTCACCTATCTTCACTAGCCTTCACCTATCGTCACAAATGGGAGTTGTTTTTCTGTCAGTCGTTGAACTTAGGTTAATGTTTATTTGATTTGAAACAAACATATACTAGTCAACTAAGTCTGATTTTGGCAATTACTGCTTAATTCACCACCACATCTTGATTTAGTATTCCAGGAAAGGCCTTAAAATACAGTGATCAGGTATCCTAGGTCATGAGAGTTTAAGATGTGTTTTGCCAGGATCTAGTAAGATTTTTTTTTTCAGAAAGGCTGCCAGTAGTTTTAAACATTCTGTTATGCTTTAATCCATTCTTTTATATTTTAAAAATATGAATACTGCAAAGAATAGAAAAATGTTTAACACAATGACTACATGGACAGCTAATAGGTATGCCAAAATAAAATATGAGAAAAATGCCAAAAAATTTCAGAATTTGGACTGAGTACTAGAAAAACGTAAGTTTATTCGTAGAATTTGGCATTTTATGCCAGAGCATTAACTAGTCCTTCCATGGTGGTGCAGCGGTAGCGTTGTTGCCTCACAGCAAGTGGTTCTCTTGTTTGATTCGTGGCTTGGGTTGGGCGTGCCTCCTGTGTGGAGTCTGCATGTCCTCCCCGCGGTCGAGTGGGCGTTCGAAAGACATGCGTTGAATGGGCGTGCCTTCATTGAAGGTTGGGCGTCAGGCTGGCAACTCGACACCATAAAAACCAACTGCCAATCATTAGCGGACCAGAGATCCGCTGTGGCGACCCCTAACTGGGAAAAGCCGAAAGACGAACAACATGCCAGAGCATTAACTTATTGTAACGTGTTGTCCTTTTGAAATGTCCTACTTAATTGTACAGTCATTTTGCTTTATTCAGTATTCTGTGCTTAGAATTGGTTTTAATTTTGCATATATTTAAATGCACAAGAAATTAATGTTATGACATTAGTGTCCAAAAACTACACTTAACAATTTGTGTAGAATTCTGCCTTTTTTTAAGAACTCATCAGTGTCCCTGGACATTAGTAGCCTGGTCTTTATGTTTGGAGAAGATGGACATGTATTTAGTATTGGAGGTCATTGGCTAGATGTCTGTATGACAAGGTAGGAATTTATTCTTGAAATTTCTTTTTGACCATCAGCCATCCTTATTTAAGAAATACATTCAAATGAAATAAACGTATAGTCCCGTAAAGGCTGCACTGTAAATCACAAAGCTTTTCAGGAGTACTGAAATTGGGTCTCATAAACATCAGATAAGCTGCCAGAGGCTTGCAGAGATTTAAAAGTTGCCTGGATATGGCCTTTGTTCTTGTAGTTACACTTAAGTCGTATTACTACAGTTTTTTTTAATAGATATTTGCCCCCGTATGACTACCTCTTTTATTGTCCTGGACCTGTCCATTTGGGGAGAGGGGAGCTGCCATCAGGGATCTTTAAAAATAGTTAATTCTTCAACATCCCCATTACTGTTTTCTATATGCACTATACTGACATTTGTTGTCATTTTTGTGACATTGGCCAGTGTGTCTAGACCAACCCACATACTGGACTCACTCGCATCTAACAGTAGACCCTAATTGTCTGCATGTCACAGAAAATGCATAGTTTATCCAAAAGCACATAAATCCACGATTCTTTACTGAAGGAAGTGAGAGGACTTCTCTTCACTAGTCTTAGCGATTTGGATTTAGTTTGGCTGCGTAGGTTCATAGGTGTGTACTAGGCTAATGGCCCTGGGGCTGTTACAAGCCTAGCCCATAGGATTACCCTAGCATCGTGCCACCCGACTTATTTCCCAGTGCCTCTGTTAAGTAGAACCACTGGAGTGATCCCCAGGGTAAATTTTCTATTTCTCATCCACTCATCAATATTTCTCTTGAAGAGGGCCTATGAGGTGCTCTGTTTGACATGTGTGGGAAGTCTATTCCATAGCATGAGCAGTCTCTGGGTTATGAACCTAACCCTCCAGCAGGTTCTGTTGATTGTGGTAATGAGGTTGAGGTCTCTGGAGCATGTGGTGCGGATGGATTGGGATTTCTTTAGATGTAGCATTTCTGAAAGAGCTGGGTCAGACATGGCTTTGTAAGTCAAGCAGAGATCACCTCTAAATAGGCGGTATGAGACGGAGAATAGTTGGAGTTTTTTGAGTTTGTCCATATAGGACAAGTGTTTAAGGCCTAGGATCTTCTTTGTGAGGTACTTTTGTGGTCTCTCCAGTTGTTGCATGTGTCTAATGATGTACATGCCAAATGGGGCATTGTACTCCATGATTGGCCTAATGAAAATGATTGGCCTAATGAAGGAAGAGTACAGGGAGACAATGATCACTTTCTTCCTGGATGCAAAACTCTTGGTAATGAGATGTGCCACACAGGACTTTCTGACCACAGTGGCAATGTGGTGGTCAAAAGAGAGGTTGCCTGTCAACCTGTGTTCACAGATCTCTTATAACGCCTTTTGTGTTCATTGGATTACCATTGATGTGGTAATTCATGGGAACTGGGTTTTCCTCAAAGGGGATGACGACACATTTTTTGGCATTGAGCTTAAGGCCATGGTTGGTCTCAGTGAGGCCTTTCTGTAGGATGTCAAAATCACTTGGGGAGTTAATGACTCCCAACTTGCAATCATCTGCGAACTTTGTCAGCCAGAGTCCCTTTATGTTGGCCTGGACTTCTGAGAAGTAGCTACCAAACAAGAGAGGACCCAGGACCGATCCCTGTAGGACTCCACTCATGACTAGTTGGCAGTCTGACTTGGAGTCAGCTACTTTTACACTGTCCGTTCTATCTGTGAGCCAGTTTGCAACCCACCTACTGATATAGGGTTGATGCCCAGCTTAGTGAGTTTTTCTGATTCCTGAGTGGGGCATGGTATCAAAGGCCTTGGCCAGATCAAGGTAGGCTGTATGAACCACCTTACTTTCATCCACAACTCTGGTGACTGACTCAAAGAAGTCGACCAAGTTGAGCAGGCATGGTCTACCCTTCACAAAACCAAACTGTGTGGGATCCAGCGTTTGGAGATTCCCCTATATCCTTGTTTATTAGGTCCATGATGATGTGTTCCGTAGTTTTGCATATCGGACTTGTCAGGCTAATGGGTCGATAGTTCCCAGGGTCTGTAGTTGCTCCTCCTTTGTGGAGAGGGATGACTGTAGCAGTGCACCATTTGGTAGGGACAAAGCCTGAGGTGAGGCTGTGATTGAACAGGGCATGCAAGTGAGGTGCCAGTTCATTCTGCAGTTCATGTAGAACACAGCCAGGGATATTGTCAGGTCCCATAGAAGCTGTATTCTTGGCCTTGGACAGTGCTGTTTTTTAACTTGTGCAGTAGTAATACTGGGTGCCTGGCAATCTACTGGTATTGTGATTGGTCCTTTGTGGGGGAGAAGGGGCATACCTCCCAAGTGTACCTCATTACGAGGAACGTACCTCATTTGGGGTCTTAAAAAGGTCATGTTCCTCAAAGTTCCTCAGTGTTCCACATTGAAAGACTCTGTCACACATTCAGTGTTAGGAATTTTTTAAAAGTGAAATCCACGGTAAATAGAAATTAATCGTATTAATTCATTAAAAGATCTTATTTATAAGTAAAACCAGTGTATTTTAACCATCCTGTGGCCTTCCTAGTTGAAGTTGTTAGTAAGCCATTAGTATGTGTTCCACATTTTGCCCATTTGTTCCACATAATGAGGGC
This sequence comes from Protopterus annectens, assembly GCF_019279795.1. NCBI lineage: Eukaryota > Metazoa > Chordata > Ceratodontiformes > Protopteridae > Protopterus > Protopterus annectens. Next base: position 1,477,780,458 of record NC_056739.1, read on the forward strand.
TAGTGTTCCTCATTTTGGAGATGGAAGGCTGAGAGCTATGGAGAGGGGTAAAGTTAGCAGTGAATCTGTCAGCCAGTATATTGGCAATATCTGTTGGCTCAGTGTTAGGTAGTCCCATTGTGCAGTTGCTCAGAGCAAATCTGGGTATTGATGTGGAGATTCTTTAAATAACTATAGAAGGCCTTGTGCTTGTCTTTACTATGTGCTGCAATTCTGTTTGCATAGCTAGCTTTAGAGGATCTGATGAGGGATCTCAACTGTTATCCCCGATACCAGAGTTAGTGCCATGTACACTTTTGAACACAGACATAGACTCTGTATACAGTGAGAACACTGCTTGTCAGACAGGCATCACAGTCATCTTCCCACTTTCTGCCATATTCATCCTTCACTGGATGTCAAAGAATTTAAATCGGATCGAGTTGCTATCCCTTCCCCTAGAATGTGTGACCTAGCATGAGCTCCTTAGTCCATCTCTTCGGATGATACCTCCAGCACTATAAAAATAAAATCAAGCTTGGAATTGCATTTTTTTCCTTAGTTTGTTAATTGTACTGTACTTTTCCCTGCCTTTTGCAGTTATGGTGATATCTAACTTTTATTTTCCTACAATAAGTATTCATATGGCTTTGTATTTAGCCGCTAGGTCATGTCTAAATCTCTATCTCTCATCAGCATCTATGTTTTTCCAGGTTGCGTCATCACTGTACTGGCAATGGGTTTAGAGTCGTCTTGTTTTTTTTTTCTCTTTTTTGCCATCTCAACCCACTGGTGCCATTGGATTTAAATGTAGCAGTGGTCTGTTTATTTTTAAGTATTACTTACTAATTAGGTAAGTGATCATAAGCCTATTATAGTTGAGCTCATTGTTTTTTGGGATCATGCTTCTTCCCACTTAAAATATAGTGGCATCTTCCTCATTTCACAGACTGTCCCCTCAGTCTTCTTCAATAACACACATTAAGAATGTCTACAACATATGTAACTGTGTATCCTTCCTACTCATTATCAAGAGCAATGCAGTCTTGTCACAGATTAGGTTAATGTAACATCATAAAGCCGTAGAACATGCAGTACTATAAGGAAAGGAAGAATCCATCGCCAACACTGTTGGGAATAGTAGCCTATTAAAAACTCAGTCTTCTTCCTGCATGGCAGTTTTCTCAATTTCAATTATTAATCCCCTAAGGCAAAACACCTCAAAACCTAATGTCCTGGTAATACGTGACTCAATAGTGAGATGCACACATGTCCCCCTCACCAGACTGGACAAGAAGGTCACGGTCAGCTGCCTGTCAGGTGCAAGATCTGTCGGACCACACATGCAGTCAAGGCAGCAATTATCATTATGACTGTCACAGTATATGTTGGAGTGAATGACTTGAGAAGTACTTCTCAGGGCAATATGAAGAGAGAGACATGATGGAACTCTTAGATTGTGTCCCAGGCAGGTTTCTCCCTAGCACTAAGCATTCTACCTTCACCTAGGATGATGCCACAATACAGACAAAAGTTATTGATTTCAACAATTTGCTTAGCTTCTGGTGTCAGTCCAAGGGGGATCAAGTATCTGTCAGCCTAGGAAGACATGGTCGACAAACCACTCTGCTTTGCCAGAGATGGCCTTCACCCATCTCCTCAAGGCTTTTGGATACTGGCAAAGATGCGTGCCTCCCCTTAGTGCCTTTTTTAGGCAGTGTCTAACAAACAAAACATCTTTGTAAAGAAATCCACTAGAGACCAACTCAAGCTCATGCTGCTTAATGCTAGGATCCTAAACCATAAACTGCTCTCCCTGGAAGCACTCCTCATCTTGGAAGATGCTGACATCTGTGCAGTCACTGAGACTTATTTTATTTTTATTTATTTTATTTTTTATTTTACATTTGTTGACCGGGCTAGTCCAACTGGATACATGTCCATTTTCAGTAGAGGCCCGGGGAGAAAAGCTCCATAGAGGGAAGTTATGACGAAAAACAACAGGAGATCAGAATACAAAGTATTACTTTCAAAGTCACATGAGCAATTAAAAGGGTTATACAGATAATTTAAATAGGTAAAACATTCTTAGGTAGTTGGAGTATCCTAACTACAAATGAAGACCCTTGAATTATGGATTGGATGGATATTAGGTAGTAGTGGGCTGTTTGCTATTAATCAGGATTAGAACATGGGCATAACCAATCAGATTTTAGTAGATCTTTGAGTTGTTTTTTGAATTGGTTGAGTGAGGTCTCGTGTCTTAGGTTGTTTGGGAGGGCATTCCAGGATTTTCCAATGGAATTAGCATAGAGTGCTTCACCTCCTGAATTGTTAGATTTAATAGTTTGAATTTGTAGGCTTTTGGAAGATCTAAGGGATGTAAGGTTAGAGTAGGGAATGAATATTTTGGTCATTGCGGGGGTTTTGTCAGGATGGTGGATTGTTTTGAATGCCTCAATGAGTTGATTGAGTTTGAGAATGTTAGGTAGTTCTAACCAATGTAATGTTCTGAGATTGTTACAGTGGTGTGTACGATAGGGCATTCCTGTTATAAATCTAACTATGTGGTTATAGGTTGTAGATAGTTTGTTGAGTTCTCTTTTATTAAGGAAGGAGAATATCGGGGAGGCGCAGAGGAGTGTGGAAAGGAGGTGAGTCCGGGCAATGGTTAATTTAGTGTGTGGGGTTAGGAAGTTCTTAATTCTATACATTGACCCGAGTTTCTTGTTTACCGACTTAATGGTCAGGTTGATATGAGTATCAAATTTAAGCTTGTGGTCTATGGTCACACAAAGTAGTTTGGTGTGGGAGACAGGGTCAATTATGGTCCCATTATTGGATGTCACGTGAAAGTTGGGGTGGTTGGAGCTAGGAGATTGATTTCCTTGAGGGGTGGAAGTAGTGGGGAAAAACAGAAGTAATTTGGTTTTGGATGGGTTAAGTAAGAGTTTTAGTTCCAAGAACCATTTTTCAACTAGGGAAAAACAGTTTTGGGTGGCAACTTGGAGTTTGTCGAGGGAGCTGTCGGAGCAGATCAGGGTGGAGTCGTCTGCATATTGTATGCAGGTGGCTTTGGGAATGATTGAGTGCAGATCGTTAATAAATAAGGAGAAAAGAAGAGGACCAAGGATAGATCCTTGGGGAACACCGATATTTGTGGGGAGTAGGTCGGATAAGCTATTTTCCCATAGAACAGCCTGATTTCTATGAGAAAGGTAGTCATTAAACCAGTCTATGGTAGTCTTGCTAAGGTAGTATGCCTCCAGTGTGTGGATCAACTGTTGGTGATTGACCATGTCAAGGCTTTGATAGATCAAGAAAGAGCGCGAGGTTATAAATTTATTGTTTCGATTGTGGTTAACTGAGTCAATAAAGGAAAGGAGAGCAGTAGTTGTGCTGTGATGGGGAAAGCCGTGCTGGGTGTGAGACAGGAGATTGTTTCGAGTAAGATGGGTAATGAGCTGCTTGTGAATGCAGCATTCCATGATTTTGGCTAGAGGAGATAGTATAGCTATGAGTCTGTAGTTTGATGTGTCAGTGGAAGATCCACCTTTATGTAGAGGGATGATGTGGGAGATTTTCCAAATAGAGGGAATAGAAGCTTCTGAAATGGTCCGGTTAACCAAGATAGAAACAGGGTAGGCTATGGCATCAGATGCAATTTGTAGGTAGTTGGCTGGGAGTAAGTCAGCCAAGGTGGTTGGTTTGAGTTTATTTAGGAGGGTTCTAATATAGGAGGTAGATGCAGGTTGGAGGTTGAAGGCGGTTGAGTTTGGACTTTGGTTGAGGGTGTAGCCAAGGGAAGTAGTAAGTTGGTTGGCTTAGGACTGAAAGGTTTCTGTGAAAAATGAATTAAAGGTGTTGGCTATTTCTCCAGAATCTTTACCAATGAGTTTTTCAGGGTAGGGTGGTGGGTTTGCCTGGATGAAGGAGGTGATTAAAACCGGCCCAGAATTTCTTGGGATTATTCTGGTGTTTATTTTGGAGGTGACAGTAATACTGTTTTTTTCAGACAATACGGCTGCTTTAGTTGAGTTTCTAAGTTGGAGAAACTTGATGCGATCTAGTGGGGTTTTAGAGGCTCTCCATTTGTGCCAGGCCTTGTCTCGATGTTTAATTTTGGCTTTAGTGTCCTTTGTTAGCCAGGGTGCAATGCGTGCACTTAGTTTTAGTGAGACGCTTAGGAGCATGCAGTCGAAAGTATTTTAGGAAAGTGTTATTAAAATATAACACACTCTCATCTATGGGTAAGGTTCTTAGGATGGACCAATTACATGCCTTAAGATCTGCAATGAAATGGTCCGGGACAAAATTCTTACTGTTCCTGACTAGTCTGGATTGTGGATGATTTGAAGTTGGACACTTGTACTTTATAATAAAGGTAATCAGGTGGTCACTAAGGTCGGGAAGGGTCCCTGTAGTATAATTATTTGGAGCCTTGTTTGTAAGTATCCAGTCAAGGATGCTCTCTTTGTTGGGCATTACCAATTCTGGTAGGAGATAGAATATTTTGTGAGAAACCATGTAAGTTAATGGGGAGAGGATTTGGGAGTTCGAATAGAGGGCCCAGTTAATATTAACATCCCCTAGAATTATCGTTTCTTGGGGATAGTTGGTAGCAAGCCAACTGAGGATTAGTTCTAGGTTTTCAATATTTTTGCCTGGTGGTAGATAAGTTACTATGAGATTAATACTTTTTTGGTTGTTTAGGCTTAATCTTTAGAGCAATTAGTTCAAGGTTGTGGATTTTTGGGGGTTGGAGTGGGTTCATGGTGATGTTCAGGGAGTTCTTGAACATGACAGCTATTCCCCCACCTTTTCTGGTTATTCGATCGCTCCTAAGGATGCTATATCCAGGTGGGATAATTTCTTCATCCTTAGTGCGTGGATTAAGCCATGTTTCCGATAGGCACATGATGTCAGGGGAGTGAGTTGCAAGCAAGGCATGTAAGCTGTGAATCTTATTATTAATACTTCTTAGGTTAAGATGAAGGATAAGGAGGGAGCCCACTAGGTTTCTGGTATCTTTCAGTGTTTTGGGGTCTAAGTCAGAGTTAGGACCTGGGTTGGGGTGGATATCACCATCTATTGTGATAAATTTTTTTAAGTAGTCAAATATTTTTTGGAGTTTGATTAATAATTTTAGGGTATCTATTGTTGTGGGCACCTTTGGGTGGCTGAGGGTAGGATGATTTATTTTAGGAATCTGGTTATTAGCATGGTAGTGAGACGGAGGGATGGGTCTGGAGTGGTTATGAGAATGAATGGAGGTGTGACCTTTGGAGAGGAAGACACCTGTTAGGGTTAGGGTTTCATAGCTGGTTGAGAGATAGGAAACAATAAGGAGTAATAGTATGAAGGGAAGGGTAGTAAAAAACTTTGTCCATGGTTTGAAGAGGTTAGTGAGTGTAGTGAGCTGGGGGAGGTTTCCTTGGAGAAACTAGGGTATGTAAAGAGTAGGAAGGTATATGGTGAGTAAGAAATTGGAAGGGTATAGGATGGAGTTTTAACTAGATAGAGGTTAACAGGTGGGTGGAGATTACCTAGTCAGAATAGGCTAACAAGGAATGAGAGGGAGATGAGTGGGTGGAGATAGCCTAATCAGTGTAGACAAGCTAGAAATGAGGGGGAGATGAGTCAGAGCACAGGAAGGTTGTGATTGGTTGGTGGAAAAGGGGAAGGGCTTAGTGGCCTAATAAATGTAGAGGTAGTGGGGGCGGGTGGGAATAGGGGGCAGGGTGGGGCGCGGAGCAAGCCCGAGCGAAGCGGAGCGGGGCCTACACCACAAGGGTGTTCCTGGGTCCTAAAGGTAACTTATGTCATGTTTAATTTCTTTACAATGTTAGATTACTTAGACCTTCCTGGATCTAGCAGTAGGATATTAGGCTGGTGATTATGACCAGGTACTGCCTAATGCCTACAGCAAACATTTAACAAACAATAATACTGAAGTTAGGTAAATTTTCTTTACCCTGAGTCTCTCTTGGAGATTTTTAAGTAAAGTTCTTTGGGGATTAGAGGAGGCAGGTGTGTGCATTCGCACTGGGAGTCCAAGGAGTCAACGACAATGGCAGGGTTATACGCGTTGTCCGTCTGGCAGGGGGGCTATCTATAGGTAGAATAGAGGAGAGAGATAGAGGGTTTAGCAACAAACAGCAGGATATCCTTTATGTAGTATGCTAGGTTCAGTAGTCTTAGAGCAGTATTAATAGTGTATATAGAACAGTGCATAAAGTAGGAGACAGTAAAGTTAACTTCGATACAATTAAACAGTACAGTATTGCAGTATATACTTATGCAGTATCTGGTTAATGAGCTGTCCACTAGTTAAGTTACTCCAACTGTTAATTTACAGTGGCAGACATGAGATGCATCACAAAATAGCACTCAAGTATGTCCCAGAATTAGGAGTGACTACAGGTAAAAAAGAGAACAGTACTCGATCCATTAAATCAAAGACATAGTTATTCATCATTCAATGGCTTACACTGATCGATTCTTAGGGCTATGCAAAGCAGCGCTACGAGGTATACAGCCCATCTGTATGCGCGCTTAAAGCAGATACCTACGTATCTCAGAATGTAGGCTGTAAAAGAGAAAGTAAGCCTAAACCAGCTTTAGCTCTTTAAATACGACTTACAGTGGAATTAAGAAACAGTCGCTAAGCTTTCACAGTTGTTTGGGTAACAATAATGGGATAACGCTAACTAAGTAAGCAAACAAGCCCTAGGGCTTAACTACACCACGCCACGAGGCATCTAGCTCGTCAAGTGGGCGTGCGCTTCAAGCAATTATACACTTACGTTATTAAATAAGCAAGACTAGCGTTTCACAGTTCTTCTGAAAACATAGCAGCATAGAAAGTGTTCTAGATTTTTTAAACTACACGTGCGTTTTAAGATGAACAGGTTTACAGAGCATAAAGTGTGAGAGAGTCTAGGTTATCACAATTTAAATGAAATAAACAATGCAAAATAAAAATAAACAGCTTCCTAGTCGTCACAATAGTTAAATGCAAGTTCCTACATACCCTAATTCCTGTGACCGAGCGGGAGAGCAGGCAGGTCCCAGGCTAATCCATAATTCAGAAGTAATGGCGGAAAAGCCACAGGGGTGTATTATAACCTTTCTGACGTCAGGACTTACACCACAAGGGTGTTCCTGGGTCCTAAAGGTAACTTATGTCAGTTTGTTTAATTTCTTTACAATGTTAGATTACTTAGACCTTCCTGGATCTAGCAGTAGGATATTAGGCTGGTGATTATGACCAGGTACTGCCTAATGCCTACAGCAATCATTTAACTTGGTTTATGGGTGCAAAGATCACCCTGGCCATACAAGGCTACAATGCCTTTCATATGTTTAGACCCCAAAGTGAGTGTGAAAGAACCAAAGGTGGAGGTGTATCCATCTTCATTAAATCCAGAAACACCTCGAGACTGGTAAACCAGTATGACTCTCTTGAGCTACCCCAGGTCCAAATAACTACATGTAAAATAACTTACTGTATCATTGCTAGCTACAGGTCTCTCACCATGAACAAGTAAAAGCACACTGCATACCTGGAAATGCTGGAGTCGCACATTATGCAGCCAAACACCTTGGTCATGGGAGATTTCAACTATCCTTCTATCAATTGGGTGACTTATATTAGCATAGACGTGCAATCACTCTGAGGTTCCTGGACTTTGCTAATTCAAATGCCGTAGAACAGTTGGTCTACACCCCTACAAGGGCCTTAAATGTCCAAGACTTGGTACTCACCACCAAGATGGGGGGATCACTGCACTACCCCCTGTGTGTTGGCATATCTGGTAATGTCAGACCATAAACCTGTTTCTTTTCAAGTAAAGATCAGTCCTGAAACCCCACAGAAGCAAAAAACTGAAAAATGTATTAAAAGCAAACAATAGCCTATTAAGCAATGGTATAAAAAGTTTCAAAGCCCCTGCTAACACAGCCAACAATGAGTCCTGTGGAACAATGACACATGTTTGACTTGTTGGAAAACCAGGC